>NC_143392.1:4368750-4730000 GCF_980474605.1 Leiobunum rupestre
CCTCTTTTTTATTACTTTTACGATTATGAAGTAACAGTCTCTTAAATCCCGACCGACAATTTGAACCTCCTCGCGATAGAATACCCTTAAAATGGGGTTAAAATTTAAATCCACAAGCTTATATACAGGTGGGTCACGTGGTAGTCTCTCGGATATTTTAAACAATTCGGTAGTAAAATTCGGGTTATATTTCTTATCAAAAATTGATAAATTTCTACTTATTCTACAAATGTCGCCAATTTCAAACGCATATGTTAACGGAGGAGAAAAATTTACCGAACCGTAAAGATTTTTCCATATTTTAGCAGAGTTATCTAGAGTTACTTCCACAGGCTTACATTTAATTGATCTGTGATAACTATTGTTATAAGCGTTTATAATATCATCTAAAACGTCAATATATTTAAGGGTGTTATTCTGTGTGAAATAGCGATATAGACGTGATTTAAAACTTCTAATGAACCTCTCACAAACCGACGCCTTTATTTCCGATCGGGTAGCGAAGAATTTAATGTTCCTTCTTTCTAATTCACTCTGAACTTCTTGACAAACAAATTCGTTTCCATGATCACTTTGAATTCTTTTCGGTTGACGACCTTTTTCAAAAACTTTACGTTAAACTTCTAATATCGTTACACCTTTCTTATTTTTAACTGCTACCGCCATAGCGTGTTTACTAAATATGTCGATGATACATAATACGTAGCGGAATCCTGAATTATATTTAGACAGCTTCTGAAAATCTGCCAAGTCCGCTTGCCACTGTTCGTCAATTCCATAAACAATAGTTCGATTTCGTTTGAATCGTCTTCTAGCAGGTTTATGTAATGTATATGTATCCTGCCATATTAGAAATAGTTTTACTTTTTCCAATGAAACCCTTAAACCTTTAGGTCGAGCTGAATTATAGAGCGCTCGAGCTCCGGCGTCTGCGGGATTAGTATATAGATCTGCTCAAGTTCTCTCTCCATATTGGGTAATATTTTGATGTAATGGTATGTAACGCCAAAAAAGGAAATTAAATAATTCTAATATTATAATAACTATGATAATTAATACAGCTGTGATAAGTTTCGGTGATTTTGAAAATGATTGTAATAAATAGGCTAAAAGTCCTGAAGACAGGGTTTCTGTACAACCTTCCATTGTAGGCTTATACTATGAAATGAGAGCCAAATTATCAGGTTAATATATTTTATTTAGTATGTATCCAAGGTCTTAGAGGACTAGATGAAGATGGAGATAACGTTGAACTACTTGGCGGTGTATGAAATACGGCGAATGTTTTTAACAGTGCCAATTTTACAGGATTTTTAATTAACCTTTTTGAAATATTTGACTTATGAATACCCTCGTAAAACTTTGTAACTCCTATAGGATCGATTGCCGTTCCCGGTGTTTTTCTCACAGCATCATACAAGAGATCTATTATATTAGATCCTCCAATCACCTGCCCTCGAATAGAAAGCTCTCCTGAGTTAGCCCATCTTATATATCTCGGATCTTCCGTAGTCGCTCGGTATAGTGCAATTGCATCGCTAACATAAGTTGCAGGTAGAGAATAAGATATTTGAGCAAACCAGGTCTTAGGCCGTCCAGAGTTTTCAATATCGGGAGTGATTTGCTATTTACGTATGAATGTTAGACGTCGTTGAAGAGTTTGATTGTATAATGCTAATTTCTCTGATTCGTTTAAGAATGGATTTCATTTCATCATATAGGTGTTTCCACAGTTTTGGGTGGTGTAGTGTTTTTTAATCTCTCCAATATATCTTCAGGTACAAGAAGCATTGTTCGGGCCATTATCGGTTTATAGCTCGACTTATTGCACTTCCCGCGACTGAGCTAACGATAGATAACAGTGGTGCTAATAAAAATGGTAGAAAACCGCCCTTTTGTACCAGAATCTTTCGTCGTTTTGATATAACGTTCTCCTTTGACACGTTTCGTGTAACTGCGCTATGTTTCTTTAGCCGCTTACGATGACGTTCTGACAGTTCAATTGTTCCGTGTTATACATTATTACAACATTCAACAAGGGCCAATATAGCTTCCTTACTGGCGTACTTAATGGCTGTCTTGTCTTTCTTTGATTTGGATTGCAGGATGTTTCCCTTACCCGTTTGGAGACATACATTTAAAGATTTTTCTTAACCTTTCTTTAAACGTAATGAACAGTCTTGGAATATCTTCTAGTTATGATCATTTAGCGCAACCGATATCTCCGATGTTAGTAACTGAAACTCTTAGGAGTGTTTATAACTTTCTATAATACACTTCATTTGGGGATAAAGACCGCTGCTTCTTCACCAGGTATTAAACCCGTTCGTAGTAAATACTGATCTGAGGTGTGAGGTTTCAAGTCAACTAATAAATACCCAAATTTCCGCTACGTGGCTTGTTGGAACGCGTCTATAACGTATTTACTATTGGTTGGAGATATTTGTCTCGCGAGATGGTAAATTGTTGATTTGTCACGTGGTGATTTAAAAATAAACAGATAATGTGCATTTAAATTTAAAGTTCTTATTTCTTTTCCAGAGTAATAAAGGTTTTGCATTAGAATTAGCACGGAGGTGTTTCTGTGATGAGATCCACGAATAAATAAATTAGTTACGTCTTTATTATTAGATATCTCGCATAATAAATCGTCTAAAATAACTAATAACCCTTCGTGAAACTCGACTGAGGGTGTATGTTCTAATATTGATTGAACAAGTTTCGGTTGATACTCAGTATAACACCATATTATCCTCTCTGGAGGAGGGGATATGCAGGTCTTCCTATGTTGAATCAACTGCCCTACCAGGAATGACTTCCCGCATTGGGTTGACCCGGCTACAAGCCCATTCATAGGATGTTGTAAGCTTAAATCCATAATGGATAATGAGAATCGGGGCATTAGTGTAATCAATTTTATTAGTTTTTTATCAAGTTTTTTTAGCATTGCATATTATTAGCAATATTATATTATTCAAACACGAATTCATCCAAACGTTAAAAATGGATTTCAAATTTGGTGGTAAATGTATGATGGGTAAGATTCTTGTTAGAAAGTTGGATTCTTTTATCCACATCTTAATCGTGTTTGAACCTGTCTCAGGATAAAATTCCAGTACATCCATGTGGGGGATGAAAATCGCTTAAATCACCTCCACCATGGAAGAAAAGACCTAACATATTATTTAGGGAATCGGTCGCGTCAAATATAATGAAATCCCATTGATCATTGTATATAGGTAAATGTTAATCTCTGAGAGAAAATTAAGTAGCAGTCTTCGATCTCCATGTTCGCGAAGATAAAGCAATTGTTGGACTAGATCTTTAGAGTTGTTACATGGAGCCATGTTTCGTTTATTCCACAAATTGACAGATGATTGTCTCTCCCGACGCGTCTTATATATCAGTATTATCTCGTAGTAAATACACACGCGCGATATGAAGTTCTTATCTTATAAACTTATTTCTATGGTCTCGAACTATCACCCAGCTCTATCGAAATTTAACACTCAACCACTCCTGATTTAGAACTCTCATCCAGCAAAAATTTCAATTGAAAATTTAACGTACACCTCCGCCACTCCTGATTTAGAACTCTCACCTAGCAAAACTCTATGCAAATTTAACATACACCTCCACCACGCGATATAGTTCTATCATAGTACCACTTCTTCTTTTCGTCCAGATTTCAAGATTTGACCGAAATTTCATAAATTTACAAATTTGCAGAATTTTCAAATTTCAATGAGATTTGATAGGGATTTGCAAATTTTCATTAGATTTGATAAGGATTTTAAAATTTGATCGTGATCGTCATTTTAAAATTACCCTGAAAACTATACTTAAAATTAATATTTACTGATATAACTGAAAATGTAGGTCCGCTGAATCCTAACCTATCCAATAATATTTTTTTAACGTTATCGGACTTAATTGTAAATAAAATATCTATCACATAAAGCGAAACCACCGAAAATTTTAAATTGGGCTAATGCCCAACTTCTAGGGCTCAGATTTGAAAACCTTATGACAGGCCATCAATGGCGATGTATGTACATTCGAACGAGATATCATTGACTCTTCTAGCCCTAACCCTTGAAGAGATATGCGCGACACGGCGGCATCGGCATCGGCTACACTGTACGTGAGACTAATACACATAAATCCTTAGGATTGTGTGTAAAAATGAGCGAAAAACTGAGACAAAAACCAAAACGGGGCGAAATTCAAGTTCGATGTATAGGTGGGTGAAGTAGAACTACGATTTATACAAAAACAATGTTTGACTAAGTAGAGCGCTCGAAGTTGATGGTAGAAATCCCATTTGTTTTACAAATATATAGTATGTGAACGAACACTCTTCAAACCCTATGGTTGATCAATGTCAATCTCCACATTTGACAATTTTATACATATCAAAAAAAGGTGCAGGAAAAATTAACGTTAATAACTTTAAAACTGCTTAAAACACTTTCGCCAAAGCTGTTTTAGAAAAACACTGTAGCATAACAAGCGTCGGTGGCTCAGTGGTTAGACTAAATATCTTGCACGCAGCAGACCTGGATTCGGTTCCCGGCCGGCGCCAAACACAAACACCACCAGAAACACACACACCCACATACCCACACACATGGACGATACCAGCCTATAATGACTCGTTTACTAAAGTACACGATTCATAAAAACAGAATAAAACTCTCGTAAAAAAGCCCAAAAACAAATTCAAATATGTGCGCTAGACTTCAAGAGCTGTTTTTTTTTAAATCGGCGATAATATAAAGGAATTTTCACAAGTACGAAGACTTCAGAGCACCAGAATCTTATCGACCGACTCTAACGCATTGTGTATTTATAGGTAATTAAACCTTCTATATTTATTTTGCCTGTGTGTTTGCTAATTACTGGTGCTCTGAATCTACCAATATATTTTTCCATATGGCGGCTAACGAAGACCTTCAATTGATACTTAATAAACTGCGCATAACAAAATTAGACCTCCAAGATCAAGTTAGTAGTAATACTAAACTTTAATTACGAAAGTAGAAGACCTAACTAAATCTGAAGCTGCAACGAACCAAAAATTGACCAATGTAATCTCACTAGTCAATGAAAATACGAAAAGAATTTCGAAAATCGAACAAAAAATTCAGGAACTTGACAGCTTTAAAATATAATTAAAAAAGTCAAAGAAAACCAGACAAACTCTTTTGCTAGCGCCGATTAAGTAACCCTAAAATTAAAAAAATAGTTTGAATTTATAGAAGCTGACAACAGAAAATCAATGAAATTCCAGATGATAGCCGCTTGGCAATAGTTAAGTTAATTAACAATATTTTTAACGATTTATTTATTATTATCAAGTATTTAGAAAGGGAGCAAAGAAAGATAATTATCCGAGAAAAATAATTGTCAAACTTAATGACGACGAACAAAAATTTTAGCTCCTTAAATTGGGTTTTAAACATGCCGGCTCTAAGATCAATATCTCTGCCGACTTTACTCCCACTCAAGATAAAACCCGATACCATATGAGACTATTTTTGAGAGATTGCGGCAAGGGTAAATTTGTATCAAACTTTTTAAATGACGGAATACAGTATAAATACCACTAATAAAGTGGAAAACAAATATTAAAACCTCATATCTTAAAACTTTGCTTACTCGAATAACTTTACTCCTGTAAGCTTACTCTGCTTGTCCCTGCTCTCTCACCATGTCACTAATTTACAATAATTTCGCAAGTGCAAATTGCAATTTGGACAATCTACGTTATGAACTAAGTTATTTAAATATTGAACCAGATATTATTGCGGTTACTGAAACTTGGTTCAGAAATGACCAGGTTTTACACGTTCCAAATTAAAATTTTTATGGTATCGGTAATAGAAAAGGAGGAGGAATAGGCATCTACTGTAAAAAACAATTAGTGCAACCCCAATCGATAATTTGGCTCTCTATAATACCGATATTGAAGCCTTTGCCATCAAAATGCAGGAACTACATACCTCTAGTGCGGTTGTATATTGACCTCATAGGACGGATATAAAATTGTTTTTAACCACTGTGAAAATATTGTCAATAAACAAGGCCCGCCGAAATCATCTAAAATAATTATGGGTGATTTTAACATTAAATTTTTAGAAAAAACCCTAGGGTTAATGAATTGTGTGAGATTGTTTCAAGCTATAACCTAAAACAATGTGTCTTTTAGATCACAAAAGTTCAAGCTGATTCTGATTCTGAATCTGGTTTAGATAATGTGTTTACTAACGTCAATGCACATTTACATGTTCTCTCCACCATTCACATTTCCGATCATTACCCTATTTATATTCAAATGGATATGAAGTCTTGTAATACTCGTATGTAGTTTCTGCATTTTGATGGCAATGGCTTAAAAATCGGTATTATTGAGAGCCAAATTATCGATTGGGGTTGCACTAATTGATTTTTTACAGTAGAAGCCTACTCCTCCTCCTTTTCTATTACCGATACCATAAAAATTGTAATTTGGAACGTGTAAAACCTGGTCATTTCTGAACCAAGTTTCAGTAACCGCCATAATATCTGGTTCAATATTTAAATAACTTAGTTCATAAAGTAGATTGTCCAAATTGCAATTTGCACTTGCGAAATTATTGTAAACAAGTGACATGGTGAGAGAGCAAGGACAAGCAGAGTGAGCTTACAGACGTAAAGTTATCCGAATGAGCAAAGTTTTAAGATATGAGGTTTTAATCTTTGGTTTCCACTTTATTAGTTGTATTTATACTGTATTCCGTCAATTACAAAGTTTGATACAAATTTACCCTTGCCGCAATCTCTCAAAAACTGTCTCGTATGATATCGGGTTTTATCTTGAGTCGGAGTAAAGTCGGCAGAGATATAGATCTTAGAGCCGGCAAGTTTAAAACTCTATCAAGGATTCCATATTTTTAGAAGGATAGGAAGTGATGGTGCTTTCGCGCCGGGAAGAAAACGCGCGTCTGCGCAGTAGTTTCTTCCAAAAATTACCCAGCCAAGGTCAAATATCGCTTCCTTATTTCCAAAACCACATATCTCATTAAAATCGGTGTACGTAGTTACGTGGTTTTGGAAATAAGGTAGTAGATGATTGAATTGGTAATCTGCTGTCTAAAAATATAGAATCCTTCGACGGAAAGTCATGGCATATTTATAGAGACTAGTAATTCTAATTGTCTAAATTTTATTTAAACACAACAATGACTCGCGTTTTCAACGTTACTAATACTAAAAATGTAAGACTTAAAAAAAAACTCCATTAATGTGGATCATAGTTTCTGCAGGTATGGTTTTTTTACATGCAATTTGCATTTTAACACTTTAACTAGAACTTTTGCTTAATAGGCAGATAATTGAAAAGGACGAAGATCTTTCCCTAAGAGAACAAATTGTAGAAGTGGAAGAAGGAATTGATCTCAATGTGGAGCTTCTCAAATATGATTTAGATATTTTGGAACCGAAGGTGAAAATGGTTATCGTGCAAAGTGGAGAAGTAGAAAATGAAGAAACAGTTAAAGTTACAAACCAAAAACTGTCAAATGCTAAGATCTCTGGGAACTTTTGGATCTACGCACAACCATTGCAAGACTCTGAATCAGCTATGGACGAAGCTATAAATTACCTCTCCAGCTTCGCACCACCGGTAAGTTTTAATTTTACCAACCAAAAGCTCAGTTCATAAGAGGTGTAATATTAACATGCTTTAATTTTCTTAGATATATTTGGGATTGACCTATTTCCAGAAAAGGTCAGTTGCAAATGAATTTTTCCGGAACATTTTAAACTATTGCTGGAAATAAACTGAAATTGTGATTGATAATGAAATAAAAGCACCGCTTACCCCTGAAATCAAAACCGTAGGACTTGATGAACAGAAAGAAGCTATTTTCTACTATGTAGTTGGAGCAACTGTGCATTCGGTTTGTGGAATCAAAAAGAAAAATGGTGCAAGGGAAGCAACCATATTAAAAGCTCTTGCTGTAACAGGAGTTAGTTCGAACGATATTCAGCCTTACATCGGAGTTGTGATCCCCAATGTTGTTGGTTGGATTTTGAGACAAAATAGGGGTGGTTTAACTTTTGTTAAAATTAAATGTTTTTTGTTATTTAAATTTATTGACGAAGTGGTGGAAGTATTTTATAATAAACTAAAGCCATTGACGACTCAAGAGGAAAATTCTAATCGCAAGGATCTAGTTTTAAAAGATTTTCCGTCATACCAAAATAAGTAGTTTATGGTTAGAGATATTAGACGAAGAACCCCAGGCTAGCAAAGATGAAACTTTCAGGCAGAGAACGCTATACAAATTAATTGAGAGTTTTCTAAACACAAGAGGAAAAGGTCTAAAATTATACTTAACTGGAAAACATTTTGGGGGGAAAAGGTCACAAAGGTTTAAGAAAAGGCTTAAAACAAAAAATGGAGAAGTCCAAGTTTTAATTTTTTTTCTGAAAGTAAAAATTGAAAAATGTTCCTACATATTTTAAATGATTTTAAACGATATTTTGTGATAATAAAACAATTCCTATTTTACATGGTTCTCGATTCCAAATACTAAAGTATTTCCAGTTTTAGGCGCCTTGACAATATCAAATCGTTTGTTTTTATCAACTCCCAAACCAAATTGATATGCGTTTGGAGCGTCATTGTTCCCAAATGACCTTCGTTGCTTTCCAAACTCTTGTTCTAAAGAGTCTTGATTGAGGCGATTGGTGAGAACGAATGAAGCGCCTTTCCTCAATAGAAATCGCACAACTTCAGGTACTGATCTTGCTAAGAAATTATCAAAACAAAGTATTACTTTTCTAATTTAGAGCTTTGTAAAAACATTAGAAATTACCGGTTGTAATTAATCCCTCAACTGTTTCACGACTCAACTTCATCATTTGCCTTTGGCTAGGGGAAAATCACCCGGTTTATTGGCAACTTGATTTTCCCAATCCAAAAAGTAGTTTATGAATTCATTCTCCAACCACTAAAAAGTAATTAATTTGTATATAGGTCAATATTTTTATACCTGATTTCTTAAAGTGGTGAACTGCTTAAAATAATCTTACTGTCAGTCTAGGATCATCAATTGAACTGTATGGGTGGAGATTTGGGTTTCTCTTCCGATACCCTTCTTTCAAATTTCTCGTTATCAATAAGTCGAAAAATTTGTCCATTAATCTGATGAATTTCACTGTTTCTGGATACTCATTTCCGTACTCTTCTTCAAGAGCATTCGCTACAGTTGTGATCACTGCTGATCTTAGGCATTAGTTTTATTGAACGGTTAAAATCTTTTTCATAGAGAGTAACAATCTGAGTCCACAAAATATGGCTTCCATCTTTCCATAAGTACCGGGTTTTTGAGTGGTAGTTGCTGTTAGAAAAACAGTTTCGAGCTGTTTTCACAAGATGAGGGGGGTCACATATAAAATACACAAATCTTTCTTCATCCAATGCGAAACCATTTTTCCATTTATAACCATTTTGCCCCACAAAGATTTTCATCACTTTTCTGTTTGTGCTGGCGCCATCAAAAATGACAGCCAAGATACGAATTTCGTTCATTTCCAATTTACTAATGGCTTCCATGATAATACTATGAAGCAAATCACTTGTCATATTGTGAGATGGAAAGTATGCAACTGTATTTTTCAACGTGCCAGTAATACGCCTCACCATTATTTGTAATACATGTGACGCTACTTGTGGACCAGATTTTTTAAGTTTCAGCTCTTCTATTTCATTACCTATAGCATTTAAGTTGTTGAAACCAACCAAATCTCCAGTATTAACTTTGTAAACTACATCCTCTTTTATCTTCATTTCATCAAACATTAAGGTAAAATAGTTTTGATGATCATTTTTACCAGAGTTTGTAACCTTCTTTCTAAGGTCCATAAATATTTCACTCGAAAATCCAGCTGTTGCACCAATGTGGGAGCCAACGTTATACAGCGTTCGCTTCGAAGGAAGTTCCAAAAAGCCCGAGGATTGCAATAGGTCATAAGCGGCGTTTGATGTTTGTTTTAAATGTAAACAAAGTTGTAAAATATTTGGGTGCCACCTTCTGTTCGATTTATATTTAGCCTTTAAAATTGAAAATTGTTGTTCAATAAAATTCCTTTGGTAAGAATCTTTTGAAAGACTTTCTACACTTGTATTTAAAATATTTTTCAAATAATTTGCGTCGTCGTCAGTCATGTCTTGACCGGCCTTATTTAAATCAGCTAAAAACTTTCTTTTTAATCGCTTCACCTTTTTCTGTAAGTTTTCATTTTTTCCAGTTAACTTCTTAATTTTCATTTGAAGAGCCGCTCTCGACATTTAGCTGTGTCTCCTATTCAAATCTTTCTTTTTTCTTTTTCTGACTAGTTGCTCTCGAAGGCTTTTTTAAATTTGGTACACCATATGCACACGTATTTCTTTCCCTTATTTTTAACGAAAAGTGAATTGCAACGAACTGAATGAACATGACTTGTAAAAATTGAAATAAATCCTTTCCTTTTGTTGAACTCTTGACTCTCAAACTGGCTCTTTATTATTTCGTCTTTAATTCCAACGCAAAGAGACTAGCAATTCAGAATTTTTATTGCTGATAAAACTGAGTGTATGATTGTGAATTCCGGCAAATCTTTGAAAATGCTTTTTACCCATTTTAAATAATATTTACTATTTCATTTAAGTTTAAGTACTGGACAATGATGTCATAGAAAAATATAAACTGAATTCAAATACGGAATCGTGAAGGTGCCAAAGCCCATTTCGCCGTTGAACGATTTGGCCTTGGGGGTGAGTAAAAGTGACGTCACTCTTTTATAAATCTCCACGCTCTTCCCGCCAGGCCGTTTATTTTAAGGAGCTCAAATTTCTGTTCCTGGATCGTTTAATAATAATAATCAATTATTAACGAAATTGTTACATGGGATATATAATTTAGATTTATGGGGTGAAGTTAACTACATAAGTATATGTATTTGTACCCCGCTGCTCCGCCTTAAGCACTACAGCGGCCACCTTAAACAACCAGCCCTGGACAAAAGTGCGCTTTGCGAAACAACGTTCGGCCAGTGAGACAGCCATTTTGACCGCCTCACATATAGCAAACAAACGCCCTCATCACGGCCCAACAAAAGGCGACACCATGGGCTGCCCGAGACCCACCCTCGCACAGCTGAGGACTAGAGTGGCTTCCTCTTCCACTGCAAACTACCCTCCTTAGTAGGTCACAGAATGACGAGTGTGGAACACCCATGAGGTTCCAGTGACCCAGCGCCCCGATCACATGACCTTGAGAGCCGGGTATGGAGCCCCCCACAGGCTCCAGTGACCCCATCACACCACTAGATAGGGACAGTGGGATGAAGTTAACTACAGCGGCCTCATTGAATTTTATATCCATTTTGCTTGCGCCCGATAGACCTTGTCACGTAGATAGCGAGGGTATTTTTTATTTTGGCCGCATGTGATTATTTAATTTTTTAATTTAATTAAAAAAATGCACATTTTTGAGCATTTTCACGTTTTTTGTTGTAATTATTTTCGTCATATGTTCGCGGACACCACAGTTTCGGTTGCCGTCACAATAATTTCCACGTGATATTCCGGTAATTTATAAAATAAATTAAAAGTTTTGTTAATTTCTAGGTGTTTTGTATTTTTTTGGCCGCAAACGCTTATTTCAGTTTTTAATTTAATTTCAAATTTTACACTTCTTTTGGCCTTTTCACGTTTTTGTTTGTTATTATTAAGATAATTTAAAATTATATACTTGGCACTGTCCTCTAGGTCGCGTTATAGATGGCCCAAGGCCGTTTTTTAGTATGGGTTTGGCGAAGTGAGTGCGCAGCGCCTTCAGGCGCCAATACGGGGAATTTTAAAGGCTTCGAATTTATCAACGTCTTTTACGTGTTTTGGATGTTATTATCTTCGTCATGTTGTCGCCTACAACGCGGGCTGTTAGTAACTATGTGTTTCGGTTTTCACTCTGTTTCAGTTACCACACGTGTTAGTTTTGAGTCCGTGTTACTTTTCAACGAAATAAAATTTAAATTAGCATGTCTACAATTGAAGACCAGTCACTAACGTCGTTAGTGAAAGCGATTCTACTGATGAATCGACGGACGAAAGCATGTACGAAGGTGAAAAAATTGGGTGTCGGCGGATAAACGATGGAACTATTTTTAAGAAAAACGTTACTAAATTTAAAATCAAGTTAATTAAAAAATTTTCATTTGCGGCCCTAAAAAAATTAATTCGTAATCTCCGCGTCAAGTTCTACATTATCCCCCAAAAAACCGAAAAAAAAACCATGAGGCCGCTGTAGTTTAATTTTGCCGATTTATGTCAACTTAAGAGAGTAGAAGTTGTCGAACTATAATACTCTACAATGGCTTTCTGACGACTGTTTAATTTGGCTATTTTGAGTTTTAGTATCCCTTGCCATGAAAGATGGCCCCACGGTGTCCACTAAAGTCGCGTTTTTTGAAGAATGGGACAGATTCTTGACCATATATAATAACCGGGGCCTTTTCATAATAGAGGTGGCAATGACCCATTGGCCCATCTAAATATCAGACAAGTACGCTCGAAAATAGTGTACAAATGGACATTGGAATATTGCACAAGAGGGCCCTGAATTATTTTTCAATGGTGAACTCAAATATTGGACAATGTGTTCTGAAATATAAGAGCCTGAGGACAAAGGAGACCAAAAATGTGGACAAAAGGATCAATAATTTTCGAAAAAAAATATAACGAAGAAAAAACGATGTTTTTAGTTCTGTTTTATTTTTTTCTTAAAATATCGGCTTAAATTGTTTGAGAAAAATCATTAACGATAAAAACCTTTTGAAATTAATTTTATTACTGTGAATTAATGTTTATTTCATTTGTTACACGGTTACACTGAAGCAACACATCTGAAAAAGTGGATGAATTATGATATTTGAATTTAAATTGTAATTACAGGTCATAAAAACATTGTAGTACGTAAGAGGTTAAGTTAATTTAAGATCGGATATTTTTGATGAGGTTAGGATATGTTTGATAAGATTAAGTAAAGTTCTAATTGATAAATATGAGGTAAAGTTGATATAGGGTAAAGTTTAAATGGTTAAGGCTCAGGTTAGGTTAGTGTAGGTTTAGATTTGCTTGGTTAGATTGGGAAAGAGTGTGATTCGGTTTCGTTGGGTTAAGTTGGAAAAGGGTTGTAAAGATTGAATCGTCTAAGGTTAGGTTGTTTAAAAGTAAGTTAAGGTTAAGATTGGGTTAGATTTGGCTAGGGAAGAGTAAGGTTAGATTGGGAAAGAAAAAGATTGAATTGGGATAGGGGCGGTATTGGGCATCGTATACAATTGACCAAAGTTAGGCGAACAGCTTCTTTAATATTAATTGTCCCAGAAACTCATATATCGGTTATAGTATTGCAGCTTTTGTTAGCTATTGCTGATTCGCCACTTCTCGCGGCGTTCCATACTTCGTGCAGCTCGCTATTTACCAGTGGTGCTAGCAGTATCGATTTTTGAGCAAAATAGGAAAAGGTTAATTTGTATACAATTATTTACTGTTTCTATCTCGATTAACAGTAGAAAAACAATTGGATAAGGCGGTAGTTCGTTTAAGTTGAAACCCTCTCAAATGTAAAATAAGAATTGAAATGCGTGAGAGCCAAACGCTGTAGCACCCACATAGGCTCCTCTTTTTTAAAAAGATAATTGAAGCGGGGATAAGCGCTTTTCATTTCTGTTATCTGCTTTGACCTCGGGTTTTTTTAATAGCAAGAAAATCATTATAGCCAGACAGCTTCTTTTAAAATTGGACGGGCTGAATTTATTTGCCTCTCTATTTTTCGAAATCGTTTCACATATTTCTTTTTGAGTAAAAACCAATAGAGCTTCTCTTAGAGAGTAAGCTCTTTGTTGCTTTGTGACACCATTACTTTCCTTAACGGGAAAATACAGCGGTCCCATTTTACTGTCCCATTTTTTTACTAAAAGTCCTAAACATGTTTTTCCATCATTATCTTTGACATCTATATCCGCTCCGTGGTCGATTAATAGCTTAAAGTGTTCTGGTTTATACAAAGTAACTGCTTTGTGTAAAGGCGTTGTACCCTCCTCATTTTGAGCGTTGATATTGGCACCATTTTCTAAGAGAAAAGCGATTAGTTCAATATTTCCCCTCTTAACAGCACGATGCAAAGGAGTATCTCCGACATAATTTTTTACATTTACATTTACACCTAGAGTTATTAAAGTGCGAGTTATTTCAAGTGAGAATTCCACGGCTACGTGTAATAATGAATCTGACCAAAAAAAGGTGTTTTCACACGTTGCTCCGTGTTTTAAAAGTAAAGATGCTGCTTCTTGTGATCGGTACAAACATGCTTCTTGGAAAACACTTCTTCCATTCTTATTTCGCGCATTAATATCGGCTCCATGCCGTAAAAGGATGGTAAGTACTTCCTCTTTGTCCTCTTCTCTTGTCGCCCATGAGTGTAAAACCGTTTTTCCATATATATCCTTAGTTTCTACGTTAGATCCGTGTCGAAGAAGTGCTTCGAAAACTTCGGGTGCTGCGTCCATTGCCGCAAAGTGGAGGGCAGTTCGTCCTTCGTTTTCAGTAGCGTTAATATCAGCGCCAGCGGACATCAGAATTTCAAGTATGTTTTTATAATATTGTGTATTAGTTTTGTTGTTATGATATCCAGATATCTCTGCAAATAAGTGCAGGGGTGTTCGATCTTTTTTATTGCGTTGATTGATGTTAAGTCCTCCGTCTATTAAATGACGTACTATATCAGAATTTCGAGATTCTATCGCCCGATACCAAGCCTTTGAATCTCTTCGGTCACATCCAATACTCAACAGATAACCAACGAGTTCCGTTTTCTTCAAATAACACGCGTATGACAGTGGTGTGTTACTACTATATTTGTAATTCATATTGGCTCCCCTGATCAGCAGCATTTTCAAGATCTTCAAATTGCCAGCTTCTATGGCTGTAAAAAGTGGAGGATATAGGTACAAAGCGGCTGGTTGGTTGACTGATGCTCCTCTGTCTAAAAGAAATCTCAACGCATTTGGTTGGTTATTCTTTATAGCACTTATGACGGCTGAACGTTGTTCCGTAGGATCAATACATTTAGTTCCGGTGTTGAGCAGCCAAAATCTGGTTTCGTCGTCACCGGCTTCTTCTAAAAGGTTTCTTAAGCGTTCAACGTCTCCAGATGCTGAAGCGTCTACAATCATTTCGAAAAGAAAGTACTTTACATTTAACGATTCGAACGACACTGACAGTCTTGAACATTCTATAACTAAAGTCGTCCAATAGGTCCACGATAAATCTTCGGCATTTTCAGAAAATTGTAAAATAATTTGCAGAGATATAATATTTTGAATGGGTTTTGGACACGCTGAAACAAATAGCGAAAATAGAAAAAAAGTAGAAATCTCACATTTAATTAATTGAAGGAATGGTATTGTTGAAACCAAACAGAAAAACTCGATTGGCATGTGTCCGTCAACAATAAAGCAATTTAGAATAAACTTATATGTTTCGATTCTGTTTTTCCTAGGTGATACCAAAAATGATTGAAATAGTTTTAAAAAAGTTCGGGGGTTGAAGCGCCAAGCTTTAAGAGTTGAGCATTGAATTAAACGAAATTTTTCATCTTGAATCTTTTGAGTCTTTAAACCACTCTCGAAAAAAACAATAAATTCTGTGTCATCAATATAATCCCTCCAACCCCGCCGAATAAGAATTATTAATAAAAACTCTAGTACATCCCAAAAATTATCTCGTTCATAGCACTCAACTCTTTGTAAAAAGAACTCCGCTATGAAAAACTCGGCAAATGTTCTATGTATAAAATTTTGATTTTTACCCGTTTCCGTCATGATGCCTACTCTCTTAACCTTCTCCACCAAAAATTTTATTAATTCTTTCTTGAGACGTTGAAATTGTAATTTTTTAATTACTTTTTCTTCAAAGTCTAAAGGATTGAGAAAATTCCCTGGAAGAAAAAGACGAAACGCTGATTCCCAGTGGTACTCTTGAACAAGCTCTTTCGTTAGCATGTTGTTCTCGGTGCCACTGGTACTCATCGTGGTCTGATACTTGTCTTGTTCCTCTTGAAATTTCATTATAGTAAATTGCCGGAACAATTGGTATGAGGACATTGTCTTCCATTCTTCTGGCATATTTAATATATTTTTGTGTATCTCAGCCAGTAGACGGCAAAGAAAAGGATTTCCAATAAACTGCCGTTGTTTATCACTAATTGACAATGAAAATATTTGAAGTAGATTCTTGGCCCTAGATTCTAAAACTTCCTGGTCTTTACAATCGGAATTTTGAAGCCAATATTTTACGATAAAGTTATGTCTATCTTCTTCATTAAATGGTTGCAATTGATAGGAACGATTCTTCTGTGACTGTCCTAATTCTGCTGCCGAGTGAGGCCTAGTTGTAACGACTAAAAATTCGATGCGACTGCTTGTCAACCATAACATCAACCCTTTTACGATGTTTTCGTACTTTGGGCTTATTTCATCGAAGCCATCGAATAGCAAGACAACGCCCCCACTTTTCTCCAAACAACGCTTCAACAGTTTCATCTCGAAATCTTTTTCATCGTTTTTGGATCTGTATATTTCGGAGACGAAGAAATCAATAGCTTCCGAGGAATCTTTGAATTCCTTGTTGATATGCTTTTCGAAGACAGCGGCGTAGCTTCTCAGATTGAGGAAGATGACCCATCGTTTCGGAAACATCCTTCTCGTCTCTTTCGCTAACATTTTAAGTATTGTGGACTTTCCCATTCCCGCAACGTTGGAAATAATGGTCGTTTCACGAGGTTTCATTTCTTCAATTAGTTCGACGAGAGTCTTTTCGGCGTTATCTTTAGATGAAATTCTCGTTAGAGTGCGTGGTATGAAATATGCTTCCGTTTCTCCCAATTTCGGAAACTTTTCTCCAATATTAATATCAATATTTTCAGTGAGTTTGTACATGATGTAGTCATCTATGAGTCCTTCAATTTCCGCTCCATTCACATTTCCCAGAAGACAGGCCAAACTAATTTTCCTCCGGCTATCTCCTTGAAGAACAATCAGGGTCTTTGATATCAGTTGGTTTTGTTTCGCTTCGCTCAGATCCGACCATGGGATATTAGCTATTTGAAACGGAATAAAAAATCAATTATTATTGGGCTTAAAATAGTGCATCCATAGAAATTGAAACGAAAATGCGTTATAAAAGCAGCTCAAACTTAATATTAAGAGGAGGTGATATGATATCTACCGAAAATGATTATATGTTAAGATGAAAATTTATTGAAAACTATGAATTTTCTAATCGTGTATCCTTCTTCCGTAACTAAACGATGAAATTTCTCGTTTTTCTTTCGGAAGCCATAGTTTCCCACAAAAATTTGTCTCCAGTTATTCGCGTTTATATTTTTTGAACTACATTTCTATCATTTTTGTTAAGAGTTAAAAAAATACAAAGTACTGTTTTTTGCTTTAAAAATTAATTATTTTCCAAACCCATAGTTCCTAGAATACTGTAAATTTTGGGGTTTGTTATTCATGCCAATATTCAATATCGTTAGTTTCTATGAAACATTTCACTGTAAAACACGTCTTGAAAAAATGACCACTTGGGCAAGCCAAAATACACTTATTTCTTTTCGATTTTAATTTATATTTATTTTACAAAAACATTTATATTTTCATTGATTTTGTGGTCTTATTTTTCCATAAAAATAGGTTTTGGGAAGTAAGTTTATGAAATAATGAAGAAAATGGCAATTAAATTTAATTTGATCGTCTAAATTGTATAACCATGTGTTTATAATTTTAACAGTGTGTTAAAACAATGGTGAAATTATAACTATCGGCTTCCACACAGTCTTGAGCGCCAGCGATCATGTTATCAAACGCATGTTCGATCATTTCTGCGGTTAGTCCACGGCATTTATAATTTGTTGACGAAGTTCCTCTTGACTTTGAACAAGAGTTGCGTAAACCCTTACTCTGATAATCCCCTAAGGAAAAATCCCGGTGGCGTAAGGTTTGAGAAATTTGGTGGCTAATGAACGGCACCGTTTCTTCACCAACGATGTGGGAACTCCTGGTTTAGGAAGTTGGTAACGTCTCTGTGATAATGAGGTGGGACACCAACTTTTTGGAACAAAAGTCTTAGCCGTTGAGCTAAAGGTAGATCGTCCACTTTTTCTAGATGTTTGTTCTATACGAAAAGAAAGTAATTTTGACAGAACAGGTATCGAGGTAAAGACACTGGACCAATCAGGCGATTTCCTACGAGTACAACCCAAACATGAACACGTTCAAAGTGCACTTCGTAATCGTATAGAAATCCCCAGTAAATGTTTTCGTCCGGCCTTAGGTGATTATTAAAAGTTCTTCTCTTGAAAATGAAAATTCATCTGTGGATTAATTGGGATCGGTAACAACAGCATTGAGTAAACAGTTGCAGAAGTCGAACCTTCTCTCAAGATCTCAGTCGCCTAAGCCTTGGTGCAGCGTAGCTCTGTATGGGTGGTAAGGATTTTTGCGTAAGATTTTCCAAATACGAGATTTACAACAACCCCAATCATCACTTGCTCCGGAACAGATACTGCGAGGGTATGCAGCAGATTATGCAAGTATACTGTTTCCAATGTCCAAATCACCTCGTCCCAAACAACGAAACATAGGTTGCCCATTACCATACTCTGCAAGTCTTGGACTGCTTACCTTACTGTGCTTTCCGATGGTGTCCTATTTAAATGACGTTCAGTAAAATGTCGTACATCCTGGTGAGATTTTTTCCGCCCTTTCTATAAAACCGAGCTGTGTGGTCCCTTCTTCAATAAGGTGGCATAATTAGAAAAATTAATGAACCCAATTGTGTTAAAACCAAATGCATTCTATTTATACTCAATTTAGGTATTTATTTCTTATAAGATATCGTTTACAAACTTATGTTTTTGGTTAATTTGGATGTCCATTTTACAATTCATCAACTTATAATTCAACAGCTTTTTTCTATAAAAAAGCTGTTAACAAATAATTAGCATATTGACTTCTTAAAAAAGGGTTGAGGGAAAACATGATAAAGAATAAAACAAAAACCCTGCGAACCTTTAAAATACACCAACGCTTATACTATGGATAAACCCACCTAACCGGCTAAATTCCTTGTAAAAGTATGCAACCGTCAAGAATTGAAAGTGAATTTGGGCTTCAGTGGAAAATTGTTCGTTTTTCATCGAACTTATGATATTCCTACGTGGTCGATGACGGTTCTCAATATTCTCATTAGTAAATTTGATCTAGCACCTGATGGAGAATAAGTAATATTTAAGAATTCTATAAATTTTCAGAAAACAGTAACCCCCGCTCAACGAAATCTGATGTTAACTAACTTTGTCAATAAAATTTAAAATCCTGAAGAAATATTTGTGAAATTTAGGTTTGAAATTGAGGGAGCTACTGATATGGTAGTGTAGATGTAATATTTTAAAAATGATTATATTATTAAATTATATTAAAATATTATCTTTTAGTGTTTCCCACACTGTCACAGTTTACTAAGCTTTTTTTTTACAGAAATGTACACCTATGAATTTGAAACTGCGAAATTCAAGTTTGAAATTGATGAAGTCGCTAATAGCGGAGAATGCAATATATAATTATGAGATTGAATATTTACAGATAATATAAAAATTTTATGTTTTAAGTCTTCTTTACACTGTCACAGTTTACTAATTTTATAGAAATTTAGCTAATTTGAAATTTGAAATTGAAAAAGTCCGCTATAGCGGAAAATGCTATTTTTCCGAGATATGATTCTGTAAATATAAGTTTTATTAGTCTTTTCTAAACTGTTAGAGATTATTAGAGATGATGTCAATGAAAATTAAGTTCAACCCTGATAAGGATCTCATACCTTAAAATCAATCAAGTATTTATTTATTTTATTTTATATTGACAAGTGAACAATAAATAGTACAATCTAAGACTATTAGCCATTTTTATCAAGTTTCTTTTTGAAAAATAAACCTCCTATGATGGTAATTTTACGTTATTTTAAATATTACTGCCTCAGGTTTTAAAATATTTTCGTGGTTAATTTTAAATACATGTTTACATAATACTTCTGAGAGTAAGAATTCTTTTTTCTTGGCTATCATTTTTCTGCACACATAAATCTAGCTACTATATTAAGTTTAATGAGTAGTTTTTTCATTTCCTATTTGTTCGTTACTTTAGGAAGACGGACATTTCATTTATGTTTTATTTATCTTTTTTTTACTAGAAATGTGTTTTTTATTTTTTTAATGGAAAATCTTATTTTTTTTTACTAGAAATGTTTTTTTTATTTATATATAAGTTGTAGCCTTAGCTCTGATATTCATCAAATATGGCGATGTTTCTGGAGGGTTCGATAGGTGGAAAAAAGCTCGTTGACGATGACAACTTCTAGTATGTTAAAGAAAAGCAACTTAAAGAAAAGGTATTTGTTTATATAATCATCATAATGAACTAATATAATAATTAAAATTTTATATTGTTCGTAGGTTTACTGGCAGTGCGTAAATAAAGGACTTTGCAAAGCAAGGGTCCTCACAATTGGAAATAAAATTGTAAAACATGTAAATGAACACACACACGTTGCCACCGTAGCCTTGGTCGAATCCACGTTTGCATACAACGAAATGAAATGCCTGGTGAAAAGTACTCATGTAACAAGAAAATTCTTCAGAAGCGTAGTTGCCCCAAATGACAGAACCCTTCAGAGCCCAACTTCCATCGTCTAATTCAGGTTTAACTAACTTTGCGAAGAACTGGAGAAAAAACGCTCAACTCTACCGACACGCCGTCGCCAAAACTCACGTTATCAACTATGGTATTACCAGATCAGTATCAACAATGCGCAACGGGCGGCAAATTTTTACAAATTGACTCCGGTAAAGAAGACCCATACAGATTCCTTATATTCAACGGAGAAAGTTCGTTATACTTGTTGTCGTCTTCTAAGGTCTGATATGCTGATGGAACCTTCAAAATCGTGCCAGGGATTTTTTTCAGCTGTATTCCATCCACGCAGAAATTAAATTTAAAAAAAGTTAAAGAAATCTGTCCAGCTGGAAATCCTAAGATTATTATGGCAGATTTTGAGAAAGCTCAGGCATACGCCTTCAAAGACGTTTACCCAAGAACAAAAACCAAAAGTGGTTTTTTTCGTCTTACACAATGTGAAGGTTTACAACAATGGTACATCAACGACGCAGACTTTTCTATAAAATGCCAAATGATCCCTGCCTTGTCCTTAGTACCTTTGGAATAAGTAATTACTGGATTTGAAGCCCTTGTTGAAAACCTGCCTGAAAGCCTGGAACCGATGCTTAATTACTTCGAAGGTAATTTCATTGGCAAGTTACGAGCACACAGATTAAGAGCAGCGGAAGGTATCCCTTGGAGCAATGGAATCATTCCGACACAGTAATGGCAGGCGAAAACAAAACTAACAACGCGGTCGAAGGTTGGCATCGAGGAATGTTACCTCACATGTCATGTCATCACCCCAGTATATGGAAATTTATTAAGGTGCTGCAAGAACAAGAAGCCATATCGTCCTTGAGAATTGAACATCTTTCCAAAGGACTAAAAGAGAAACGAAAATTGCTACATCAGAAATGTTCCGAAAGGTTACAAGAAGCTGCAAGACATTTTGACGCGGATAACATTCTCAGATACTTGAAAAGAGTGGCGCACAACATCTCCTTCTAATTTTGTATAGAAAATAAACAGTATTTACATCTTATATATTGTCCGCGCACTGAATTGCCTCTGCACCGAAATGTCCGCGCACCGAAATGTCCCAGACCCGTTATTTAAGTACAGAAATAGTATTACCTCTTAAACTTTCATTGGACTAAAATACTCAAAATAGCTTCTTATATTAAAAGTATTTTTTTAAATTTGTGTGAAGATTCCAAAGAATAAAACTAAATACAGTCAATATTATTATTTATTATTGTCTTGTTGCCGAAGAAGCGATTCTGAAGCTTGGTTTTTGTAATCGCAGGCTCATTTCTCGCTTCATTTGTTAGTTGTAAGATTTTATTTTGAACATTTTATTTTTCGTGGTTTTTGGACTTAACCGCTTCAAATATGTTTTGCATTTGAATCCGTGTTACCTCTCTTGAGATTCCCATTATTTCATTACGGCTAAATCAATTTTATAATCAGAGCATTCGTTTGATAAAGCTTTTCTTACTGAATTGAAATTAAGCTCCAACTTTGATAGTTGTAAATCATTAACAGAAATGTCTTGAGGCCTGCGAAATTCAAATTCTTCTTTATCTGACCTTGACCGGTTGATCTGTTTAAATTTGCATTAAAATTTGGAAACTTAGTTAATATGCTTGCACATAGCAGTTTTCATCAAATAGTGTGGACCAAAAAATGAAAAAATAGAAAAGCAAATTTTGTAATAAGAACCACTTAAAGGACGTGACTGAGTACAAGAGCCCATTTTCTCTACAATATATTCCAAATTCTAATTGCTTCCAGAGTCTACTTTAAAAATTCAATTTTTAACAAATTCAAAAATTTAATCCATTTGAAGACTTTGACTATGTCTGCTTTTAATAGTTGCTATTTTTCAAAGTGTGTGTACCCTTTAAAGTTTTATTAAACGGCTGAATAACTTAACTCTGAGAAATGAACGTAACCCACTATTCTACAATAATTTTTTTTATTTAAAATACTACAGCCGTTTCGGCGCCAAAACTAGCGCCGTCGTCAGGCAATGTAGTATTTTAAATTTAAAAAAATATTGTACAATAGTGGGTTACGTTCATTTCATAGTATATTATGTACAAGAGGATCCATTCTCACATATAGTTAACTTAACTCTGACTATCCGTAGTAAAATATGAATACTTTGATCCAATCTTTTGCATTTCTTCCCACGCTGGTAGATATGTTTGGGAACTTTGTGAACCCTCCAGATACATATTTGGGGTGATTCCTGCACCTTTTCTATAACATATATGCCCCTGTTGCAGGTCTGACTCTATAAAACTGTTGATAATAATTTAAATTTTTTGGTGTCTTCTTTGGCCAATATTTGTTCTATAATTTCATCGTGCATAACTTAGAACTTTCCAGGGACGACTCTTCTAACAACACTTAAACAGCCTTGTATACTGTGGCATTTTGTTCTTATCCAATTTCTTTCAATAAATTTTCTCTCCATGCTTTATTAATATTCCAAGTTCAAAATAGCCGTTTTTCAGCTTCAATCATAACTTTTTTCCACGCAGTATAAAATAATTTGGTAATTGCACTCATGAAAACACTTGCTTTAATAGCACCAGATTTTTGTTTTTTACATTCAAAGAAAGTTGCATGGCTTTGGTATCTTCTCTATTGCAATTTATAAAGGCTACTGGTTATTTCCGAAGCGTTTCAACGTATCGCATTGGACATGCGTCATAATTATGAGGGAGAAATCGTTTGAATGGGCATTTTCTTTCAAATCTTCTTTTCTTTGAGGCTTGAAGAACCAAACAGGATTCTCTTCTTCTTTCATTTCTTCGACCCATGAGCAAAGAATAATCAAATCGTTTGAAGGTAAGGCTGTGTGAGTAGTCGACATTTTTATCGATTAAGGAAATTTCGATACTCGACGATTATCAGAGTATCGAAAATTTGCGTACTCGATTACTCGAATAAGGCACTCTGCAGAACTCGCCGAGTTAATATTTTTTCAATCACTCTTGGGTTTTCGACAACTCGGCGTGTATTTCGTTTGTCCACCGTTTATCGGCCGCCCCGATTACGATCGCTGATCGGAGATGCTCTTGGTTGGACTGCGTTTGAAATGGGGGGGGGGGGGTGGAGGAAACGCGAACGGTGGACTTAAAAAAAACCTACCCGTTGCTATGACCTTTGAGTTATAAAGTTAACAATCATTCCCTTATAATTAAGAGGAAAGGGTCAAGGGTGAGCAAAATCTGGATGCTGAATATGGAACTTGTATATATTGCAGTAAAGCTATTAAAAGGGCTCATGGAAACACATCTGCGATGAGAAATCATTTAAAAACCCATTATATTAGTATAACAGAATCTCTAGACCAAAACCCAAAAAACATTGGACAGCACTTTGCCTTCGATCCTAACTATATGTAAGACTGCCAGTGCCCAACCTACTTTAATTGATACATTAAATTTTAAAAAATATACAATTAATCACTCAAAAGCCATTGCTTTGGCAAACAAAATTGGCCACATGATGGCAGTCGATTTTCAGCCTTACAGTATAGTTAACGATCAAGGTTTTATAGATGTATTAGAGTGTGCAGAACCTCGTTATGAGGTGCCTAGTTGGACCACTTTTTCGCGGACAATAAATCCTAAAATGTATGACAACTTGCTCAGTGACATAAGGTTAGATATAGCAAGAAATGTATCGGATATAAGAGCCATATCCCTAACAACATATTTTTGGGACATCTACGTCCACAGAAAGTTATATGAGTCTAACCTGTCATTATGTCACTAAAGATTTCATAAGTAAACACCACCCACTGACATACTCATATTTTAAAGATCGCCACACTGCTGTGAATATATGTAATGAGCGGCAAAGCCAGGTAGAAAAATTCAATATTGGAAATTTTCAACAATCATTATTTATGTCGTCACTGACAATGACCGTACAAATAAAAAAGGGATTGAAGATAATGGATATATCCCAGTATTATGTATGGCGCACTCTATTCAAATTTTAGTCATTGACAGTTTAAAAGAAATACAATCCACTGAAGCCTGCTTTTTAAAAAGTGAAGGGTGATAGTGGGGCTTTTCAAAAGAAGCTCTAAAGCTCTTAAAAATAATTCAAGATGTAGAAACCAGGTGGAACATTCAATACTATATGATAGAGAGACTGCTAGAGCAAAAAAAAGACATATTTGCGGCTCTTTTGGAAATTGATAAAATCGACAATTTAACCTCCACACAGTGGAAAACTTTAAATGCCTAGGTTTTAATTCTGGGACCATTTGTAGAGGCCACAAAGTTATTTAGTGGAAAAAATATCCCACTCTCTCACTCGAAAGCTGGAGCATGTAATTAAAAAAAATTCCATTTTACATTAGAACACAAATTTGCCACAATTTTTAGGAATAATTTTAAAACTAGATTTGACGGATATAAATCAAATGAAACATATTTATTAGCAATGTTAGTCGATCCAAGATTTAAAACGATATTACTATAAAAACAAGATGTGGTAAAATCTAGAACTCTTTTCTACTGTATTAGACTCGGTAGAAACTGAAAAAAATAATTACAAAGAAATAAATCAGTACTTTTTAGGAGTTACTTGATTAAAACCAAAAAAGAGCGAATGTTTAAAGGAGAATCATTCCCAAAAACTAGATGGATTTTTCAGAGCACCACTTTTAGACAACGAAAACGGCGACGTACTAGAGTGGTGGGCTCAAAACAAAGATATTTTTAAAATGATAGACATAGTGGCACAAAAGTATTTGCCAATTCCAGCCACATCAGTGGCGTCTTGAAGGTTATTCTCTTGTAGTGGAAATGTACAGACTAACAGAAGGGAATCACTCAATCCTGAACATATTGAACAATTAACAGTTCTTCACTGTAATTTAAGAAATAACTTTGTAGAGTACTAGAGAGCAGATAACACAATTTATTAAAAAATAAATTACCTACTTAAGACGTTTTGGAACTCATTTGTGTTAAAAAAAAGTTCAAACGTAACGGGTTAATTAACAAAAAGTTACAAAATTAGTCATCATACTGTGATACAATCATTTAAATACAAATTATCTTATCTAATCTACTAGATTTAAGCTTAACACTTAATAAAATAAATGTGATATAGGCTAGAGCTATTGCACATAGATTGAAAAATTAAATAAGACAACTTAGAGTTTAAAATTTAACTTTAATGGTTATCTTATAAAGTTTGTATTTTTTGACTAATATTGACTAGCGCGTAAGTACGTACTGTTAATAAAACTCATTTGTTATAAAAGTATTCAGTGTTTTTCTTAACTACACAATCACCCGTCTAAAAAAACCCGATCGTTTTCATGACAAATCGATTACCCGAAAAAGGTAATTTTGGTCTTAATCGAGTATTCGATTACCCGACTCGACCAAAAAATAACCCCACTCGTTTACTCGATAACCGACTCGATCAGCGAAAACTACTACTCGCACAGCCCTACTTGATGGTCTTCGAGTAATGTGCTTTAAAGCAAAATCTCTTTCGATATTGTGGAAGTCCTTCGTGGGGAGCAAATGAACTCTCTGAAGTTGTTTTTGAAAAACATTAATTCTGACACCGTCCAATATGACCTCTATGTGAATTCAATGATAAATTTGGCCAGCTAGTCCCGCTTTTTCGATAAAGGACAATGCTAAGTGCTTTAGTTCAGAACTATGAAGGTAATGAGTTTCACAAAATCTAGCTGAGAAGTTACTCGGGTGGTTTTCACTAAAGAGAATGTGGGCATCACCATCTGCATTTATTTTTTTCGTATCTTGGGATTTCGAGCAGCGTTTTTTCTCTTTTGGCTCTTCGAAGCAACCAGTCTTGGAACATTCGTAGTATGTATTTTAAACATCTGATTTCTCATTATGAGTGTAATTGCGAACGACGAAGGATGAAGGGGTTGATTCCTCAAAATTGAACTTCTAGTCCAAGAAATATATAATTTTATTTTAAACATGTGTAGTAAATAGTTACCTCATAATAACGCCAGTGAATTATTTAAAAATTAATAAATTTAGAATTTAATTGTTTTTGCTGATTTTCATTGGTTACAACGCCATGTTTTTTGTCCAAATCTTCAAATAATAACTGGGTACATATGAAAGAAAAAAATCCATCATTTTCATGGCAGCGTCTCGATGTTTGGGCTGTTGGGTTACTATATGTATTGTGAACTCTTTTCAAACGACTGGTTATAGACAATCTAGCATTAAAAACTTTTGAGCAAAACCCGCAACAATAATATTTATCTATCGTCGATAATCATTTGTCGAAATTAAAAAAAAATTAAACTTAACAAAATCTTAGGCGCGACAGAGACCTTTTTAAACTAAAATGGCAAAAAGCAGACATCGCCACGAAAGCCGACGAGAAAAGCTGTGAATCAGAAATGTATACACGATCGGGATTGAGACAATTGTCATTTGCCAATAAAAGGCCACTCATCAGCATTGGAAAGTGACAGGTGACAAAACCAGCATGGGTAATAGTACCCTACTACTGATGGGCGCACCTTTGACGCGAGCCACTCAACCCAGCAAAAGCTGCAACAATGGGACGACCAGCCTCCACTTCACACACATCAGTGGGATTAAGAGTGGATGCTATAGAAACTCCAGGCGACACCCTACCTACATAGGTAAAGAGTCATACCCTTCAGAAAGAGCTCCTAAAGGGAAACGACGGGCAAAGAGCGGTCCACATAACCCGACACATCTGGCACCGGAGATTCCAGTGTGCCCCAAAATACCGGGAAACAGGACGGAGACCCGCCGCCGCCCAGCAGGCTACCCAGTCCTCCGAGTTTGCACGGACACTCTCCGTTAGCCTGAGCCGAGACTCAGTTTCCAGCCGAAACCTGACTAAAGTCGGAGGTGGAGATAGTACCATTTGATCAGAGCTAACATCTCCCAGTGCAACACCACCCTTATGGGTTACAAGAGCCGGACTTCGACTCTCCGGTAAAGTCACCAGTTATTGCACACTTCACACCCTATTTGTGATATACGTGATTCTTCACGCAAGAAGAAGTAAGTGGGTTAATGCTAGGGAGTGCTCGTGAGCTCATGCGAGGCAAGAGATAACATAATTCTGGTTCGCAACTCGAGACTGAACACTAGCTCGTGTAGTTTTATCCTGATTTTTTATGTTAATAATTTATCCATTAATTATCAATTTCATCAGTAAATGGGATTCGTTTATAAGCACAACGAATCACAACAAAATGGCGACGGCAGAAAACATCTGTAATTATAGACGAGTTTCAGCGCCCGAACCAAAATAAGGCTTGAATCGGCTTAACCGAAAGCAGGACAAAGGAGTACAATCAGAATGCAGGTAACGCACATGTTCATAGATTAACATCAATAAAACGCGAGGACGTTTACAGAAATAACTGCGTACTATCGAGACACAGCAAAGTACGGAATATTTTTACTTACTAAATATTTAACATGGGAAACGAAATAAAAATAAATCTCAACGTGGTTGCTTTGATCAGTCATCTCAATATTTTCGACAATTAGACTGAATCGTGGGACCAGTATGTCGAATGACTCAACGCTTATTTAACCGCGAACAACATTATGGTTGCAAATACCAAAAAGGCGGTAATACAAACAATTATCAGCTCAGAATCCTACACTTTGTTACGTAGCCGGCCGGCTACGTAGGGTGGGGTGGCGGAGTGGTTAGCACTTTCATCATGAAGCAAGAGGAGCCAGCTGGTTCAGTCCTAGCTTGTGGCACTGTCGAAAACTCGGATCAACTCAGTCTGCGTTGAGTTTGCAAGTTCTCTCTCTCCACTGGTTTTTGGGGTTTTCGCCCAAGCTCTTCGGTGGAAGATAAGGAACGACAGACATAAACGCTAGTAAATCGTATACGTTCCAAATACCAACACAAAACCTCGCACAGAGATCATCGAGGAGGACGGCACAACATTACCTCCAACCCTGCATCTCCACTATCTAGCGAACCTAAACGTTAACATCAGGATGATACGAAAATAATTCCAGACTATAACAAATATCTACGATGCAAGAGCATCGATCATAAAAGCCATGTCTGTCCATATAAAGACTCTACAAATGCAATCGTAGAGGTCACATAGCAAAGGCATGTTAAAATCCACCTGTCATATCGTTTGCACCATCGGTCAATTTTCATCGGTCTAAACACATCGGAGGGATTCCCAACGATAGAAGAGACGATTATGATGAGTACGGCGCGGAAGTATACCATATAGGAGAAGGCCAACAATATTAATGACCGTTCAGTTTTTACCCGAACAAAACAGATTAACCCACTTTATTCGATACCCATTTCTGAGTGCTCACAGATGCCAACTGGTCATATTACCGAATATTTATCTATTGCGTGTGTAAAGACCCATACGTCTTCATCCAAGGTTTTATATATTTTTTTAAGTATTTTAGAGTTGGGAAAGTATAAATGAAAGTGAAGATAAAGCTTAATTTATTGATATCCAGTGGCGTAGGTAGAAACTCGTCAAGAGGGTAATAAAAGTAGAAAATTCACACCCAGTGGAGTAAAGTTAAAATTTAAGTAAACACGACACTTTGTGCAGGGAAATTTCTGACATACCCACGCCACCTGTAACGTCACAGAACTCTGAAATATACAAGGATAAAAACCACATTTGGGTAACTTAAGAAAACCGAATGATGAACTTCTAACGGACAGTAACATAAAGAAATTGTAAAATCTATTTTTCAAGTGCTTCTCTCTCATCAGATATTTAAAAAGGGTAATGAGCCCCAGATTGTTGAATTTTTTAGCTGCGCAGTTTTCACTATTGAATATTGTCGCGTTACCAGGCTAGCTGGACGCACGCACGCCTCGTACTCCTCCCAAAATTTATACTCTAAGTCTCTAACCCACGCTACGGCGAGGGGAAAGAGAAGCGTGGCAGTCGTTTCCACGCTCAGTTTTGGCAAGTCGCTCTCTCCCTTCTCTGAGGACCGACGCTTCAAAAGCGAAACCCCAGAGAGGATCCGGCAAGGTATATTCCTCCCGGTCGGGACTAAGTTTGGTAGTTTTATATTGTTAAAAAGAGTTAAATAAAGTATTTAGAGTTCAAACTCCTGGGTGGTTTTTTACCTACGTAACAATATTAAATACTTTATAAAGACTTCAAAAGCTATTTAATTTCCAATTTTTTTTTTACTTTGCTTTATTAAGGATAGTAAATAAATCAAACGATATTAATTCGTGATTCAACGGAAAGATATTAGTAGAAGGAAAGTGAGGGTGTGGCATCGATCCCGGGTTCGGGTTTGGGTTCGGGATCGAAATCCGGGATTTAAGGGATGAAATGGGGGTAAAATCATCAAAAAGTCAATGTATTTAGGGTATTTCTCGCGACGATTTGTTTTCCCGTATATCAACATATTGTGTCCAGGCCAACTTGTTCATTTATCTACGCTTATCTCGAAAGATACTTGAACGTATATCTTATCAAGTTTTATCGTACGGAATAAGTTGAAATGATGTAAAAATTGATAACCTAGGCGGCGCGTGCGCAGATTCCCCGGGAGGCGCGGTTAATTTGAATTGAAGTGTTTTGACGTCATGGAATATTTGTTGTTAAAGTAGAATGGAAATATTTTTAAACTTCATTTTAATAGCATTAACGCGTAAGTAGTACTTAAATATGCTTAACACTTGAACCTATCTCACGAGTATTTCAAACGAATATTTTAAGTATGAGAAACGTATTGTTCTCAAATGATACTTGAATATACTATAAAAGAGGTTGTATAGCGTTGTAGGAGGTCATTCCACGGTTAACTGCGGTAGCTATATTCAAGATGCCTAAAGCCCAACATATTTGCCCTACGTGCGCGAAAAGTTTCACTACCAAGTCCTCCTTAAATCGGCATGTTAGAGAAGTACACGGTGATAGACATACGTTTGTCTGTGAAGTATGTGGTAAGAATGTTGCTAGATTGGAACATTTCAAGAGCCATCAACGAACTCATGACTTGAACGCACCCGGCCCTTCCGAACCCATGGACCTGTCTCGCACACCGTCACCAATGCAACGTTCGCTAGCATCTTTCCGTCCACCATCGCCATACCGTCCACCTTCACCTAGTCTGCTTAAAGAAATTCAACTGGAATCTATCCAACCATCTACAGCGGATTTACCCAACAACCCAACGCCATCACCTGTTCCCGCCTCATCAATACTTGATGAAACACCACCAGCATCTCCAAGTATGGTCCAGGCCTTGAATGATACGTTAGCATCTATCCGTTACAATGCTGAAGACTATGATATTGATGCGGGGATGTTTATCGGACGTTACCGAGCCGCTTTCAGTAAATTTCTAATGGAAAGACTCACCAGTAAACGTGGAATTAAATGGTTCCTACTCGTAAGATCTGTTTATATGAGACCTTTAGGGGGTGAGGAACAAAGAGCGGAAGTACGACCCTATTTCCGGAGCACTATGCAAACAACATTAACGCCCGATGTCATTGAAAGCCAGCTGAATGAATGTCTTGAAACAATACAGTCAGCAGCGGAAAACTTTGAAGCGACAGGTATGTACTAAAATTTATAAGTTATATTTTGAACTAAAACATTATATTTTTGATAGGATCGGGTTGGGTAATTGACCGTGTTCTGTATGTAGAATTAAATGTAGCATCTTACCAACCGTTGCGAGGGTCATCGTATATGGAACTACCTGAAAAACTATCTCGACGTCACGCGATTCTTAATATTAGAAACGAAAATGACGAGAAATGTTTTCTCTGGTCAATTCTCGCTAAACTTCACCCAGTTCCTCGGACTCAAAACGCTAATCGTGTTTCCAAATATACACCTTATGAAAATGAACTTGATACCAGTGATATATCTTTTCCTTTCAAATTAAACGCTACGGAACTTAAAAAATTTGAATTAATGAATAATTTATCAATATCTGTGTTCGGCTTTTCGGGAGACATATTCCCCCTTTACGTAAGCGCTAACAAGTGTTGTAAGGAAAGGGAGGTTGATTTGCTATACATCACCGACGAAACTAAAGATATTGACGATGGGAATAGACATTACTGTCTTATACGAGACCTAGGAAAACTGCTACAGCATCTAACAAAACACAGAAATACAAGTTATTATTGCAGGTAATTTAGTTTCCAATATATTAGTTTGAAATATACTAATTATTTTCTGTATTAGAATGTGTCTTCACCGATTCAGTGGAAGCAACGCTGAACAGCGACGTGATGCGCATATCGAAGAATGCGCCACTCACGGCGTCCAAAAAACAGTTTTCCCTACTAAGAAGAAGACGGTTTATTTTGATAAATATGAGTGGACAGAAAAGGTAAAAATAAAAATTATTTAATTTAACTCTTAATGAAATGAAATTATTAGGTGCAGTATGTATTTTACGCCGATTTTGAAGCAATCCTACCGAGAGTTCAAGGATGTGATCTAGATCCCGATATAAATACCAGCAAAGTAAACATGCACATCAGCTGCGCGTATTCGTGGGTGTTTGTTGGACCTGACGGTAAGTTATTTGACAAAATTCCCTTTTAGATATATTACAATAGGATACTTATAGGTGTACCTGTTCGAACCGATTGCTATCGAGGACAAGATGCAACTCGAAGATTTCTGGAGTCTATTCTGGAATTAGAGAAGGAGTTGATGGAACTCATTGAGACAAATGTACCAATGATTATTACCCCGGAGGAGGAGGAACAGTTTCAAGCTGCTACGCATTGCTACATTTGTCAGAAGCAGCTAAATCAGGGAAATATGCCCGCTGTTCGAGATCATTGCCATTTCAGCGGCAAATATAGGGGGCCAGCGCATAACGTCTGTAATCTTCAAAAGAAAGTTCCAGAATTTATCCCTATTTTCCTTCATAACCTTAGCAGGTGAATTTATTAAGTTAATTAACCAGGAAATAAACCTAATAATAATAAATCTTCATAGATACGATTTACATCTTATATGTCAGGAGATTGGTCATTTTAAGGAACAGACACTTGACTGTATTCCTTCCACTAGCGAAAATTATATTTCGCTGAAACTAGGTAAAATATATTTAATTATGAATTTAACCTTAACATTAATTTTATTGTTTTTTAGGGAGATTTCGGTTTTTAGACTCTTATCGATTTCTAAGTGATAGCCTCGATGCTCTAGTATCTAATCTCGTTTTGGAAGGAGCCAGTAAATTCCAGATTGTTAAGAAATATTTTGAAAGTGAGAAAGTTCAACTGCTTTTGCGGAAGGGGGTCTACCCATACGAGTATATGGACGATGAAAAGAAATTTGACGAGACGATGCTGCCACCTAGAGAAGCGTTTTTCAGTTCATTGAAAAATCAAAATATTTTAGAATCTGATTATTTACACGCCCAAAATGTTTGGACAGCGTTTAATATTCAAACATTAGGTAAAATTACTATAGTATAAATATTTCAAATCTCTTAACCTCGGTTTTCGTAGGGGAATACACCGACCTCTATGTGAAAAGCGATGCGTTGCTCTTAGCCGACGTTTTTGAAAATTTTAGAACATTATCTATAACCCATTATAAATTAGATCCCGCTCACGCTTACACCGCACCAGGTTTAGCCTGGCAAGCAGCTTTGAAGATGACCGATGTTCGCCTCGATCTCATACTTGATATAGATCAACACTTATTTATTGAAAAGGGTAACGCTTTTGTGATATTTTAAATATTATTGTATTTACATTGAATTTTTAGGGATTCGAGGCGGTGTTTCAATGATCTCAACTCGTTATTCTGAAGCGAATAACAAATATATGGCCGACACATATGATTCGTCTAAAGAGAGCAGTTATATATGCTATTTAGGTAATTTACATTTTTTAAAAAATAAATAATTTTTTTTATTTTTATTTTTTGATTTTAATTATTTTAATTTTAATTATATTAATTAACTTAATTTAACTTAATTGAAGATGCTAATAATTTGTACGGTGCTGTTATATGTGAACCACTACCGCTAGGCGACTTCCAGTGGGTTCAGGAGGATGATTTGCAAACACTCAGTGAAAATATTCTGAGTATTCCCAATAACGTTGAAAACGGATACATTTTAGAGGTAAATAACAAGTGTTATAATTATTGAATTATATTTTTAAAGAATTGTTTCCTTTGCAGGTGGATCTTGAATATCCTCCAGAGTTGCATGACTTACATAACGATCTCCCAGTAGCGGCGGAATCTAAAGTTATTACACATGATATGCTATCTCCATACTCCAAAGATCTCTTAGGAAAATTAAATATTAAGGAGAATCAAAGTCTACCAAAACTTCTTCCTAATTTAAATAATAAAGAGAAATACATAGTACATTACCGCAATTTAAAATATTATGTAGAATTAGGTTTGAAAATAACCAAGGTTCATCGAGCTCTAACCTTCACTCAAGGAAAATGGTTAGAAAAATATGTTAGATTCAACACTGAACAGAGGAAATTATCCAAGAGTTCATTTGAAAAGAATTTCTGGAAACTAATGGTTAACTCTGTTTTCGGGTAAATCAATTTAAATAATTTATTGCTGTTTTTTCCCTTACTTCATTTAATTCTTTAGAAAAACAATGGAAAATTTACGGAAGCATATAAATTTCGAGTTGATTCATAAACCAGAAAGAATGTTAAAAGTTACAAGTTCCCCGCAGTTTGAACACTTTACCATCTTTAATGAAGAGTTAGCCGGCGCTCATAAGAAGAGAGCTAAAATTGTTCTTAACCGGCCTATATTTACCGGATTCACCATTCTAGATTTATCCAAGGAGCTCATGTATCGGTTCCATTATGGATTCATAAAAAATACGTACGGGGACAAAGCATCACTATTATTTACAGACACTGGTAATTTAATTTAATATGCATTTTTTATTTAAATAGTACTAATATATAAAATATTTACAGACAGTTTAACGTACAACATTAAGACGGATGATGTTTATAAAGACTTTGAAGTTCATAAAAACCGCTTTGACTTCTCTGATTATCCACCTTCGCATTTCCTTCATTCTAATCAGAATAAAAAAGCTCTCGGTTATTTTAAAGACGAGACAAATTCGCAGTTAATTCAAAGCTTTGTAGGACTTCGTCCAAAGCTTTATTCTATTAAATTGTACGGGGAGTCTAAGACCGCTGAAGAGATAGAAAAGGAGTTGCGATTGGGGAAATCTTTAGAGTCAATTTTAAACCATAAAAAGGTTTGTAAGGGCGTTGCCATGAACGTTATTAGAAACGTCATCCGCCACGAAGACTATGAACGTTGTCTTTTTAATCAAGAAACCATGTCAGCCGAGATGATGCGTATAGCTAGTTTCAAGCATGAACTATTTACTATAAATACTAGAAAACTTTGTTTATCACCAAATGATGATAAGAGATACATTCTACCCTGCGGGGTTCGTACATTAGCGCACGGTCATAAAGATATTGAAAAATTATAATGAATGCTTGTATTTATGTATATATAAAAAAAAAACTGCTATTGCTATAAATTGTAAAAAATTATTTTATTGAATACATTTTGCACATAAACTCTTTAATCATTTTATCGTTTACATATTTATCTTTCTTAAACCTAGACACAATGTTATACATTTCTATTCCTTTACACCTGTTTATAGCAAAATAGATACAGAATGCTCCACACGTATTACTAGAATTACTCTGTAATTGATTAGAATTAAAAGTTACAGTTTTACTGTTTCGTTCAATAAAGTCATTAAATTTAAAATAATCTGGCGGGTTTCCAAAGGAATCCATGAATTCACAATTTTTATGTTTAGAAAAATATATTAGAACCCAGTGTTCTCCAGGTTCAGCACTCGTATCGGTATTTACAATAAATAGAGAAGGGAATATTTTTACGTATTTAGGTAGCTTGTCAGCCGCGAACACGCCTTGAAATATACTTTTAGTACTTAAATCTTTTTCAAGTATTTTAGTTATCTGTAGCGAATCCATTAATTACTGTAATCGAAAATCACGGTTCGATTTTTATCAATTTCAATCAAATTTTGAAACTCGGCGTAAATTAGAATGGAAATCGTCTCCGGTAACGGTTTTGCAAATTTTAATTCTAATCTCAGGTTACTGTTTTTTACAAGATGCAAGTGATTAGCGTTGTTATTAAGATCCGAGGTTAAATTGTACGCGAATAAACAATTTCCGTTAGGGTAATCTTCCCGACTTATCTGATTCCCTTCATCTACGTTCCACTGATTAGTTTGAATGAAAAGATTGCAATACGCTTGAATATATAGATTTTCCTCAAAGTTTAGAGATAACGCCTTATGAGGGACGCTGCTACCGTCAATGTACAATCCAATGCTTGATAAATCGAAATGTTGAAAGTTGTACGGGGATTTTTTCAAATCTCCTAGAAACGCTTTTTGTTCCACAAACCCGATAACAACTTTCTTAGGTGCTTGTCCGGTAAATAAATGATCTTGCACACTAGCCATAAGTCCAGCGGGTATAGAAAATGAGGTGCACTCCGAACGAGTTACAGGATATTTAGCGGTTCCATATTGTAACGCCTTGGCTTGAGCGAGCGATAGTTCCGGTATCACTTTAACTTTCCTCAGATAAAGGGAAGCTGATAAAATCTCCACTTTACATTTTACGTCGGAATGAACGCAAAAAGCTGCTCTATTTTTATCGAATTTAAATTTCAAATCAACCATATTTAATAAAAAGCGTGGTTGTTGACATAAATCAGTATGGACTACGCCTAACAAGTCAATCGCCCCTTTTTGCGCTAAACTCGCTCGTTTAGAGAAACCATCGTTATCGAAAAATGAATCGAACTTTCCAGGCGTATCCCGATAGAAAAGTGAACTCGTTAAATAACTTTTTTTCGCAGAATCTCCGAACGTTAATAAAGTTTGTATCATACTTTTATAAGCGTAATTTTGACTGGAAGGTGTTACTGATCTTTCATTAAGAAATACGTGGACGTCGCTAAAAAGCGAATGAAGAAACAAATTCTCGGGGGCGATATTGTCGGCTGGAGTTCCGGCGGCCCCACCCGCAACACCTGGAACCGCGGGTTGCGGTAGTTGACCATTATCTTTAGTTACCTTAACTCGAACGTGCAGCAAAGTTTGTGAAAGGTCTATATACGTTTCAGAGTTACCGTTGATAGAAAATGTAATTGATGCGTTATCAACTATATTTGATATTGGATTATACTCAACCCATTCTCCACCAATAATCGAAGATTGTGTCATAGGTACTTGAAACAAATCTAGCTCGGAATTTATACATTCAACTGAGTGCGGGTGTAAAAGGGACATTATGAGAATATATCGGAACGTTTAGGGAACCGTCCTTTCGCTATCCTGCCTGCTGTTGAAATGGCGCTTTTCGATTGAGTTCGTTTCCTTTTATTTCCGGAACCCGTCATTCTTTTAATATGATCCGTAGCTGAAGATGTTAGTCTCATGGCTTCATCAGCTGCTGAAGCTAAAGTTTCCCTTCCAGCGTTAATAGAATGCGATTTAAGCGCTGTTTTAATTGGGACTCCGCTAACAACATCGGTCGCTACTTTCGCTCCGGTACTTAAAAGTTTTTTTCCCAAGTAAGTAGCGCCTTTCTTCAGTAAAGGTACCGCGAATCTAAACGCTGAAGATAATATATTTCCTAGTCCATGTCCTCTTTGCACGGCTAAACCTCTATATACAGGTATTCCACCGAAACCAACCTGGTTTAAATAGTAACTTTCATAATCAGTTCTTGAAGGTGAATATTCAGACCTCATGATGTTAACTGTTCGCTCTCTTAAGCTAGAATGAAGGTGTGTCCTGAATGATTAAAGGTTTATAGTGAAGTCCACATTTTACGGGGTTTAAAATGTAATACAACGTGAGCTTTTCCACTATGAAACTGTATTGGCTCACCTAAATCATCTGTTATATTAATCTCTATAGTCTTAATATTATTAGACACGACTGGTAGGTAATGAGGTTGTGAAAATATTTTTGTAGTTGTTTTCCCATTAGACTCGGTTTTCTCTTCGACGCTTATGATTCTTAATAGAGGTGCTAAACTATCCCCAACAACGCTATTTTCAACCAGATCGGAATAAACGAATAAGGAATGTAACCCAGCGTTCATATCAACTGGGTAGGGGGTTATCATTGAATTTAAAATGGTGAAATCATTATCTCTTCTATCCTTAAAACCTAGTAAAATCGATAGATCGGGGCCAATTACAGCTCTGATTTTCGGTTGCAATTTAACTTTAATTCGATTAGAATAATTTAAATAAGCGAATGTAACTTGTTCTTCTTCTTGGTTGTGGACGTTCATAACATGTAATAGTTCTTCCGGAGTTTTATAAAAACCCGCGGGAACTTCAATTATTTTATCATATTCGAGAGGGTCTTTAACTAGAGGGTTATCAGTCATTTTATCATATTCGAGAGGGTCTTTAATAACCAATAGATTAGGTTTTCGAACGTTATGCCATGTCCGAGGATAGCTTATTTCCGCTAACCCAACTTCGTACTGTTCCTCAAATCTTAACGGTTCAGCTAAATACGTTCGAAATTTACCAACGCTATTATCTTGGTAATATAATGACGAGGAATCTGAAGGTAGCGTTACGTAAAAACTCATTTTAAATCCACTTCTTGTATCCAAGAATTAAATGTAGGGTCGTAATCTTGCCACTTGACATACAGTTCTACGCGACCGTCCGATTTTTTCCTCTTTTTTATTACTTTTTCGATTATGAAGTAACAGTCTTTTAAATCTCGACCAACAATCTGAACCTCCTCTCGATAGAATACTCCTAAAATGGGGTTAGAATTTAAATCCATCAGCTTATATACAGGTGGGTCACGTGGTAGTCTCTCAGCTATTTTAAACAATTCTGTAGTAAAATTCGGGTTATATTTCTTATCGAAAATTGATAAATTTCTACTTATTCTACAAATATCTCCAATTTCAAACGCGTATGTTAACGGAGGAGAAAAATTTACCGAACCGTAAAGATTTTTCCATATTTTAGCAGAGTTATCTAGAGTAACTTCCGCGGGTTTACATTTAATTGATCTATGATAACTATTGTTATAAGCGTTTATAATATCATCTAAAACGTCGATATATTTAAGGGTGTTATTCTGCGTGAAATAGCGATATAAACGAGATTTAAAACTTCTAATGAATCTTTCAATAATGGACGCTTTCATTTCCGATCGGGTAGCGAAAAATTTAATGTTCCTTCTTTCTAATTCACTCTGCACTTCTTGACAGACAAATTCGTTTCCATGATCACTTTGAATTCTTTTCGGTTGACGGCCTTTTTCAAAAACGTTACGTAACGCTTCTAAAATTGTTACACCTTTCTTATTTTTAACCGCTACAGCCATAGCGTATTTGCTAAATATGTCGATAATACATAATACGTAGCGAGATCCTGAATTATATTTAGACAGCTTCTGAAAATCTGCCAAGTCCGCTTGCCACTGTTCGTCAATTCCATAAACAATAGTTCGATTTCGTTTGAATCGTCTTCTAGCAGGTTTATGCAGCGTATATGTATCCTGCTTTATTAGAAATTGTTTTACTTTTTCCAATGAAACCTTTAAACCTTTATGTCGAGCTGAATTATAGAGCGCTTGAACTCCAGCGAATGACCCTGGGTCTGCGGGGTTAGTATAGATCTGCTCAAGTTCTTTCTCCATATTGGGTAATATTTTGATGTAATGGCATGTAACGCCAAAAAAGGAAATTAAATAATTCTAATATTATAATAACTATGATAATTAATACAGCTGTGATAATTTTCGGTGATTTTGAAAATGATTGTGATAAATAGGCTAAAAGTCCTAAAGAGACCGTTTCTGTACAACCTTCCATTGTAGGCTTATACTATGAAATGAGAACAAAATTATCAGGTTAATATATTTTATTTAGTATGTATCCAAGATCTTAGAGGACTAGGTGAAGATGATGATAACATTGAACTACTTGGTGGTGTATGAAATACAGCGAATGTTTTTAACAGTGTCAATCTTACAGGATTTTTAATTAAACGTTTTGAAATATTTGACTTATGAATGCCCTCGTAAAACTCTGTAACTCCTATAGGATCAATCGCTGTTCCAGGCGTTTTTCTCACAGCGTCATACAAAAGATCGATTATATTAGATCCTCCAATCACTTGTCCTCGAATAGAAAGCTCTCCTGAGTTAGTCCATCTAATATATCTCGGATCTTCCGTAGTCGCTCGGTATAATGAAATCGCATCACTAACATAAGTTGCAGGTAGAGAATAAGATATTTGCGCGAACCAGGTTTTAGGCCGTTCAGAGTTTTCAATAACGGGAGAGATTTGCTCTTTACGTACGTAAGTTAACCGTCGTTGGAGAGTTTGATTGTATAATGCTAATTTCTCTGATTCGTTTAAATCTGGATTATCTAGAATAGATTTCATTTCATCATCGAGTGTCTTCTCTTTTTGAAGTTCAGGTGTTTCTTCTGTTTTGGAAGGTGGAGTGTTTTTTAATCTCTCCATTACATCTTCAGGTACTAGAAGCATTTTTCGAGCCATCATCGGTTTATAGCTCGGCTTATTGCACTTCCGGCGACTGAGCTAACGATAGATAGCAGTGGCGCTAATAAAAATGGAAGAAAACCACCTTTTTGTACCAGTATCTTTCGTCGTTTTGATATAGGATTCTTCTTCGACACGTTTCGTATAACCGCGCTATGTTTCTTTAACCGCTTACGATGACGTTCTGACAGTTCAATTGTTCCGTGTAATACATTTATACAACATTCAACGAGAGCCAGTATAGCTTCCTTGCTAGCGTATTTAATAGCTGTCTTTCTTTGATTTAGATTACAGGATGTCAGGAAACGTAGAAAGTCTAGGTTTTCCTTTACTCGTTTTGAGACATCCATTTAGAGATTTTCTTAGCCTTTCTTAAAGCGCAATGAACAGTTTCGGAATGAAAAGGGCAGTTTAATTCAACGTCTTCTAGTTCTGATAATTTAGGACAACCGGTATCTTCGATGTTAGTTACTGGAAAACCGAGGAGTGTCGATAATACTGCAGCTTTTTCTAAACCTTTGGTGAAAAACGAAGTAGCTTTTTCCGCTATCTGATTGCAAATGTCACGTCTCGTTCTGTAAGGACGTTCGCCGTCATCCCATCGAAGATGACAAATGTTATGAGATATCCATCTGCATTGTCTTTTATTTTCGTTTGAAAGCTCTTTGAAAGGGCATGGAGATTTGAAAGTAAACACTTCCGATTCTTCAGTTTCTAATACTACGTAAGCTAATTCTTTAATAATCCACTCTCGATTAACCCTAAAAAAATTCCCTTCTATAATACACTTCATTTTGGAATAAAGACAGCCGATTCTTCACCCGGTATTAAACCTGTTCGTAGTAAATACTGATCTGGGGTGTGAGGTTTCAAGTCAACTAATAAATACCCAAATTTCCGTGACGTAGCTTGTTGAAACGCATCAATAACGTATTTGCTATTGGTTGGAGATATCTGCCTCGCGAGATGATAAATTGTTGATTTATCTCGTGGTGATTTAAAAATAAATAGATAATGAGCATTTAAATTTAAAGTTCTTATTTCTTTTCCGGGGTAATAAAGGTTTTGCATTAAAATTAGTACGGAGGTGTTTCTGTGATGAGATCCACGAATAAATAAATTAGTTACATCTTTATTATTAGATATCTCGCATAACAAATCGTCTAAAATAACTAAATTCCTAATTTGCGGGTTTAATATATTAACATCGAGTAACCCTTCGTGAAACTCGACTGAAGGTGTGTGTTCTAATATTGATTGAAATAGTTTCGGCTGATACTCGGTATAACACCATATTATCCTCTCCGGAGGAGGGGATATACAGGTCTTCTTATATTGAATCAACCGTCCCACCAGGAATGACTTTCCGCATTGGGTGGACCCGGCTACAAGCCCATTCATTGGATGTTGTAAGCTTAAATCCATAATGGTAAATGAGAATCGGAACATTAGTGCAATCAATTTTATTAACTTTTTAACAAGTTTTTAGCATTGCATATTATTAGTGACATTATATTATTTAAAATTTCTTTCGACAATTCACAGCGAATAGTAAACATTTCAATAATATTTTCACAATCTACCGACATAATTATTTCATAAAAATGCAAATCTACGCGCTTAGAATAATCCGTCATGATACAATCATGCTGGAGTTGAGATGGATGATCAATTTGACAGCCATTGCACGCTTTCTTAAGAGCTTCGTGTAATTGTTTAATTACAACGTTAGTCATCGCCTCCTTTATTTCCTTGATTTTCTTTAAACACTTCTGAATAGACTTGTACTGGTCGAGGAAATTCAACCAAGAAGATTGAGCGAAAGCTACCCCCTCTTTAGTCGGTAACAGTTTTCCATAGTTTACTCCATAACCATGGTACATTTGTCTAACATCTAAAACCTTTTGTTCGGCAAATCTATGAACCGAAAACCGTTTAGTTTCAGAACCTGTGAAAACCCACGAAGTTTCAGCTTCGTTATTGAAATAAGCTTCAATGGCATCTTTCTTTGTCCATAGCTCTTGCAGTTCCGCTTCTGTTAGTTTGATACCCTTTGTTAAATCTAATAGACCGCAGTAGATGGTTTCATCTGCATAAACGATTAACCCTTTGTCAGCAGACACAGGAAATGAACAATTCCTATAAAATAAATACATTAAGACAAAGTTAAGAATTATCACTGAGTATTCCTACTTACATTTTAAGGTTCCTCGAAGTCACTTCCAATACAATTCAGATGGTGAACTTTCTAAATATGGTCTTACTATTATACGGTTTTCCCTTTTTATACTCTGAAATTATTTATCTTCGATATCTTATTTTTTAAAATGGAGTTTAAAATTAATTCCATTCTACGTATACGCATTTTGAAGTGTATCGCGTTACGTATATAGGAATTTACCCGGTCCTCATACGGAATCACGTGTACAATTACAATACTTGAGAACGATACGTTTCTCATACTTAAACTTTAGATATTCGTTTGAAATACTCGTGAGAAAGGTTCAAGTGTCAAGCATATTTAAGTACTACAATGATATTAAAATTAAGTTTAAAAATATTTCCATTCTACGTCATTTTAACAACGAATATTCCATGACGTCAAAACACTCAAATCTATGTTTTAAATTCAAATTAACCGCGCCCCAATCTGCGCACGTTAACCGCGTCCCATATTCCATGACGTCAAAAAACTCTTAAATTCAAATTAACCGCGTCCCCCGGGGTAATCTGCGCACGCGCCGCCTAGGTTATCAATTTTTACATCATTTCAACTTATTCCGTACGATAAAACTTGATAAGATATACGTTCAAGTATCTTTCGAGATAAGCGTAGATAAATGAACAAGTTGGCCTGGACACAATATGTTGATATACGGGAAAACAAATCGTCGCGAGAAATACCCTAAATACATTGACTTTTTGATGATTTTACCCCCATTTCATCCCTTAAATCCCGGATTTCGATCCCGAACCCAAACCCGAACCCGGGATCGATGCCACACCCTCACTTTCCTTCTACTGATATTCTTTCAGTCCAACAGTACTATCCTATATATCGATAATTGTGATTCTTTTTGGTGTGGTTTTTAGCCGTATAAGGAGATATTAAGATTTTGTATTGTTATGACGAGCCCAACGCACCACTAATCGAAAAACAGTTTACCTTCTTGCAACCAGGGCAATTGTTTACGGTGCTTACTTAATGCGACACTATTTTCAGGACATTGGCTTGTCTTGTTTTGCTTTATTTGACGAGCAAAGAAATTAAATTCTTAAACAACACATTTTCACCAAAAAATAACCCCTAGTAGCTTCAGTGTTTAAGATAAATTTACATTTTTTTGGGCCAAATCTGTTCCCGGATTCATTAGGTCATGGTCGGCCAATGAACATCGTTTTTCTTTTGTTTTTTCTAAGTTCCCTTAATTCCGTCATGTGCTCTTCTTTATCAGGCAATATAAAAAATTGGTAAGTTTGTTTTATTAAAATATTTATTTCATGACTATCGTTTTTCCTCCCATACCAAAGGTTTTCTAACAGTTAAGCACATGTATAATTTAAAATATGTAGCCCCAAAGAATGTGTTTAAAAAGCATTTTGGCAGTGCAATATTTAGGTATGGACCGTGGTTAAAAGTAAAAGTGGAAACAAAGTTCTGACTGAATTTTAGTTTAGTATGATAAATTCAGTTAACAAGTATGATTCTCGAAGAAAAATGTGGAACTTACATTTGAATGCTCTGACAACATTATATACATTCTTTTCCTTAAATGTAAATAAATAAGTCGTTATGCAACGTAAAATTTGTGGTTATCCAGGAAAATGTTTTAAAACTTACTTTGAAATGTTTTATTCTATGTTTCCCTCCTATAATCTGAAATTGGAAACGTGTTTGACTTTTGTTGGAAAAACTATAAAAATGTAATTATTTATTTGTTTCAATAGACACTTTTGAGTCTGAATTTAAGTCGTTTTCAGAGCGTCGAGGGTCATACTTCCTATCAAAAAGGTTATTTGAAATTAGCAAATTTCGCGGTTGGTGGCTTTTAAAACGTTTCGTTAATTGCTTCGTTTGTCTACTCAAATGATCTGTCAAAGTTACAAAAACACTTCCACCGATGTTTACTTTAAATTCCAATGACTGACTAATGTCTAATCAAATTTTACCGATTCGATTTTAAGCGCCTTCTTGTTTTCTTTAGTGCAGGATTAGGAAATTTCAATGTTTAAATTAATTATTTTGGTCTTTTTTCTTACCGATTGTTTAACAGTTGTGGATCCTCCACTTTTACTTTTGATGCTAATGAAATCCCGAGACGGCGATAAACAAGTCTGAAATGTTGAAATTACTCTATTAAACATTTTAAAACTAAACTAATAATTTGGTTTGAATTATTACAGTTTGGCTAGTTACAAAAAATATACGTTCTTTTTAAACCGTTATTGCCCTGGCTTCAATATGTGGTTTGATTTAAAATAGAATCCCTGCTAATTGTCCGATAATAAATTGTCAATGAACTTTTATGTATAGTTTAATAATAATGAACTACGCTAATACCCAAGGCACCACCTTAGGCCTGATTATTTCTGTGATTATAAATAACATAAGATTGAAATGAGATAGTGGTAAAATCCAATATCGAAATACTGGGTTTATCAAATAATATTAGTTAATATAAATATTTTTACTCTCTTTGACTGATTTCAGGCTACGCCAATGAATACTAAGTGTCACGGGATTATTTTAGGTCGGTTTTTTTCGCCATAAGCTCGTTATAATGTTGAATGTTAACGAACTTAAACGTGTATTTTATTTGGATTTTATTAAGAAGAGCAGAACTGTCACGGAATTTGACTCCAGTACGTGTTATCTGAACACATCTTTTTTCTGCGGAATTATAATATTTCTGTGATACTGATGATTTGTTAGCAAACGACAGTTTATTTTTAAAATTATGTAAAAGATAAGAAACTTATAAATTATATCCAGATCTTTCTCAATTATCCGCTCAATTAACGACATCAATAAAAGTTAAAAATAAGTACATTTTCCCGGAATACCCAGTATACAAAATGTCATTCGATAGAGCATTTATAGTAGAATACCATTAATATTTTCCATTTTAAATAGACCCAAGCCCAATTTTCTTACATTTGAATCACATTTAAAAATGTTTGTTTTAATTAAAAAAAATTCAATGTAAAAATTAAAAAATGTTGTTTTGGTTATGCCTTGGTATTCTTCAAATTGAAGTATCTATTAAAAGACCTAAGCATAATTCACCTAATCTTTTCTCTCCTTAAACATAAATAACCTAGGAACCTTATCCAATAATTAAACCTATTTTCTAGAAATTTAAGTAACTCTAACCTTATCGCGCTACTAGTTAGACCTTAATTTATCTCTAACCCTAACCCTACTTAACATAACCTACCTTTAAATAAAAAGCATACCAAATCTAGCATAGTCGAACTTAAAATAAACTGAAGTAATATAAACCTATAATTTAAAGCCATCAAATCCAAATAAAACCAAGCCATGATTTACGAAACCTAACAAAGACTAAAAAATCTATCAAGATCATATCGTTTTATTTAGTCTCAACAAAATGTAGCTAAACCGGTAACGTTAGTTTATTTAGAAAATAAATTATTGCATCATCATATAAAAATAAAAATTCCTCCATCATTATTAAGTTTTCGAAACTTTTCTTATATATTTTTTTAATTTTAATTATTAAGAAATTTGAATATCTCGGTAAAGATTAAATCCATATTCATCATCCTTGTGAAAGCGATGCCCCTTCACCAAAAAATTTAAAACTTTCGTTACAATATTTTAGAAATGTTTTTGTTGTCAACATTAGAGTCATTCTTACTATTGAATCTTATTTTTTTAATTAAATACCATCGCAGTGCATAATTAATCAGTTGCGATTAAACCAAAAATATCCTATCAATAAATCATTGTATAGAAAATCACCTAAAGAGAGTTTCGAAAATAAAAGGTATGAAAGATAACGGCATACCTTTAATCTTTTTGGTGAATGTATTGTTGAGAATGTTGCCGAATTTACACTACTTGGCCCTGGTTTCTGCTGCTCCGTTTGTTGATCCATTGCCATCGATTCGAATTCCATTGATCTTAAAAATCAAAAATAAATTACAAAACTCTAATTGCTTTTCTAAAAATGTAAGTCAGTTTTAAGCCCGTATCCAAACTAATTGATTAAGTTCCAAAGGCTTAACTAAAGGCTCTCTTACATTATTCTAGTCCCCTCTCTCAGGGTCATTCCGTTTCATGTTTTTTAAATGAGGATGACGACGAGAGTCAAGTGACGGACTCAGTGATTTTTCCTGTTGGCCTGAGTACCTGCGACCCTCTGAGTTCGCTCAAAAATGGCGTCTCCTAAAATATGTTCCAAATATTTCTTCTAAACGTTTTGTCCAGAAATTAAGCAATCGATGCTTAAAGAGATAGCTCACCTGCGAAAAAAAGCGGCAAACCTAAGGTGACCTTCACACCAAATCTTCGAATGCAGTCAGTCACTTCACTCAAAACAGGCAATGTTTTGAGATATCGTTGCATTTTTCAAGAATAGTTTATCCTTTGATTTATATTTTATGCATCGACAGTCTGGCCCTCACAAGATTAAAACCAGGATACAAATAGAGAAACATGGCCGTCGCTTTACTTCAAGTTATGAAGAATATCCTTAAAAAGATAACCCTTCACTTCAAAACAGCTTCGCTATCTTTATCAGTTCCTCATTTTATCGCTGCGCACTTAAAAATAGTCTGTTTTTTTAATTATCCCAGGTTATATCAAACATATCTTTGATTTATAAAACAATTATATATAAAGGCATTTTAATTATAACTTTTATATAAAACATTTGATTAAAGTAAGTCATTTTACTCTAAATACTAAACGGTCTTTGCTAGGCTTATGCGAAAGCTAAACATTACGCAGAAAACCTTCCCTGGAAAGTGGCGTTAGTTTATCGCGACTTACGAGGGTCTTTATCGGTTTTTGTTTTCGAGGGGAAGAACGAAGATAGCGAGCCACGTAAGACTAAGGGAAAGATATTTCTTTATTAATCGTGTTACTCTTTTTTCTCTCGTGTCTGACAAACATACAAATATAAGCTGACAATATGCAAGCGCAACTAGCATCTCTGCTTTTATAATTTCAGACGATTTTCATTAGCAACATGGAGAGAGGGAAGGAAAATGAAAGAATGCTGGTGACTGCGAGGTGCGTTGTGTTTTTCCCCTTTCACTGTCTTCTCCTTTTAGCACAGAAAATATACGAGGCTATAATTTGATGAATGTTGTGTTTCCTTTCCCAAATTGGGTCCCATTTACATCAGTAAGGAGCTATGCTTACAGGATTTAACAATTTTGTTTTGTTTAACAGTTTGAAGATTAAGAAATATAGGTATACACAATGAAATAAAAACCAATGAACCACTAAATGTGTAATAAAATATTTTTATTTAAAAATATTTTATTACACACTTAGTGGTTCATTCGTATGTGTTAGAGCCGTTCGAAATTATAATATAAAGGTATACACAAATTTAGAAAAAAAATTGGTCAACACTACAATTAAAAAGAAAATTTAAAATTGAAATTTTTATTCTTATTATTATATTAATTTTCTTTTTAAAATTTTGCATTCGGAAAATTGTTTACGATAAATTTTATGTGGTGCATCTTTCAGGCATTCCTCCTCGACAACTGTTCGCACCGCCAGACCTAAAAATTGCCTTGATGATTGGTAGATAGAGGGTTAAATCTATGAAATAAAAAAAAACATTGCGTTAAATTTGCATATATAATTTTAATATACTTAGTAGAACTAAGGATCAAACCGTTTTGCTGATCATCATCTGAGATAAAAGAACACTCAAATTAAGGAGGTTAACATCAAGCCTCGGTTGGCTCTTGTTAAACAAGTCGGCCAAGGCCGTAATATTAGTTCTACATGGATGAATTAATTAATTATTCTCTAAGCCTTGGCGCGTGTTAAAAGGCTTAAGCATAACGTTAGACGTAAGCTTCTTTATCTGTTTTTTTTAATAATCAGCTAGGCTAGGCTAATACCCAAGGCACCACCTTAGGCCTAAGTTTGAGCTCCGTATCTCATATCCAATAGGAACTACGAAGAAAATTCGCATACGGTCACTAACCCTTGGCGCGGGTTAAAAGAGTTAAACATAGGGTCAAACTTCAGCCTCTTAACTGTATTAAAAGTTTGAGCTACGTATCTCAAATCCAATAGGAACTACGAAGAAAATTCGCATAGGTCACTAACCCTTGGCGCGGGTTAAAAGAGTTAAACATAGGGTCAAACTTCAGCCTCTTAACTGTATTAAAAGTTTGAGCCCCGTATCTCAAATCCAGTCCAAACTACGAAGAAAATTCGTGTAGGATCTATAAGCCTTGGAGCGTGTTAATATGGTTAAGCATAGTGCCAAACGTAACCACCTTTACCTATATTCAAAGTCTAAGCCCCATATTTCAAATCCAATAGGAACTACGAAGATAATACATTTTTCTCTTAGACTAAGTCTTGGCATAAGGGTTAAGCAGAGCGTCAGACGTAAGCTCCGTTATCTGTATTCTAAGTTTGGGTTCAGCATCTCAAATCCAATAGGAATTAATCTATTAATAACGCTTTACCCGGGAGATTTTTGGGAACTTTCGTACTCTGCGTAAATCAACGCTCAAAATAGGAAAAGGGGGGCTGTTGCGTCCCCTGTTTACCTGACAGAGCTGAAACGTGCACACAGAGCAGTAATATAGATTAAAAGACTGCGTAAAAATGCTTAATTTAAAATTAAGTCTGGTAAAATATCCGCAATACCCATCCTAATAACTACATCAAGTTTCAAAGTTATAGCTCAAATCGCACCCGAATAGCGTTAAGATTAGGCCAAAACTAGCTAAGCCTTGGTTAAATCTAAATTAAGTCTGATAAAATATCCGCAATGACCATCCTAATAACTACATCAAGTTTCAAAGTTATACCTCAAATCGCACCCGAATAGCGTTAAGATTAGCCCAAAACTAGCTAAGCCTTGGATAAATTAAAATTAAGTCTGATAAAATATCCGCAATGTCCATCCTAATAACTACATCCAGTTTCAAAGTTATACCTCAAATCGCACCCGAATAGCGTTAAGATTAGGCCAAAACTAGCTAAGCCTTGGTTAAATTAAAATTAAGTCTGGTAAAATATCCGCAATGACCATCCTAATAACTTCATCCAGTTTCAAAGTTATACCTCAAATCGCACCCGAATAGCGTTGGCTATACACGGCTCCGTTAAGTAAGTCCAAACTTATTTGTTACTTGAGGCTATACACGGCTTCGATAAGTAAGTGTCACACTTATTTGTTACTTCTGGCCATACACGGCTTCGATAAGTAAGTATCACACTTTAAATTACTTCTGGACATACACGGCTTCGATAAGTAAGTGTCACACTTATTTGCACTTCTGGTCATACGCGGCTTCGATAAGTAAGTGTCCCACTTTAAATTACTTCTGGATATACACGGCTTCGATAAGTAAGTGTCACACTTATACGGGGCTTCGATACTTACTTACGCACTCTGCGTAAGGCAAAAACGAACATCAGCGGTAATGTGGTTTATGCGGCGCCCAAGGGCCCCTAATTTTTCTAGGGCACCGAAACCTGGCAAACAATTAGAGCTAAAGTAAATAAGTAATTTAAAAAAGAAATTAAATTTTTAAGTCACTCAGTTGGGTAGTAATCAGCGTGCGTAAATCAACGCTCACAATCGGAAAAGGGGGGCTTTTGCGCCCCCTGTTTCCACGACAGAGCTGAAACGTGCACACATTGTAGAGGTATAGCGGTTATATAGATTAAAACTTAAACGGAATTTAAAAGTCAATCGTATCCAAAATTGTAAGACTGCGTAATTTTTTTAAAAGTGTATAAGGGGGGTCAGATAGAAGGGGCTGGCAAAGCGCCGCTAACTAAATTTAACCCGTGAAACTTGGTTGTGCAGATAGTGGCAACCATATTAAGCGTTCTTAGAAAAAACGGCGGGGTTATGTCACCGCGTTCAAAAGATATGGAAGGTGTTTAAAGGTGGACGACGCCGACGCCGACGCCGACGACGACGACGACACTTCACAACATTCTAACGAAATCAATAGTCCCACTCTATATATTTATATACTAGCCGAGAAGCCCGCCTGTAAGGCGGGCCCTCAGCTAGTGGTGTGTTTCGAGGCGCTCCACTCCAGTTGGCCCCCCCAAACCCTTTTTCCCATGGATGGGATAATTTCCTTGGCACCCTTTCCCCCATAGTCGATCCACTGCAGTAAGGCACCCTCCCCCTTTTACCCATGCGAGAATTTCCGTGACACCCTTTACCCAATAGTCGGCACTTCCTCCCCTTTTTCCCATGTGATAATTACCGGGGTACCCTCTCCCCATTTTTCCCATGTAATAATTACCGTTCCTCCCCTTTTACCCATGTGATAATTACCGTTCCTCCCCTTTTTCCCAATGTTGTAAGTACCGTGGTACCCACAACCCCTTTTCCCCATGTGATAATTACCGTGGTACTCCCTCTCCGCTTTTCCCATGTGATAATTACCATGGTACCCTCTTCCCCTTTTCAACGCGAGAATTTCCGTGGCACCCTTTACCCCATAGTCAAACCACCGCTGTAAGGCCTTTCCTCCCCTTTTTTCCCATGTGAAAATTACCGGGGTACCCCTCCCTATTTTTCCCATGTGATAATTACCGTGGTACCCCCTCTCCGCTTTTCACATGTGATAATTTCCGTAGTATTCCCCGCCCCCTGTCCAACGCGAGAATGTCCGTGGTACCCTTTTTCCCGCAAAAATAACTCCAACTCGCAGTCGTTCCAAACCTCCCTGTACCCTTTTAAACCCCCTGTATCCAATGTCTGATGTATAAAGACCACGGCACTAACGTACGCCGAGAGACCACGGGACTTTCAAATCGGAACGAAACCGAAACCCCTCCCGTTTCCGAAACACACAGGCCTTCTGATACCTGTTCTGATACTACCTCCGCACTATCCCCCCCTCCGACTAACGTAAGCTGAGAGACCACGGGACTTTCAAATCAGAACGAACCCGAAATCCCCCCCCCCGTTTCCGAAACACACAGACAGGCCTTCTGAAACTACCCCCGCGCGATCCCCCCCCACCCTCCGAAATTGGTGGTTGAAAGAGAGAAACTTTTCGGGTGTATTGCGTGTTGGGACAAACACGGCCCAACTCTCAGGGACGACAGATTTTGAGCATTTTTAGAAACTGACATTTGCGTCACTTTAGAAAATTTGTAATAAAAAAACTAAAAACAAAATCCTAATTTTGGGTAATTTTCTAATTTTGGGTAAATATCTAATTTTGGGTAATTGTCTAATTTTGGGTAATTGTCTAAATTTTGGTAAATATAGAAATTTGAGTAATAATTTGGGTAAATTTTTAAATTTTGGTAAATATTTCAATTTAAATATTTGAGTAAGTATTTAAATTTGGGTAAGTTTTTGAATTCGGGTAAATATCTGAATTCGGGTATATATCTAAATTTTGGTAAACTTCTAAATTTGGGGTCATTCCACGACAAATTGACAAAATGTTTTGGAATTTTCCACCCTACCTGTTTTGTAAATTTACTATAAATATCTAAATTCAGATAAATTGGGTAAATTCATATCAAATATCTTAATTTGGGTAGATTGATCAGGTACTGTAAATTGTGTAAATCAATCTACCGAAATTTACCCAATTTACCTGAATTTACCCAATTTACCTGAATTTAGATATTTATAGTACCCATTTTAATTCAGAATTTTACGCAAATTTATTCAACTTTATCGACCAGAATAACCCTAAGACTAATTTTTATCCAAATCTAAAAAGTTAGGGTAAAATTCCAAAACATTTGGTCGATTTGTAGTGGAATGACCACAAATTTAGAAGTTTACCAAAATTTAGATATTTACCTAAATTTAAATACCCATTTTAAATACTTACTCAAATTTGAATACTTATCCGAATTTAAATTCTTACCGAAATTCAATTTAAGTATTTACCTGAATTAAAATATTTACACAAATTTAAGTACTTAACAAAATTATTACTCAAATTTAAATAATTATCCAAATGAAAATATTTACCTGAATTAAAATATTTACACAAATTTAAGTACTTACCCAAATTATTACTCAAATTTAAATATTAATCAAAATTTAAGTACTTACCCAAATTATTACTCAAATTTAAATATTAATCAAAATTTAAGTACTTACCCAAATTATTACTCAAATTTAAATATTAATCAAAATTTAAGTACTTACCCAAATTATTACTCAAATTTAAATAATTATCCAAATTTAAATAACCAAATTTAATACTTATCCAAATTTAAATACGCAAAATTAGACATTTACCCAAATTTAATCACCTTTGTTTAAAAAAATCTTTGAAATTTTGAATAATTTTCATTTACATAGAGAAATATATTATTATTACTTGTCAAAAACATTTTCGGTTGCCATGGTTAAACTAAAGCCCATCGCATTTTCCCTTTGGGGTTTTTTAAGTTATATGAAGGTCTACTTAATCCCTGAATTTAAACAAAATCGATGAGTTACACCTCGGGTAGTCTCCTTTTTGGAAATTTTATTTGCTTTGTTTACAATATTATTTCCCAATCTCGATACTTAATTGTAAATTGTATAATTTTTGTTAGTTATCAGTATTGTAATATCGTCACCAAATTAAGTTATTTATAATTGGATAGAGCCATCCAGGGGGGAAAAACAAATAAGATTAAACAAAATTTATTTTTGTAATTTATTTATAATAATTCGTGTAATTATATTTAATTCAAAAATTACAATTAGGATATGGACTGCAACAACCACACTTTCCGTCAAATATTAAATAAACGTTAACTTCACGAAAACCTGCGTTTTTGCAAAGCAGACGACGTTTTCTGCCACATTTAACTCTTTGTAAAGCTTTGATATTAGCGTTTTTATTGGTGTATCGGAAACTACGATATGGATTCTCGGACATTAATTGAATTAAACCAATAGTTATTTTCCAAAAAAAATCTTAAACATTTATGAAAATGCAATTTTTGCAAATAGCAGAAAAGCAAAAACGATCGTCAAATTTAACATTTCGAAGTGGATAAAATTATAATTCGCTGTTTTAAAAGGATTTATAACTATATATACAGTTATACCGAGTTCTTGATCCAAGATTCTGAAACTTTATGAAAATAAACCATTTCGAATAAACCAAATTAGTTTTTACATTTTGTATATTTTGTTTTATTATTTAATGAAACCGTTGATACCTGTGAAAAAATGCACTGTCCAATGCCGCGAATTGGTTTCAATAATTGCAAATTAAAAAGTTACATTAAATATAATTATATCAAAAATCTTATTATTCTTTCTATGGCTCTGTTTTATTTTGCAATTATGCAAAAATCTCGTTTTTATTACTTTCCGGCATTGATTTTGATTTTCCGCGATTACTATTTGGTGTTATCCGGCTCATTCTGACCAATTTTGGTTAATCGTCTCTTATTCATTATTATTTTAGAATATTTTCCCGGTAATATTTTAAATGGATTAATCTAAATCCTTTAAAAAATGAAAAAATAACCGTTTAAACTCAACTTCTTTGTGGGACATTGTTAGGTCTATGCCGCCTTGTTTTCATAGTTACGAATCTGTAGCATTTTTTATCTTTGCTGTATTTAATAGCGAAATTCGCTCTTGAGAGAAAGTTCATTGTCATTAATTTTTTTAAGTAATCCATATTGTGGTTTTAGTTTTCTCTTAAGCAGCCGTATTGAGTAATCTGCAATTCCACTGAACAAATTTTTAATAAAAATACTCTAAAAGGGGTATGGCGTGTGCTTTTATTGCGAGACAATATAAACACTGAGCGACCTCTGTTGCGGAAAGATCAATCATAAAACAACAGCACAGGCACAAGAAGAAATAAAATGAAATACTAAGGAAAATACAAAATGGCGGACATAAAGACTGCAGTTTTTAAATACTGAGAATGAAAAAGATGCCGTGTCACTTGCAATGCGTGTTTTTCAAAAAGTAGTAAAAGTAACTTCGGCATTTTTGCTGTTAGAAAAATCGGCTGTCCCACGGTAAAATGGATTTGGAACCTTTTCTAAAAAATCTGTTTTATGTTTAATTAGATTCAAATTGTTTAATTACATTTTAAGAAACAAAATAAGAACAAAAATATTTTTTACTTTAAATGAATTCCAAGTGAAAAATCACTTTTTGTTCGTATTCTGATTGGCTTCTTTCTCGATATTGTGTTTTCTTGCAGTCATCGCTGGTTTTAATTAATTTTAGCTGTGATATGAAAAAAGAGTAACGATAAATTTCCATCAAATAAAAGGTCATAAAAATATTTCACAAACATCCACTTACATTAAACACGAGATAATTTCTCTTTAATAATAAAAAGATAATAAATTAAAATATGTATTCAATATCTGAAATATTTATCACATGGTTTTATTTCCGAAAAGTATTTAACCTATAATTTATTTATTTTCTTACTATTTTTAATTCTGAAAAATTATTAAACCTAAAATTCTTTTCACTTTATCCTTCTCAATTTCGTAATTTCAAAATATATTCGATTTAAGTAAAAATAATATCGGGATATTTGTCGGTACGTTAAAAGCTTACGTATTTTTCTTTGATTTATCTGAACTTGCTTGTGAAACTGGTTGAGGCTTAATAATCCCATAGATAAAGATGAATGATTTTGAGCGGTGATTATAAATAAAGATTAAGGCTGATGTAAAAAATTATTTAATATGTGAAAAAAGCAAGTTTGCATATTGACGAGTATCGGGATTGTAACTAACTGCATCAACGTTAACCTTGAGCCACCCCAAGGAAAAAAATATTTATTTTAAAATCACATACTTTTGACTTGGGATTGCGGTTTTCACGTTTTGCATTCATAATTTCAGTGAAGCTGGAGTATACAATAAACGAATTGTTTTTATTTGGCGATACTGCTGCACATTTTAAATAAAACCAACTTCAGTTTTAAACCCTAGAGGGAACTTCTATTCTGATTAAGGACTCGGTGGTCAGCCAAGATTGGTTACTACTCGTCTTGGCCCAAAGAAATTAGTGAAAACCTTTCTTGGAAAATCTTGGAGTAGTTGGATATATTTTTATAGTCCCGTACATGTTTCTGCCTAGACGCAATGGGACGACGTACATTGCTTTTCTGCTTGGCATCTTACCTGATCTTCTTGATGATGCCCCTTTAGAAATTTAACGACATATGTGGCTGCAGCCTGACGGGGCTCCTGCTCGTCTTTCTCTGTCTGCGGGTTCGTTCGTTCTGCTACGAACAATTTCCACAGATATGAATTGGTTAAGGAGGTCCATTTATCTGGGCTGCGAGATCTAAAACTGCTAAACTTTTTTTGTGGGGCTGGATGAAAGTGCTTGTCTACGAAACTTTTTTATGTAAAGTCTTATTATCCTTCTACCCCTAAAATGAGCTTTCCGCAAAAAAATAATTTGTTTAATTTTTAGTCGACATTATTAAAATTTTGATTTTAGCGAAATTTCATCTATTGAACTCAAAACAGTTACGATAAGATTCATTCAATTTATCGATTCATTTCGGCAAAAAAATATTGGGAAATAAAACATCAATATCATCAAGTATTTTCAAATAAATGGTAACAAACTTGTGTTGTTATTATTTTTAAGCTGTTCCGCGATGATAAAAAAGGAATGATTATGGTGGAAATAGTAACTGCTGTTGGGAAAATTAAGATACCTATTACACAGGCCATGGTTACTCTGTGTAAACGTCTCAGAACGGTTTTATTTTTTGACTTTTCGAAAGAGTTTATTAATTTGACAAATAAACACTAAGCTGGGTGTGTTTGAATGAATTTATTATAGTTTGAAATTTTGGGAAAACACGAAGATGATTTTGGTATTTATTTCATCGTTTCCAAGTACCAAAATAAAAGAATATTTAATTCGTTAAGATACGTTTTAGCCATTTTTGATATATAATCAAAAAAGGCGGCCTACCACGCCTCCAAGGGGCTGATGATGGAAGACAGTCATTAAGTTAAAGTATGCTGGAAAGATTAAATAAAAATGTAAGGCATCACGGTACCAAACTTACTTTTAAGAGTGAACTGCAATTTACAACAACAATAGATACCGTCAATAACTGAATATATTAAGTATAAAAACCGATCGGCTTTATACGACGCTTTCTTATCTCAAATATGTAAAAGATTAACCGCCCTATCTTAACCCACCGCGCTTTCCAGGGCATCCTACACCGCATCCCCCATATAGAACACACACCCACCTATTTACAGCCATATAGATCCCCCATTCTATATCTACTTTTAATATACTTAAAATGGAAAGAGTTAAACGTGCAGCCAAACAATAAATAAAAGTCACAGTCGTAACACTTATTACAATTTCTAATGTTTTAAAAATTATAAGATGAATCACTACTAGACAATATGCATATTCCAACGTTAGAACGAAAACCACAAATAGCCAACTATTCGTGTGGCACTGTGTGTAAACTCGGAACAGCTCCTTAAGCGTAGAGTTTTTAAGTTCTCTTCCCATTGGTAAAATCGTTTTTCCCCCCAGTTTTTCGTTTTCCCCTTTCCCCTTTCCAACAACGCACGAATCTATGTCTTGTTGATATAAGTTAAATATATCGTCCACTTACAAATTTATGGAATGCTTAATAAGAAATTAAGTATATAAAAATTGATGTTGCATTTTATTGAACTAAGAGCTAAAACTAGACACAACATCAACACCTGTTAACAAAACAATAAACCGAACTCTATATTGGGATCTTTAATTGCAAATGACGTAACGTCTGCACAAATAACCAGAATCAAAGCGCAAACAACACTTAACCTGGAATAGACCTGTGTCTGAAGTCAAGTTAATCTTGAAAGTAAAATGAACGATAATGACAGAAAATATCAGGTCCGTCATGTTTCCGCCAATAGTGGCGCAATTGGTCGTAAAGCAATTCCGCCGTTTTCCTTTAATCTAAGAATCAAAATGAAAAGGTTAGTTATGCTGTGTAGTTGTAACTATGACGGATTTTCTAACTTTTGAGGTAATAACCAGCTAGGCTAATACCAAAGCACTAGGCCCAAGTCATCCAGCTACTTTTATTGACTTCATTTCCGGTGGTTGTGTTGCAATGTGTTGGAGTGTGATGGCAAGTTCTTCATACCACACAAGCCAACAGCTCCACTTACTATTAACCTCAACAAGATTTTATGTAAAGGGGAAACCGAAGAAAAAATTAAAATCCCTACAAGGTGGGGTGCACGACCAGTACACTGAAACGGACGTTACTAAGGCAATGTTATAGGATTGAAGTCTCTTATAACGATTTTGTCGTCGTGCATTCTGTATTATCCGCCCTTGTTATTTTTTCTAGGGTGGCTAGGAATATAAAGCCAATTTGTTTCATTTGACAATCATATTATTTTAAAGCTAACAGCTTGATTCTGAAAATCAGTGTCGAAATTCTGTTACCTTCATCTTCCGAAGACTCTCCTTGACGTGCATTGGTCGTCGGTTAAGGAAAGACGATACCTCTCGGATTCCGTTTGTAAAGAAGTTGAGCTAAGTAGGTTATCACTATACTTCTTGCGATCTCAGTAACCTAAAGCGAATGACATTAGCAGGAGAGTGAGATGGATTCTGATCTCGTTAAGAATATATTATCATCTTCAATTTCAATTCATTTATTTAGTTTTAAAAATATTACTATGCCTCAATACAAGGAGTTGGGGGTTAAGTCAATAGTTACATATAGCCCTCTTATAACCTTTACATATTAGTAGGGAGCTGTTGGCACGCGTGGCATGAAGGGCTTGCCACCACCCTCCTACGCAAATAAAGCAGGCCACCTAAATTAAGAAGACAAAAGTCCTAGATGACTTGAGCCTACGGTGGTACTTTGGGTATTATTAGCCTAGCATATAAATGGCTTACGTAATTTGTTAACTACAAATCTAACATTTGATGATTGCCAAACATTTGCTTTAAGTTGAAGGTTATTAGAATTTAAAATAAAACATTTTATACACTTTAATGGTTTTTCAAGGGAGTGAAGGGTTAGAAGTCGATTCAGCAAACGTGACTGAAACGTCATCAGAGTGTAACTTCACTGTAAAAAAAAGTACTTTGAAGGTCCAAAAAAATACCATAAGGAATTTTCTAGAACTTTTTTAGGTATTCCGGACCAACGTCTTTTCAGTGGGTATTAAAAAATACCCAAAATGTTACTAATACGATCAAAGGTATTAATAAAGACTTTCCAGAGTTTTTTCTTTCAAATCTATACCAATAAAGGTATATTTACAAGGATTAAAAAAGGGGGGAAATACAATGGGGTGAAAAGTTCGCTATACTTAATGTGTTCGAAAATTTTCCGATAGCCCTCCCTACAACATCGGCTAAATTATTCTCACTCTGTTTCTCTACTTATAAATACGGTCTTCGCTACGTCTATGTAACACCGGTTTGGACAACAAAGATTTTAATCGCCGAATTATCATACAGGTTAGAAATTTTCTTATACCTTACAACAAAATTCCATAACCTAGAGATTTGCTATAATGTAAATAATGTGTCTTATCATTAATCCAAATGTAAAAGAAAATTAAATTGACTAAAATAGATTTTTAGTAACTTAAAATACTACGAAAAATGTAAAACTCGCTTCTTATTACCACATTTTGGATCCGAAATAACCTCCTTCGGAAGTTCGGATAGCAGTTTCTGTTTAAATTAAGGCTCATTCACACTATCCAACATTAGTCAGCTGAAAAAATCAGTCAGACTTTTTTGTATTCACACTATCTAACTGACACGTTCACATTAACCGCCTTGTTCGTCCGACAAAAATCTTTCAATTTGTCAGCTGACTAAAGTTGGATAGTGTGAATGGTACTTTAGTCTTTTCCTCGCCAAACAGTCGTAACGAGGGAAATGTAGAAACCGGTAGCGCGTGCTTGACCTTTCCCCCCTCCTGTTTTTTTTCTCGGCGGCGTGGTGCACAAAAACGTTATAAAAAAAAATTGGGAAAATCACATTTTAACATTTATTCTATCAAGTTTGACCCATTTTAAGTTATTACGGTACGTAGGCCCTAAATGGGTTAGAGTGTGCAATAACTGGTAGCTTTACCGGGGAGTCGGGGTCCGGCACTTGTAACCCATAAGGGCGGTGGCGCACTGGGAGATGTTAGCTCTGATCAAATGGTCCTATCTCCACCTCCGACTTCGGTCAGGTTTGGGCTGGATACTGAACTTCGGTTCAGGCTAACGGAGAGGGTCCAGGCAAACTGGTCGCCTCGGCGGATTAGGAAGCCTGCTGTGGGGCGGCGAGCCTCCGTATGAGGGCACGGCGGACCCATCTCCCGGCCTTTTGGACTCCCACCGGGATCTCCGGTGCCAGCTGTGCCGGGTTATGCGGGCTGCTATGTGCTCGTCATTCCCCTTTAGGAGCTCTCTCCAAAGGGTTTGGCTCCTTACCTTAATAGGTAGGGTGTCGGCTGGAGTTGCTATAGCATCCATTCTAAATCCCACTGCTGTGTGCGAAGGTGGGATTAGTCCACCCATTGCTGCACCTTCTGCTGGGTTGAGTGGCTTGCGTCAAAGTTGAGACCATCAGTAGTAGGGTTCTGCTACCCATGCCGGATTTGTCACCTGTCCGGGCTAGGGGGACGCTGGCGTAGGGCACTATGATGATAGGCCTCCGGTGGTATGGTCTCTGTTACTAGGTACACCGGGCTATAAATTCTGACACACCCAGTGGCGTACTAGGGGGCCCCCAAATGTTTATGATTAAAATTGTTGCTTTTTAAAAGGGCCCCGAGTCGTTTTTCGTGGGGTGGGGGGGGGCGGAGTTCCTAGCTACGCCACTGACGGTACCACAAGTTTGGGTCATTACGACTCATGAGTTATAATTTCCGTATGCATTTGGGCTATTTTGAGCTTTACCTCTCTAGCCAAACGGGTCATTTCTGTACCAAAACGAAGAAGCAAAATATAATATTGTGTGCTACGGTTTCTACTTTGGGAAATAATAACATTTTTATTTAAAATATTTGAGCTTATACTCTAAGATAGGTTGGGTTAAATATTTTGTGTAAAATTTACTATGACCGAATTTTGGAAGCTTTATTCATCCTAGTAAGTTAATATTTTTTACCCTTGATATTTCTAAGCCCTATTTAGGTTTGAAAAATTCTTGTCAATGGAGAGTATTGTTTGATTTTTTTCACATTTCGTGCATTTGGAGAGCTAAAAATTTTAGGGAAAGGTAAAATGGATATTTTTCTAGATTGAAAAAATTGTCAGAACGTTTCAATTAAAAAATTAAAACTTCATTTGCGGCCCAAAAAATAAACCCTCGTAATCTCCGCGTCACTCTATTGTATCCGCCGAAAATAATTATAAACAAGTCGGCCCAGGCCGTAATATTAGTTCCACATCAGTGTATTCGAATGGGCAAACCCATACACAGGTAGTGGATTTGTATACCCCCGTAACGTAGATAAATACATACCGGGGCACAGGTAGGCAAACTAATACAAAAACTGTTGAGGCTACGTGATTTCTTATCGTTTGATATATAAATTGCCATCCTAAGTTAAAGAGTGGGCGCCGCCCACCCTCAGGATACCCGGGTGGGCAAACTAATACAAAAACTGTTGAGGCCATATGATTTCCTAGCGTTTGATTTATAATTTACCATCCTATGTTAAAGAGTGGCCACCGCCCACCCTCAGGATACGCGGGTGGGCAAACCAATACAAAAGCTGATGAGGCCATGTGATTTCGTATCTTTTGATATATAATTTACCATCCTATGTTAAAGAGTGGCCACCGCCCACCCTCAGGATACCCGGGTGGGCAAACCAATACAAAAGCTGTTCAGGCCATGTGATTTCGTATCTTTTGATATATAGTTTACCATCCTATGTTAAAGAGTGGCCACCGCCCACCCTCAGGATACCCGGGTGGGCAAACCAATACAAAAGCTGTTCAGGCCATGTGATTTTATATTATCTCGGTGATTAATTTAGTATTTCCTTAGAGCAGATATTTAATATGGATTATTAACAACTGCATAAATCATATTATTGCAAGAATGCATTTATGTACTAAGAATATGGCAAGACGGAGATTCTGTACCCATGGTCGCATACTTTTCCACTTAAGGGCCTGTGGCCAAAGCCCTTGCCAAAGTGCTAGCCCATTGAATTTAACATGTTTGATTCTAGCAAAGCAGACTTTTGCAACACGCCCTAAGTTCGACTGCTTTGGAATTTTTGGTCTCACTCTTTCAAGTAGACGCTAGCGTAGACGATTCCAATCTTTTACTTTTATTATTCTATGAGACCAAATTGTTTTTTTCGATAACTCTCCCTTTAAGGGGCTGGTCGGAAGGGGCGGAAATTAACGGCACTGCGTGCGCGTCAAAGAGCTCTATCGAATGAGTACAAATTGTTTTTTCGATCACTTTCTCTTTAAGGGAGTTGTTCGGAGGGGGCGGAAATTATCGGCACTGCGTGCGCGTCAAAGAGTTCTATCGAATGAGACCAAATCTCTGGACCAGCTATACAAACTATACAAGTTCGCCAAGAAGGCGATAATATTATTTTGTGCCACATATAAACGACTTCGATTAGAAAGAGCCACACTTATTTATTACGTCTGACCAAACACGGTTTCGATAAGAAAGTGCCACACTCATTTATTACTTCTGACCATACACGGTTTCGATAAGAAAGTGCCACACTTATTTATTACTTCTGACCATACACGGTTTCGATAAGGGGGTCGAAATTGGGGCGGGGGGAGGCGAAGTTTGAGGTTAACTTGACCCTAAAACGCCGTAAATATTACGTAAAATAACGCCGAAAAACGAACGGGAATTGCGACAACTTAACTTGACAAATCCCCCCGCGTTGCAAAGAAAGATTAGAAGTTCCGAGTAAAATTTGTACAGAGCGGTGTGTCTCGGTTGGTAGAGGCGTCGGTTTTTGGAGATTACGCGGCCCGCAGCTATCTGTGTTCGAGACTCGCCGACGCCAATAATATAAATTATAAAAAATAATTATTTTTCGCAGCTCCATGAGGGTATTTATATATCAGGGAAAAACACAACCATTAAAGGAGCTTTAACTACCATATCTGGAGACAATCTTTCTTCCCATCTCTTAGGTGGTTTTAACAGAGGTTTTTCTGGATTAAGAATATGCCGGTATTGCATGGCTTGTAAGAAAGAAGTGAGTGAGAAGTTTTTGGAGAGTGACTATGTGTTACGAACAGAAAAAGGTCATTTATATTATGTTGAAGCTGTAAGAGAAAATCCAGATAACTCAACGATATACGGCGCGCAAAGCAAATCTCCTTTACTTGAGATTCCTGGATTTAAAGTTACCCAGAGTTTCCCTCCAGATATTATGCATGATCTATATGAAGGAGTAATTCCTTTGGTTATGAAGATAGTATTAGCTGGCCTTATTAATGGTAAAGTTTTCTCTCTTGATGATGTAAATGACATAATTCTTAATTTAAATTATGGGTGCCAAGATATTGCAAATAAACCAGGTACCTTTACAAAAGGAATGGTCTTAAAAGATGCGCATTTAACTGGGTCTGCCACGCAAAGGTCTTGCTTATTTTATCTTTTTCCATTTCTTTTTGGGACGCGTGTTCCCGAAAATAATAGTTTTTGGAAACTGTATTTAATTTTCAGAGAAATAGTTCATATTTTAGCTGCCCCAGTAATACAAACATATTGGTTGGGCTATGCGAGTGACCTAATTGAGCAATTTTACAAGATCTTGAAACAATTAGCTCCGACCAAATTTACACCTAAAGTCCATTATTTGATCCACTATCCTCGACTCACGTAAGACTTCGGCCCACTTAGAAGATTATCTTGTATTAGATTTGAAGCTAAACATCAAAACTTAAAGATAATGGCTGGTAGGAGTAGGAATTTTATTAACATTGCGAAAACATTAGCAACACGCCATCAGTATGCCCAATGCTATGGGTTAGAAAATGATGATAGAGAAAACTGTGTAAAACCTATATTATTTTCTTGCTTGCAATACGATCTTAAAACAAAATTTAAAGAATACTCATTTTTAAATATTGAAAATGATAACTTGGTAGTCTTTAAAGCAAATGAAATAAAATTGAGTTCGATTAGCTATAAATTGAAAACTTTTATAGCTTTAAATTTGATACACGGTGAGGATATTCCAGTATTCCTAAAAATTGCACGTATTTTAAAAATTAATGGCGTATGGATAATTTGTGGAAAAATCCTCACTGCAATTGAGTTTGTACCACATCTGAATGCTTATGAAGTGAAAGATACAAAACTTTAGGAAGTTATTAAACCTGGTGATGAAATTGATTTCTCGGCAATGAACTAATATTTAATTAATTCTAAACCATTCATCAGCTTAAGATACAACCTTTGTCACTATAAATAGCTCTTTAAATATGTAAATAATGCACATTTGTATTCAATTTTCATCTTTTAATTTAATTTTTTCATGGAAATAGGCGACACAAAGCTATTGTGTAACGTGTCACAACCGAACAAAATAAATAACTATAGAAGAACCTTTCACCATTGAAAATCTTTCGTGCAAAATAAAGAAAACCTTTAAAACAGATTTCGAAGGTATTCAGCTTCTATCACTTAAATGGAAAAAATATGTTGACATTGAAAATGATGACGAAGAGAGCCCACCTGATGGGTCAGATCTGAATATTATCACTGGGGAGAATGGAGTGTCATTTCCTTCCACATCAAATGGAACAACAATTCCTATCATGTCAAATTGAGCAGCATCCACATCTCGGTAGTTACGATTTTATAATTATACAGCTTCATCGTAATTGTCTTTTTAAACAAAGTTAATTTAAAGTGCAAGTTCAGGATTAAGCCTTGAAATTGAAAGTGAAGAAGAATCACTTGCCAGTAATATAGGCAAACCTATTCCTTTAACATATAAAGTCCCTACGTTGCCTCATGTTGTCACTGAACTTATTCAAGAAAAGAGCCATGAAGTGTTTAACACTCATTACACATCTAAAATCATCGAAGTATTGTTTGAAGACATCAGCAGATACACATTGTGAGTAAAAGTTGATATGAGTTATTTCGTGAGTTTTCCATTCAATGTTATGTATTTTCTCATGATGAATATGTAAGAATCGTAACTGCTTTAGTTAACAAACACAAATTTTTATCTTGTCGGTTCCAAAGGGGTCCTCCGTATGTATGTGTAATTTATCATGAATGAATATAAAAATGTGGTTTAATAAAATAATTAAATGTCTAGGCTACATGGCTATCGAAATTAAAAACAATAATTAAAAAAGCGAAAATCATTGACTCATCTTCCTTGTGTTCAAGGAGCAAAAAAGAAGCATACAAATAAGAGGATCAAGAAGGTTGACACTACTCATAGTAGAAAATTGCAACGAATTGAACCTGAGGTACTTGAGGATTTCTTAATTGCTAGATTATGCAATTTACAAAAGTATTAATATCAAATTATCTTTTATTTTATTAGCATTCATGCCCATATAAAGTGTATAATTGAAGAAAGCAAAAAAATAAAACCAAATGAAGTAATTTTCGACGAGAAGATGCAAAGGACATTGCATTTTCGTCAAAGAGAAATTATTGAAAAATCCGTTCCAAATATTTTGGAAAGCTTTCCCAACCTACGAATTGGACCAGAGGTTAGTTACCCTTGTTAACTGCTTATGACTTGATACTAAGATAATTTTCTCAAATTGTTTAGCTTATAAAGGAATTCGCCAGAATCATTAAAGATGATATTCAACCAGAAAAAAAGCTCACTTCTTACATTCAGCCACTTGCATCTCGAATTTTTCATTTAACCAAACAATCTACGTTATTTAAAAAAGTAGAGCAACAACTGAATTCTGCGAAAGACTTTCTAACTGATGAAAAGTTTAATGGTATGGTTTTTATCCATGGAAATATGATTTTTGACCTTAAATTATTTTTTCAGACTTGGAGATAAGTGCCTGTTTGGTTCTGTTGCCAATTATTTTTAAAGAAAAACCAGATTTACTTTTTACTTTCGCAGTAAGTTTAATATTTTTTATCAATTTTTAGGATCCTACGAATCATGAAAATGCTGTCTTGGAGGCAGAAGACACCGATTTTTTGGGAAAACCAATTAAATTGGTATAAGAATCAATTACAATTCATGCGCCGTCAATTATAAAGGGATTTGTGTACCTATTCGTATCATACTACGTTTTTGGAATTGCGTACCCAACTGGATTAACCAAAACTCTGGAATTTGTACAAAAAATTGTAGTTTTAATAGAACCCAACAAAAACAAGGTCTCAGTACCTATTGAAAATGTCCTAAACAAATTACTTTTGAAATGGTTTTTGTATTTTTTTGTATAATTATAATGAAATGGTTGTGAATTTTTATTTTTTTTATCATTAAAAAGGAAGTATATGATACTTACATTGGCTAATTTTTAATCCAGAAATGCTAGCGACATATACCTTAAGGTTTCAAAAAGTACCTATCTTAAAAGGGTATTTCTTAACACCAATAGAAGCGTTATTAGATCATTAAAAAGGGCTATATAGTGCTATTAAAGGTTTAATTTAAATGCAGACATGGTATCAATTTATACCTGAAGGTTTCAAAAAGTACCTCTCTTATAAGGTATTTTTAGCACCAATTCAAAGTAAATGGTACTTACAGGGGCTAATTTTAAATCCATGAATGGTATTAATATATATATATATATTTAGGGTTAAAAAAATTCCCCTCTTATATGGTATTTTTTAACACCAATAGAAGCGTTATTTGATCATTAAATAGGGACTATTATAGTGCTAATAAAGGTTCATTTTAAATCAGGATATGGTATCAATTTATACCTTACGGTTTAAACAAGTACCTCGCTTCGGAAGTATTTTTAAGTACCTTCATGAGAAGGTATTTTTGTATACCTTTTTCAGGCCTCCTGGGGATGCAGCGAAAAATACCTTTCCTGGTACGAAAAAGCCTAATTTTTTTAACAGTGTTTTTAAATGTGAAACGGCAACCGAATGACGAGTTTTATATCGTCTTCAAGGTCCCCCCTACAGCTCTCTCTTGAAAGTTCCTTTTCAATAGTATTTGGTCGTCTGAATTTATACTTAGGGAGAAGTTTTAGAGCGAGGAACGATAAAAATTCTCTGAAAATAAACATTCATCCTAAGTATAAATAAATACATTCTTGATCTGAGGTACAAAGTTAATATTCCAAATATACTGTTGCTGTATATTTCACACCACTGCCTTCGTAAATGGAACCTAAACTTTACACATCTGAAAGTCAATCTAGAGCATGGCTATTTGGAACATAACTATTTTCAACTCCAGTTTTATTTAATATTTTCTTAAATAACGCTTGTAAGTTTAATCTCCAACCTTACTGGGTAGAGAACGCCATGTTCCTGGAACAGACAGCGACGAAACCCTTTAAATATTTACCTTCTTTACTCTGGAAGCCAGTTTGGAGATCTCCATTCTTACGGTAATTTTAAATTTCATGAGTCACTTCTAGTCAAATTTGGCCTTATGCAGTCAACGCACTTTTTGGTATAGAGTACTAACACTTTATAGATATAGTGTGTCAGAATTTATAGCCCGGTGTACTTAATAACAAAGACCATACCACCGGAGGCCTATCATCATAGTGCCCTACGCCAGCGTCCCCCTAGCCTGGACAGGTGACAAATCCAGCATGGGAAGCAACTGAACCCTACTACTGATGGTCGCACATTAGACGCAAGCCACTCAACCCAGCAGAAGGTGCAGCAATGGGTATACCAATCCCCACTGCGCACACAGCAGTGGGGATTAAGAGTGGATGCTCTAGCAACTCCAGCCGACACCCTACCTACGTAGATAAGGAGTCAAACCCTTTGGAGAGAGCTCCTAAAGGGGAACGACGGGCACACACCAGCCCAAGTAACCCGGCACAGCTGGCAACGGAGATCCCGGTGTTGCTCCAAAAGGCCGGGAAACAGGACCGCGAGCGCAAGACCGCCGTTCCCTCATACGGAGGCCCGCCGCCCCACAGCAGGCCACCCAATCCGCCGAAGCGGCCAGTTTGCACGGACCCTCTCCGTTAGCCTGAGCCGAAGATCGGTATCCAGCCCAAACCTGACCAAAGTCGGAGGTGGAAATAGGACCATTTGAACTCTTTAGATACAGTCAGAATCTCCATTTTGTGACCTTTTTGTTTCGAGGTAAAAGCATAGATGACGTCATGTTACGATAGAGAAGTAATACTCTATGATTTCGAATGTAATATTTTACTATTTATGATTTTTTAATCCTTTGGGATTTAGGAGCACCCAATTTTCACGCATTGTACACTCATGTACTGAAAACTAAAGATCTCTTTTCCGAAAACCGACACGATCTTCTTCGGGGAATCGATGGTAGCAGACATTTCCAAAGGAAACGCTTTCTTTTATATTTCATTATGTAGCTCTTTAGCTGTTATTTATGGAGTTCTTGGGTGGTGAAGAAATTATAGAGTCCGGAATGAATGGATTTCATTTCTCAGAACCAACCGTTTTCTTCGAATACTCTTCATTGGTTTCCAGGAAAAGCTTCATTTGGTAAATAAATGCGAAATGAAAATATTGCTACTATTTTATCATACCACTCTTTCTTATTAAATAAAAACCATTTAATTTTTAAGGTTTTATTACTGGATCGCGTTTTTCACATTCGTACAAGTTATGCCGAGCGTGCAATGTTATACCGCATCATCGTAGAAAAAGGTCGTTTGATTTTTAATCAGCTACAGGAAAAAGTTGTTCAAAAAGTAGAAAGCAGATAAACTTTCGTTACAAAGTATCAAGGTTGATATTTAGAATATATGCGCTTCCAAATCTTCAGTTATGTTAAGTTTTTGTTGTTTGTGTTGAATTCAGTATAAAAACGTCGCCAATAAAAGCGTTAGTGAAGCATTACATTGTGACTCTTGTTGTCAGCATGTTTCAAAATCATTGGTGACCAACTTTGGCGAAATTAATATTAAGATTTGATCACTAGGCTGTTAACTCCGATGCTATCTCACATCTCATTTAAATTTGTTAATTTAACAAAACCTTAATTTTTTTTCCTTTAATTAAATGAACAATACCTTCATAGAATACTGAAAATGTTTATCAACCATCAACGTCATATATGAATTGTTGAATACATTCTTTGCTTTTTTTCTGAAACTATTTGCTTCGATATTCGCAAAACAAATAAAAATGTTAATGGTAGTATGCCGTTTATTTGATTCTTTTTATTGATGTTCGCCAGACTACCGGGATCAAAAAGTTTATATTATCATTTCTTGGGTACACGTGTACCCACAAATATAAAAACTGATCAAATATTCTGGTGGAGGAGAGAGAAGGATTACCGTTCCGCAAATGAGATAATCAATCTGATATCTTATCTCATTTGCTGAACGGTAATCGCCAAGATTCTCTCTCTGCTCCTCCTTCCCCTTTTTTCCTCTCCGCATTCGCCGAAATATAATCGCCAAGATTTTCTGCTTTTCCTCAACCCATTCGCTGGAATATAATCGCCAAGATTCTCTCTGCTCCTCCTTCCCCTTTTTTCCTCTCCCCATTCGCCGAAATATAATCGCCAAGATTTTTCTGCTTTTCCTCAACCCATTCGCTGGAATATAATCGCCAAGATTATCTCTCTGCTTCCTTCCCCTTTTTTCCTCTCCCCATTAGCTGGAATATAATCGCCAAGATTCTCCCCCTCCCCAATCGCCGGAATATAATCGCCAAGATTTCTGGAGGATGGAATTTACCCCCTCTCTCGTTAACCATAATTTCCACTATCGCTTCCGAACCCCTTAATTTCTAATCTCTAGGCAATAAAAACAAGAAATATACATTTCCAATTTTATTTTACTTTTAATTACATGATAGCGTAAAACAGGTTCTAATATTAGACCGACAATATAAATAACGCGTTTAAATCGTATTTTATCAATATACCCATTCGCTATAAATCGCAGCAGTTTGCCAGAATTAGTTTTACCTCACCGAAATACTTCATGTACCCAAAATTGGACCGCAAATGGTTTCTTTTTAGGGGAATCTCTATGGGAGTTTAACATTACATTAAAGCTAAAAGGTCCAGTTTGGGGTACTTTTGGTCCGAAATGGGGTATATAGGGCCGAAAATGGTGACTTTGGTCGTTTATAGGGTACATTTGGTTCATTTTTGGCTACATCAGAAATGCAGTTGGAAAAGCGAAGAGCCGTAATTTTTTCCACCCATCCACAAATTTAAAGTTCTAACTTACGTATTTGTAGTGTTTAGCAGCAGTATCGTCTGACATACGAGGGACAGTCACAAACGTCGTCTTCTTAAGGTACAGGTGAGATGCATTTGTCAGAGACCGTAGTTACTTTTGGCGTCGGGCGAATGTCCAATTCTAGCGAAAGGTACTTTTTTTCCGTTGGTAAATTATCCCTCGACGGACAGTTTGGAAAGCATCTGGCGTGTTGAAGTTCTGGTACGTCTGCTGATTTCCAGTGTTCTAAGATTCGATGGCATTTGTAACATCGTACTTCATCGCAGACATTCTTAAGCCTAATTGGTTATTATATAGAACTTAGACCATGGCAGAAAAGTTTATTGGCACATTTAATTCTCTCAGACCGAAAAATAATATTTGTAATAGGAAAAGATGGAAAGGAAGGAAAATCGTGGATGTTAAATTACTTGAAATCCCGTAAGCCTAATTTTACACATTGTCAGCAAGTGACAGTTTTGGGGTGTGAAATGCTTTTTCAATTGAAATAGTTTGCTCTGGTGCGAACCACTTTTTCTTTAACACCTTGAGAAGTACAAAAATATGCGACGAACACTTGGCAGTATTTGAAAGTTTAAAAGATGGTGAAATTGTTAGTACGAAATATAATTGTGTGAGTATAAATATTAGTACTCCAAATGTAGTTTGTGTATTTGGAAATTATATGCCTGAATCATCCGGTTTAAGTTCTGATAGAATTGTACGATTTTATATAAAAAATAATTATTTATGTCAATATAATTTATGAAATATGTATAGTAGAAATGTTAATATAAAATTTGCATAATTGAGGACGTGTGAATATAAAAATAGTAAACTTAATGTTGTTTTTGTTTAATTCCCGATTTTTTTTAGGTATATGTTCATATTATAGGCGTCCTCAGGTTTTTTCTTGGATATTATTTATGGAAAATGTACTTCATGGGTTAGGCTTAGAAATTTAGTCTTAGCTATTTACACTTTACGGGTTTTTAGGTCTAGCTTTAATTTTTTACGTATTGGAAAATGTATTTCAACGTATTATTATAAGTAAAAGTTTAGTCTTAACAAAGTCCACCAGTTAGGAAATGATTTATGGATAGGAAAATATTTATAAATACTAAAGACAGAGGCAGAAACTAGGAGATCAGAGGAAAAAGAACCAACGCGATCGAAAATAATAAAGCCTTTAAATACGTTTTGCGTTCTTTATTGCATACTATTACAATATTTTAGTTTGGGGTTACTGTATTTAGTACCATGGCGCCATCTAAACTTTGAAATAATCCTAAATTAAATATTTTGATAAAAGGGCTCAAGTGATGACACTTCCCCTATTTCCGGTGACGTGCCAATTCTCACGTGACTCGCTCATTTTTCTGTGCGCTCACTGGACCCCCATCGAGAAGAGACACGTAGATTTTCGAGCTCCGTAAGCCGCCCTCTCTCTCTCGACTCTATTTACAGGCATAGGCTTAAGGATTTCCGTAAAAGTAAGTGACTTTATTATTATTTTACTGTAGAGGAAAATTAGGCCTTGTTTAAATTGAAAATGTAGCGTATTTGAAGTAAATAGACTTAGATTCTAGCCAAATAGTCTTAGTCTAACCAGAAAATTACGCTTAGCATGTAGGCTTAGGGAGAAATTTAGGCTTACCATATCAAAGTTGTATCAGAAGTAAATTTGGGCGAAGTAAGCGCAATGTATTTTCAGCTATTCTAATTTGCCTAATTTAACGCGTGACGAATTTTTTATCGATAGCCAATGAGCAGTAACCACTATTTTTGGTTATGCTTTACAATCTCCCGTGACGTCAATTTGTTTCAGCCAAGGATAAATCAGGCTTTACTTGTAGTTTCGAGTGTTATTTGATCTCTAGATATACGACTCAGCGTTCTTTTAGTTCCTGGACCCCCTCGAGAAGAGACACGTAGATTTTTGCGCTCCGTACGCCGACCTCTCGACTCTATTTACAAGCAAAGGCTTAAGGATTTCCGTAAAAGTAAGTGACTTTATTATTTTACTGTAGAGGGAAATTAGGCCTTGTTTAAATTGAAAATGTAGCGTATTTGAAGTAAATAGACTTAGATTCTAGTCAAATAGTCTTAGAGTCTAACCAAAATAAATAGAAAAACATAGTTTATTGAAATTTAGGCTTAACCAATTAGGCTTAAGAATGTCTGCAATAGCTTATAAAAACTATCAGTTTTACAGTATGGACATCGAAGCGTATCGACTTGAAACTTTTCGTCACTGGAGAAATCCACACGTCACTAAGGAACAACTAGGGAAGGCTGGATTCTAATATATTCAACGGGGCGATGAAGTACGATGTTACAAATGCCATGGAATCTTAGAACACTGGAAATCAGGAGACGTACCAGAACTTGAACACGCCAGATGCTTTCCAAACTGTCCGTCGAGGGATAATTTACCAACGGAAAAAAAGTACCTTTCGCTAGAATGGGACATTCCCCCGACGCCAAAAGTAACTACGGTCTCTGACAAATGCATTTCACCTGTACCTGAAGAAGACGACGTTTGTGACTGTCCCTCGTATGTCAGACGATACTGCTGCTAAACACTACAAATACGTAAGTTAGAACTTTAAATTTGTGGATGGGTGGAAAAAATTACGGCTCTTCGCTTTTCCAACTGCATTTCTGATGTATTCAAAAATGGACCAAAATGGACCAAAATGGACCAAATGTACCCTATAAACGACCAAAGTCACCATTTTCGGCCCTATGTACCCCATATCGGACCAAAAGTACCCCAAACTGAACCTTTTAGCTTTAATGTAATGTTAAACTCCCATAGAGATTCCACTAAAAAGAAACAATTTGCGGTCCAATTTTTCGTACATGAAGTATTTCGGTGAGTTAAAACTAATTCTGGCAAACTGCTGCGATTTATAGCGAATGGGTATATTGATAAAATACGATTTAAACGCGTTATTTATATTGTCGGTCTAATATTAGAACCTGTTTTACGCTATCATGTAATTAAAAGTAAAATAAAATTGGAAATGTATATTTCTTGTTTTTATTGCCTAGAGATTAGAAATTAAGGGGTTCGGAAGCGATAGTGGAAATTATGGTTAACGAGTGAGGGGGTAAGAGTAGAGAGGGGGTAAATTCCATCCTCCAGAAATCTTGGCGATTATATTCCGGCGATTGGGGAGGGGGAGAATCTTGGCGATTATATTCCAGCGAATGGGGAGAGGAAAAAAGGGGAAGGAAGCAGAGAGATAATCTTGGCGATTACCGTTCAGCAAATGAGATAAGATATCAGATTGATTATCTCATTTGCGGAACGTAATCCTTCTCTCTTGGAGGGGAGAAGAACCAATTTAGTCAACTGTATCCAATCATATTAACAATTCCCTTCAATACTTTCGCAGTATTCAAAGTCACTTTGCGTTATCAAAATAGGAGGTTCCTTAAAAAATAAACTAAAAGTTTAATTAATTAGTTAAAGTTTAACTTAAATAATTGGAGGTGAGGCTAGTGGAAACTGAAAGTAGGGAGAAAGATTTAAACCGGTTTGAAAATTTATATTCCGGGAACAATTTCTGGTAAAGTTTTATATTAGGTGATTTTAAATAACCAAAAAAGGGATGCTTTTGTTTGATCTTCGGTACGCCACTGGCTAGAACTTGACTATTCATTTTCACTGCCTAACTGAACAGCAAATTATTTAATGAAAACGCACCTAATATTTGGCAAAGCAGACGGAGTAAGGGTAACTAATATTATTTTGAAAATGCAGATGGCGCTATATTTTATACTCTCCTTAAATAACCTACGAGTTAACAGTGAATCTGTTTTTTGTGTGGTTAATAGTTGCATCATTGCTAATAAACCCCTGATTTCAGAACATTCTACTCCGGCTTTGTTGCTTTTACGCGTGTAAAAAATATAACTATGCTCAGTTGCTCTGTCTCAGATTTTGTGTTTAAATTTCCCATTCATTAAATTTTGGATGAATTCCGAAATTTATAGATACTGTTGAATTAAGATCGATCATAGTTGAGAACCATTACAAAACGACGATAAAATGTAATCTTTTAATTTATGTGATTATGAATTTACTACTGTACTCAACAAAAACCGATATTTAAAAAATTTCAAATTATCAGGGCTGGTTAATCTTAAGAAAATGATAATTTTTGGCTTATCAATCTTGACATTTGGGATTTATTATATTTTTCTTATTGTATAATGTATTCTGTTGAAGGTTTTGCGTTTCATATTTGAGGTCGAATAATTTATTTTCCTCTTATGTATTGATTTCATATAATTCTTATTGGTTTTTGTTATGCTTCTTCTAGAATTCTTATTTCAAACAACATTATTATCAATTCTACTTAGTTAATATATTTTCCTTAGCAATACTGTACATGTCTGTAGTTAAAGGGAATATAACCTCAGGTATTTGGTGTGGAATACCAACGTTTGCAGCTCTGGCCACTCTCGCCTTTGGCTTTAGAAATGTTCGGCGCCACTCTACAGGGAAATTTGTAAAATTGAAGGGGTCTTCCATTAAAATTGCCTTGCAGGTTATATATAAACACGATTGTCACCCACTTTCTTAAAAGCTTTGTTGTGGAAGTGGAAAATAAATATATTGTACATGAATAATCAATAGATTTTTTTCGCAACTAGCTAATGGCGTAAACCACTTTATGAAAAACAAGATGTCACGGATATTTAATTACACACAATCCCCCCGATGTTTTAAATATATTTTGAATATTGAAACTAAATTTAATTTTTTTTAATAATCTTGGCGTTAACTTAACTGTCTTAACATAAACGTACTATTATAACCCAATATTAATTTGGTCGAAACTGAGGTTTTTTTAAACCTCCCGGTATACACTCTTTTTAGAAACGTTTACTGTGCGCCGCCATTATCGTACAGACAACCAACTAGCCAGCCCTGTACCGCAGAAGTTTCATCCCCCAAAAACCGGTTTTTTCATCACACTCCCCGTAGACTGTAAGGTAATGGCGGTCCATTGGGAAGGCGCGTTTAAGAGTCTATATAAAAAAATATCTCATACGAGGTCGAAAATTAAATATTTGGAGACAGAACAGTGCTTACGCGATTGTGGGTTCCCCGAATTGGCCAGAAATTACATTTAAAATTTAAATTTCTTAATGCAACCGTAAACGTAGTTCAGAAAAAAATCAACACAAACTAAAAATATAATTTCCAACCAAGTCAATATTATTTTTACAAAAGTATGTAAATTTTAAGTTGAAAATCGACAAATGCTTAACTTCTTGGGCTCATATTTCACAATGATTAAAAACGGCAACGAGGGCTTGATACTGGCGGTCGCTTGACGTATCAATGACGGTTGAGAAGTTTTTCCCCGAACGGTGGCGGCAACGGCGGCTACGCATCAGGTGAATATAGTACACACAAAACCCGTAAATAACTTTTTTGTGAATGGAAATAAATATTAAATCATTGTGGATTTAATGACTAGGAACTGAGAACGATTAACTAATCAAACCGATAAAAACAAAAAAATCGCAAAACCCTTTTATATATTGAACAAACAATACACCTTTGATGTTATTAGTCTCAGATCCTATTAGCGATTCTGCAGAATCAAATGCAGAGTTACATGTCCTCACGTCACTGTAAATCGGTGCATTTCACATTGCTAAATTTAACAATTTTATTTAATATCACTGTAAACTATATAAATAAATAATTTATTTAATTTAAAACCCGACAATCGAATTAACGAATGAGTTAAGTACAGTTTACTGATGACTTCGGATTAATAATGGTTAGTTAAAATCCAGTTCCTTGTTGGACTAAAATGAAAGCAATTTAAATATTTAACTTGAGTATATGAAAGTGCACAAATTGTGGCTTTTAATTACCTTTTTCAAATTAGTTAAGCCGACCAGTCACTCCTTTCTTATGGGTGCTTTATATCACCTTCACTTTTAAAATGGTTTTTACACAGACGCCGCCGTTCGGGGAATAACTCTCGAAACATTTGCAGTAAAATCGTAATTGATATATCAATCGACAGGTAACATCAACCCTTGCCATAATTACCTATTTTTAAATCAGAGACCAAAAAGGAGGTTTATAGACCATTTTAGTGAATTTGACAATTTGGTTATTTGACTATTTAAATGAATATGACCATTTTCGACTTTAAATCTAAATTTTTTTAAATTAAAACCGACTTCGTTTAAAATTATATTTTTAGTTAATTCTGATCGTATCTGCACTATGTTTTCGGATGCATTAAGAAATTGTAATTATAAGTGAGATTTCTGGCCAATTCGCGGGACCTCATAACCCGCGTACGCACTATTATGATATTTGAATTTCGAACTAATAAGCCTCTCTATAAAATTATTCCCAAAAACCTGCGGTCCTAGACATTATTTTTTTTTGTTTTGAAATCTCGTGGGGATCCTTGGAATCATGAATGAAAAATGTAAGAGGTGATTTATATGTTTAATTTTTAGTTATATACTTAAAAATTAGTTTTATTTTCAGCAATCAATATAAATGAATGTTTTTCATGAAAATAGACGGGAAATTACTACTATTGAGTAGGTAACGTCGCTCAGTTTTCGTAAGCTTTGGTGGTAGCTGTTTCTACTTTCTAGTACAATCTTGAGCTAGGTCTGGATCTTTTCAGTTTAGGAGCTTATCAGTAATGGAAAAGTAAGAGATTAAGTTTTCTTTGTACTTTTAATTTGCACAAAAATTAATATCCTATGTTATTATTTGTAGCATTAAGAATAAATCCAAAAAGCAAAAAGTGGCAATAAATGACAAGGTACCACTTCCGAAGGGAAACTGGACCCACAAATTAAAGTATTACTCCCGATATTTCAAGAAAATGCGATTACCAAGCACATTACAAGTAAAAAGCTAAAAAAATTTACCCCTTGGGTGTCGGAGTTTTTTCAAAGCCAAGGAAAATTAGCGGGTGATTCAAAATCTTGTCAAGGGGAACCATGTGTATACATTAAAAGCAAGGTTGAAGGCTCTTTCTCCCTCCATTCAAAATATAACATCGCAATAAAAATTAAATCAGCAACTGGGATGGTTGACAAGGCATGGTGTGGATGCAAAGCTGGAGCAGGTGGGGCTTGCAAGCATGTCGGTGCTGTTTTGTGGTACATCCTGGACTGCAAGAGAGAGGGGAAAAAATTCTTGCCTGATGACCAAGCATGTACCGAAAAAGTCAGAAAGTGGAGTGCCCCTTCCGGTAACAAGGCCTTGTCCAAAAAAAGCTTCTAACAGGTAGAATTTTTAAAACGTACACCTGGAAAAGATAGCGAAAAGCACAGGGCAAAACTAAAAGCACAACATGATTACAAATCTTTGATGAATTCTGAAACTCCAGAAGACTATCACGCAAAAAACGGTCAATGTTGAGTGAAATTCAAGATGAAAATTTTTTCTTCCGGCTGTGAAAATAAATTCTAAAACTTAAACTAGTCATGCAATACCTGAAGCTTCAAATGGAGTGTCACAAATATATCTTCCATTAGGACTTTTGGACATTCCGGACAATATTAAACCTCTTTTGGATCGTGCCATATCTGAAATCCCAGATGCGTTAAAACTACCATTAAGCTCTTGTACAACGTTAGAAAAAGATACTAGGGAACAGTCATATTGTCTTTTATGGAAAACAGAAAGACTGCTTCCAAATTTGGCGTGATATGCAAGCGTAAAAAGGAGGTTAACGACACTTATTTGAAAACCATAGTAAATGGCGTGGATTTATCAAAAAATATGTGCAAGAGGGCCTACAAAACGAACAGCTTGCCACAAGCAAATTTAAATTACTTTACGCGACTGCCACCACGTTCTCAGTTGGACTATATGTAAACCCCAATCTCCCTATGTTTGGCGCATCACCCGACCGATTAGTACATATCGTAAATATTGGCTATGGTTTGATCGAGATAAAGACATTGGAAAAATGTAAAGAGTTAGGTTTGAGTGTGGAGGAAGCAATCAAAACCAAAGAACCAACAGCAAACTTTTTGAAATTAAATGAAAACAGGGAAGTAGTTCTAGATAAAAACCATAATTTTTATTATCAAATACAGGGACAGTTAGAAATAACGGTCCTCAAATGGGACGATCTATTAGTAGACTGCGGTGATAACAAACCTTTCTGTAGTACGATTGATTACGATGGAAACTTTGTGTATTAGAAAATGGTCCCTAAACTTTTTATCTTTTTATGTTGATTATGAATTGCCCTATATTGAAAACAGTATTTGAAACCAAATGTGATATTTTATAAACCTGAAATGTACAACTTTTAACGAAAAAAAGTAACAATTTTTTTTACAAATTGGAAATACATTTCTTTTTATTTCATAATATCTAACAAAGGCTCACTACAGAAGTTAACTAAATACGTGCATATTTTCCAAATTTTGTTTAGTTGGATACTCATATTATTAGGGAAAATAGTACTCAAAATGTGGTATGTTTTCACAGATCGTATCACTCTCTCGACATGAATACGCAAGCTTGCTATTTCTCTTGTGTCTTTCTCCTCTTGAAAAGATAGTTGGGCCTTGTTGTGTAGGAACGGAGGCATATTAAGGAGGAAAAAGTGGTCCGCCATTACAGAGTCACCGGGGCTAAGTAGATTTATTTAACCACTTTCCTCTGTAAGTTCTTTATCTGATATTCTTCCGGGCACCAAATCCAAAACAAAACTAATAAATCCGTTAGGGGTCACACCTATTAATCCCTTAGCGGTATTATGTGTTTTGTAAGTCGACCAAGTGTCGCTCTGAGTTTTGAAGTCGTTATGATTTTGAATAAAAAATTCACTATCATCTATCAAAACCCTAGTGGTAGGGAACTTTAACTTAAATTCTTCGGGCATCTACTTATCCACAACAGCGCGAGAAGGCCAAATTTGAAATTTTGTTAACCTTTTTTCAAAAAAATTAAACTATGTTATACACAAATTAGATACAGTTGCTAAAGAAATATTGAATCTATTTTCTATGTCTTCTTCTAAAAGGCCAACTTTTAGTCTACAAAGAACCATGAATAACTGTTCGTTAAACGATAATACCATCAGGCGCCCTTTGGTATGTTGTTTTCTTTCAAATTTATGCTTGTATCCCCTAGATCCATTATAAAGTTGTAGATTTTTTAGATCAGGTTCAACAAATTCAAACAGCTCATTAAACCCTTCGATATTTTTGAAACTCGTGCAAAATTTAAGCATAAAAGGTGATTTGGAAACCTTTGGAGAGAAAATCTACCATTTTCTTTAACCTGTTTTTCTAGGACGTTTATCCTACTTTTTTTGTAAACATTCAAGCTTCAGGTCAGAAACTTTCTTTTTTAGGGTCACATTCTCTATTTTTAGTTTCCGGAAGGCTTACACGTTCACTTGAAATTTTGACGCTGCTGTTTTCAAAGACAAATTTTCTTCAACCTATCACATTCAGTTTTCAGTAGGTTCAATTCTTCCAATGTTGAATGAGTTTGAGCAACTCTTTTTTTTGGGATTTAATAACTTGGTCTAAAGAACTATGGTCGTGTGATATGAAGTAGTTGTGATCTATAATGGAAAACAATATCAGATACTATCAAGCTTTCTTTCGAAAATAATAGATAATTTTCACTACGTACCTGTAACATTACTTGCAGAATCATTAGTCTCGTCTGAATAAATAGTTTCCATTACGCAGGATCTAGTTCACTGTAAGTCTTTTGGCGAATCTCTATTTCATGTGAAACACCTGGGCAAATCTGGCCCTCCGGTTGGTTCTCAAAGAAAGTTGGATATTTGCCATTTTTCGTTTTACGTCCATCCTTTCTGAAGTGGTAGCCACAAACAACTTGTAACTTCTGTCCTATTGGTTACTTTGCGAAAGGCGTTGACCAATGTCTTCGTTGCGAAACAGTTATGATAAATCAGAGTTGCTTGATATAATGCGTATCCACTCATTACGCTGCTCTGGGTCTCTGGGAAATCCACTAAATGTTAAATCTTTATTTCTCACACTAGAAGAGGTACAGCATAGTACGCAGCAGTGTCTCCCAACCATTTTGCCAAAACTAACCAATAATCCAATAGCCAAGGCTTACAGTTATAAGATGAATTTTAAACAATCCCATAAAGAACGTACATGAAAACATAATTAATTAATACCCCAGTTAGTATTAAATAATTTCTGGAGGAAAACAATTGTAATTACCAAAATAAGTCGGGGGAAAAGGTTTCTCAGTTCGGTGTTTTCAACTTTTGCTAACTCTAGCTCTACATCGTCGCCAATAAAATTGGCTGACTTTCCGCTTAAGAAAATACTTAGCACAGAAAAGCGCTTAACGGCACTTAACAACTAAACAGCAGTGACGTAGAAGGCAACGGATTCTCGATAGGCTCCTCCCATTTTATAGAAAGGACTATTGATACAGGCGCCATAGATCACCAAAAAACATTCGGCTTCAGTGAAAATTAGGGCGTTGAACGAGTAGGTGTTTCGCTACCTTATTCCCAAAACCAGGTAACTCTAAAACATCGGTGTTTCTAAGAATTAATTTAAATTAATGCATTCTAGTTTAAAAATTAAAATACCACTGTTGTATAGTGAAACGTTAAAAATATTTTATTACCCAGTACGCACCTGATGATGTTACCGTACGGTTAACGAAACTAGTCGTGGGAATATTTTTAAAATAAAATATTTTTTACGTTTCACTATACAACTGTGGTATTTTAATTTTTAAACTAATTTTAATGCATAGAGTAAGAACAACAAAAAGAACAATGCGTTCTGGTTTAGCTACCTTTTTTCCAAAATCAGGTAACTCGAAAAATTCAGATTGTCGTAAAATTAATTATTTATTAAAAGTGCCAGATTTCATTTTTGACATCGGGGGATTGTCTGTTTTCTATTTTCTATGACAACTTGTTAAAAGCACTTTGTATAATTTTTGTTAACCAGATTGGCACACGTTTTCCGAAAAACAATGTATTAATGCAACTTTAAAAAACTTTTACCGTAGAGTTTATTGATAAATATCAAATTCTGCTTATTGAAAAAAGTTTATTAATAAAAACTGACACGAAAAACTTATAAAAAATTAGCTGCCACGATTTATTCCGCGATAACATAAAAAAAGACACGATACAAAAGGAATACTATCTGAGAGGGAGAGAGAATGGTTTTACTATCAATATTAATGAATGGTGACATGCTGCCATCTATGATTTAAAATTATGGCGGGAACTTCTGAGAGAATAGTTTATGCGGTAGGTTGGGCTAAAATCCACTTATGATCAATCTGCGTCAATATAATAGTTAACGAGTGGAAGGTATAACTAAATTATGATAAATGCGAAACAATGGCTTTTGCTTACTTTAAAGGATAACGAACGTGTTTGATAAATAGATGAACTTAAGATTTAAATTTCGGTGGTTACGTTATACTAATATGTTTGTCATATTACAGTTTCGTTGAAGAACTTACTTTATTATCAGGTTTTTTAATAGATAACTTTTTCTTTTAAGGAAGAACTGTGTGGATATTAACGCAACAGCTTATATTTAAGAAATGTCGTTTGAGGGAGAAATAAAAAATGTTGAAACTTTTTTTAACCAATCAATTAAAGCGGTAACTTGCGAAGTAAGAGAATTTTATTGTCAATTGTTGAGAGTGGAAACATAGCTTTAATAATTTTTACGTTATTTTTTAAAAAGGCATAAGATAAAAAAAACGAAAAAAACTTCGAACCTGTGCAATATCTATAGGCCATTCAAGAAAATCAACCGCGACCCTATTGAAAAGAAACATTGTTGACTTTCCACGTGTAGTTTTGGTCGGAAAAACGATATATGTTACTTTGACAGGGATTTTATTTACGCCATAATTAATCAGGATAAATGGCGGATAAAGGGTTGTTATAAAATTACGTAATGTAATGCTCAACCCACCTCGTAAATAATATCACCGTAAACCTCAAAATTTTTATTTTTTAATATAGGCCTACATTTTATTGTTTGAACTCTAGAAAACGAATCATACTGGTATGCGATCGTTAGTTTAAAATCGTAAAATTCCGGTATGAAACCGTGATATGTTGCGTAACATTTGAGAAATCCCTAACCCTCCCGTGTAACATATAAGTTACTTGTTTACAAAACCTGTTCATTTCGTGTTCAAACCATGACGCCATTCATAGATGTCAACTTTTCCTAAAAATAAATTTGCCTTGTCTCCCGTATTATTATAATAACTAGCTCCAGTAAATGAGCTTGAATAATTTTAGCTCTTCTATCAAAACATATGACGAAACAGCTAATATGTTATACTGATTTGCCCTATAGTTTTTTTAAAAATATCAGTTTATTAGCTTTCCGGACAATAATTTGGAAATAATCTGATAATTGCAGTGGTGGCCTTGGATTTCTTACAAGAAGGACCCTAATGGAGAAATTATCGACGTTTTCGGTCCAGTTGCAGAATTAATGGACGTTTTGGAGAAATCAATGAAAATCAGGTACAAATCATACAGGCTAGAATAAACTATTAGTAAATTAAACCAAAGAATATAGAATACTCAAGGAAGTTAAAGATGCTGTCATTTCGGATAACAATATTTTATGTGGTACTGAAACTTAAGTACTACTATGCAAAATTGATGAATATTTATCATTAAAATAGCTATTTTTGTAAACTCTGAAGTGACTCGATCAGAAATTTCGTTTGGAAAGCTTGACGTCACAGTATATGAGAGAAAAGCTCGTCCTCTTATTCAGTTTGAATTTTTTTTTATCAATTTGTCTTATGTTTAGTATTTGTTGTTTTTAAGCAAAATAGCACCAAGACAAAAAGATTAACTAAATTTTTCTAGTGAGCTAACTTTAAGTAGAAAAACTTTAAAAATTGAATCTCGTTAAAGTGTGACATATTAAAATTATTTCTTGGTTGATTGCTTGGTTTTAAGTCAGTGAGTTTATTCATTCTTTGGGCATCCTTGAATTTGTTCTTCGGTCAGTTTTGACTTTCTTTGCGACTCCCCGACTTCTTACTTACACCTGCTGTTTCTTTTCGTGACTCCCTGAATAGGTATCTGTTCTGTTTCATTTTGTGTTTCCTTAAATAATGATCTCATTCTGTATTGATTTTTTTGTATCTAAACGATTTTGATATCCTTTGGTTTTGTGTTTCTTGGTGACTATTCTGTCTGTTTTGTTATCGCTGTGAGTTCCTGCATCTTTGTACTAGTCTGTTTTGCCTCTGTGACAAAACGTTTTTTGATTTTAGATTTTTAAGTGTTGTTTTAGTGACTTTAAGACGTTTTTCAGTCTTTTCTTACTCTCTGTTTAATTCCAAAATGTTTATTTCGGCCTATTTCGTAACTCTTTGTGACTCCGATTGAAAAGCGTGCTTACAGTTTTTCGTCCTGTAATATTTCATCAAGCTTTAACCAATCTAAATATGCAGATATTAATAGTTCATTATAGGAAGATATTTATTTTAAAGATATTTCTCGTTAATGTAGTAATTTTTTTAAATAAAATTACTTAATTTAACAGATTCAAATACATTGAAAACTGCGCAGGAGGATGGGGAAATAAATTAGCAGACGGCTCTTACGGCGGAATGATTGGGATGGTTCACAGAAATGTAGGCTTCAATGGTTTTTTAAAATTCGAAAAAAAATAATAGTGGAAATACATATAAGTCGTCTTAAATTCACCTCGAGTTGATACATCACTTTAAATTGAACATTTATTTTCTGTGAAACATGTGGAATAAAAAAGCCGTAAGCTTAAGTTAAACTAACCTTACTAATGCATATTTTTGAATCTTTTTATAAGAAGTTTTTTTTAAATATTTATCTTAGTTTTATCCACATTTAAGCTTGATAATTTTAAAACTTTGTGGATCAATGAGAGAGTTAAAAGTTACTATTTTTAAAGATTTTAACAATTTTTTTGCCTATAGTCTTTAATACATCGAATTCCGTTTGTAACCAAAACGTGCTTAAGACAGACAAGACAGATGTTTTTTAAATACATTTTTTTTCGCACAATTATACCACCGATTATGGATTTTAATTTTGAACTATTCTCGTCCAAGTCTTAAAAACCGACTGATTAGAAAACATAATTATTGTATTTATTAAAATTTGCAATATTTAATTATATTTAAGGACGTCATGGTTGCTTTGGGTCCATTCGTTATGACCTCAGACAGATTCGACGCAGTTCGTTTCACCAATCCGATTTATACCGACGTCGGAGCGATTTTGGTTGGCAGCCAAATAGAAACGAAGGACCTTTTCCCATTTCTTAAACTGTTTCGTTTCACCGTGAGTCAAATCTGATATTTCTGGTATCAGTTTGCATGGTAGGCTTATTCTCGAAGGATTACTAGGTAAAAAACATGCTTTTGACAAATATATATCTAATATTTTCTGGGTTACTTTTGGGGAGTGGTTTTCCCATCAAATGTGCTTCCTGGAAAATTAATTTTAATACTTTGCATCTCTTTGGTAATTGCGAATTAAATATTCATATATCTATTGCTTAACCTGGCTTCTTGTATTGTATTATTATTAATATATTGACCTCAATCAAGTCAAAATTTTTTTTCGTATCTTTTAAATAAATTATCAATTTTAGTGGAACGTCTAAATAGGAACTAGGAATTTTAATTATCTTTTTCAGGTTTGGGCAACAATGCTCACCTTGTTTATATTCTCTGTGGTGTTCAACTGCACCTTTGATTTTAAAAGTATCTTAAACGGCGACAGATTGGAAAAAGCAGGATTCTCATTTCTACGTTTTTGGAGCTCTTTTACTTTAAAATGTGAGATCAAATAATGTTTTTCGAATTCGATTTTTGTAACACGGCAACACTTTCATTTTAAGCGTTTTATTGCGTCCCAGAAATGTTTAGTCAAAATGTCCTTTTTTCGTTTTGGATAATTTACTCTACATTAATGTGCTGGATATTCTCAGGAAAGCTATTATCATTTATCGTAAAATCTAGACCAGCTGACTTCATCTCCCAACTTGAGGATTTCATGAAATTTCCGGATGTTATTCCGCTTTTATTCGAAGGAACCAGCCAACTATCGGTTCTAATGGTATATTTTAAATTCGTTTTTTCGTCAGTTTTTATTGTGGAAATATTTGTTGAATAATTTTTCTTAAATATTAAAAACAAACAATAGATTTATAAAGGCTGTTTTAATTTTATCGTCCAGATATGTTTTATATTAAATCTCAAAAACTATTTAACTTTAAGTTCCGGAAATTAGCGACAAGTTAATTTTGAAGTGCAGTTGACGCCAAAGAGCGCGGGAGAGATAAGCCGATAATTGCCGAGAATGGGACGGTCACCATGCGTCCGAAATGTATAAAGGGGTCAGAAGGGGAAGACACATAACCGCCTGAACCCTTTTTTTCCAGATTCAAAGTGAAACTAGACCTTTAAGTATAATGTACAAACTCCTTCAAAATAAATATGACAAGTGTCATTTTAATACTACAAGCATGACTACGATAAATAAAATTATTTAAGCAATGCCTTATACAGTGTTGCCTATGTTTGGAAGTCAAAATTACCATTGTTGAATAGTAAATTTCCCACGAATTCCCACACCCCTATTTAGCTCCGCTCCCAACGAAAACCAACGGAAAACATGCCGAAATTTTTGGAAAATGAATTTTTTTAAATTAAATTGTATTGAAATTATTATTTTTAAACATTTTGGTTGTTATGCTAATATATCGTTTGATTGAAGTATTACAAAAATACACAACTCTAGATAATTTTGAGCTTTCTATTGATAGTCAAATTGAAAAAAACTAGGATAAATACCCGAGGGGCAGATTACTTTTTGAAAGGGTGTCCTAATAATCATGATTAAAAATGTAATCATGATTTACTCATTTTTAATCTTTGTACAGTCAAAGCTACAGATTCAATTTTAATATAATCTAATCATGATTTAATCATACGAGGGTGTCCTAATAATCATGATTAAAAATGTAATCATGATTTACTCATTTTTAATCTTTGTACAGTCAAAGCTACAGATTCAATTTTAATCTAATCTAATCATGATTTAATCATACGAGGGTGTCCTAATAATCATTGGAGTGAGCTGCCCCTCGTAAAAAACTGCAGACATGAAAATTCCCACAAAATCAACGTTTTTGAAAAAAATTACCTTTTCCCACAGAGCCAAAATGCACCCCAAAAATTCCCTCAATCTGGCAACACTGCCTTTTAAGCTTTTCTTATAGACATAATAAAGAAATAGACACCTTACGCGGAGTTTGATTTTCCAAAAATATACGGGAGTTATAGCTAGCAGACAGCCGGGAGTTGTTCCGTATTCCTGTGGTACCCGTGTAAAGCGCCACCTAACGCTTATTGGGTTTAAAAACAGACGCAAAAACTTTAGCGGATAATTTGAAAAATGCGTAGTACGTTTATGACTTGGAAATTTAATTATAAAATATGTTACCTAAGTGTTTGTGATTTTTTACTTAAAAAGCAGTGATTTAAGTGTTTTCTACTAAAAATCTATTTTTATTTGGTAAAAATTTGTGCTTTTATGCATTGCAAAAACGTTTCAACAAGAAAAACAATGCCGGAAAATGTTTCATTCCATAAGTAGGATTAAATTATAATATTAATTAGATAAATATTCATTCTTAATTAAAATCTTTATATAACTATAGGTTTCCTTTATCTAAACCAACAATACTTTGTCAATGGATAATTGCTTTAAATCGCGAAAACTAGACACCTTCAAATCATGATTTCATTTGTAGTGATCACTTTTCAGAACGTGATATACAAATTGTAAATGGCAAAAGGTGGCTCACGCCAAAAGTCAAAGTAAAAACAGTCTTAATATTTTTTTTATTTAATGTAAAGAAATTACATCCACTTGAAAGTGAAATAGAAAAAACCGGTGATGCTAACCTCTTACCTTTAAATTTTGACCACGGATTATTTCGTGTAGGTTTAATTAATAATTATGTTATTATAATTTGAGCGGGATCTCCTTTTCTTTGTAGCCAATTTGGTTAAGTTGTTATGAAGAGATATTCCTCTCTCTCTATAAAAGAAATGTAGTCTAAGAACTAGAAACTTTACCATACCTACAGTTGAAACATCTTTATTACAGAAATGTTATGGTGAAAATGATAATGAAGAACGGTTTCAAGTTATCGAGTCCATTCCGGAACCCTCCAAAGTAACGGTTTTTCCTGGTAATAGCGGAATTCCTACTTCAGTTGAGCAAAGCTCTATCAATTTAGGTGATCCTTTGACGGTTACTTTTTCGGGTTGTGTGGACTCATCAATAGCTACGGTTCTACATTCGGTTGAACAGAATTCAGTTTCGGTATATATTGTTTAATGTTTTCCAACCAAACAGTCAGAGAAAAAAATTGTCACTTCCATTAGGTCACTGTTGAAGATGAATATACTTCAGATATTTCAAATACAGTAGGCGAAATAGAAGATTTTTTAGTAAGTTATTGCCCCTGAAAAAAAAACATGTTTTGTTAGATTCAGTAATTTAAATATTACTACTTTAGTTGGATCATACATACCACAGTGGTGATCCAGAAATTCTAGTTCAAACATTAAAAAGAAAAGTCCAATGTTTAGAAGAGAAAAACAATAATTTAAAGAAGAAATTCAGGAATGCTACTGAAAAACTGGATAGAAAAGATAAGCAAATTACCAATATAAAAGACAGAAACTTACTATTGAACGAACACTCAGTAATGCTAAATGAAAACTTTTCTGCAACATCAAAAGCATTGTTCAAAGACCTTGGTGAACTTGGCTACAATAACAAGAAAAAGAAGCCTTATTCAGATGAAATTAAACAATTTTCACTAACTCTACATTTTTACTCACCAAAACCGTATGAATTTTTGAGGAAACATTTTTGTTTGCCTCATGAGAACACCATAAGGGAGTGGTCAGATAAGATTGGTGGAGAACCTGGATTCACAGGGCAAAGCTTTGAATTTTTGAAACAAGAAGCTCAAAAAACAGAACTATCAAATCTTAGCCGCCCTTAAAATCGATGAAATGTCAATAAGAAAACATGTGGCATGGTGCGGAGATAAGTTTACAGTATTCGTGAATTATGGGAAGGTTTCTGATAATGCTCAAGAATAACAAACCGTAGCGTCTTCGGTTCTTATTTTTATGTTGGTAGCAGTGAACGGTAGCTGGAAAATTCCTGTAGGATATTTTTTTTGCATGGTACTCCTGGATGGCTGCTGACAAACCTAGTTAAGGAATGTTTTTGTCGCATTCATTTAACTGGAATAAAATGTATCGCATTAATATGCGATGGTTTAAACAGCAATATTACCATGGCAAAAATGCTAGGAGAAAATGTGGATCCAGAAGTACTTAACACAAGCTTCCCCAATCCTGGTAATCCATCAGATCCCAATGACCAAATATTTCTCATTCTGGATGTGTGCCACATGATAAAACTCATGCGCAACCTTTGGTCAGATTTCAAAAGGATAATCAACGGCTTGACAGATGAGGTAAGGGAAATCTCCTTATTTCCTAAACAAATCAATTTATAATTTTAATTCTGAATTACTAACGTAGGAAATTGACTTTGTCAAATCTCTTCAAAATTTTCAATCTAAGGAAGGGTTAACTTTAGGCAACAAACTCACCAAATTCCATATCAATTGTAAAACACAGAAGATGAAAGTCAAGTTGGCTGTTCAAGTTTTAAGTAATTCTGTGGCTAAGTCATTGACTTTTTTGTAGGAGACTGGAGCTCCAGCTTTCAAAGGTTGCCTACCAACCGTAAAATTCATCGAGTCAATTGACAGGTACTCCATTAACAAAATATTATGTCTTTAAACCTACAAAGCATTTACTACCTTTAGGTGTTTCGATATTCTTAATTCTCGGTCACCTTTCGCAAAAGGCAACAAATCTCCTATAAGGAAAGAAAATTTTGAAATTAAACAAATGCAGTTGCAGGAAACTAAAGAACTACTCGTAAACCTCAGAGATGTAGAAGGTAACCTTCTTGTTAAGGGGAAACGAAAGACCGGTCTCTTGGGTTTGGCAATTTCTATAACCAGTATGTTGAAGATTGCAAAGACATACCTTATGCCAACAAACCCTCAATTAAAGTAATATAATTTTAGCTAATGAAAAAAAACAATTAAAACATAATTCCAGTCTAAGAATATTTAACTCATAGTTACATACTCACCTACAAGTTTTCCCAAGACCACTTGGAATTATTTTTCAATACAATCCGTGGAAACGGTTGCTGGAATAACAACCCCACCACCAAACAGTTTGAAGGGGCCTACAAAAGATCTCTGGCAACCCGTCTGACTCCAACTTTAACCGGAAATGTTACGCCTCTTGATGAAACTGAAATTCCAAGACTTTGCAGTTTTCAGCGTTATACTGAGTATGATAACAACGAACCTTTAATGACACCAGACCTCCAAGACCAAGAAGATGATGAGATACAGGAATTTAATATTCATCAAGAGAAGTCCTCAATTTTTCGAGAAAATGCAGTTTTCTATATTGCCGGCTTTGTGATTTCCCGTCTAAACAAAATCATAAAATGTGAAACTTGCCTGCAAGCGCTTGATGAACATCCAAGCGAACACGATTATTTTTTTAATAGGCATTCAAGGTTCACCCAACTTAAAGACAATGGTGGCTTGCATAAACCCTCAAAAAGCGTTCATGATTTATGTCGCATGACGGAGTCATGCATTCGCCAAAATGTTACAATTACCATGAAATGCAAAAACATATCTTTGGCCATTGAACTTGCTGTATTACGAAATATTGTTGGCATGGACATCTTCCCAGATCTCCACGAACATATGTTTGATGCTGAAGTGGGAATCGAACACCATCGCATTAGTTTGATTAAGAAGGTTATTAACTTATATTGCAAGGTCAGACTCCACAAATTAGCTGAGGATAAAAACCTAGAAATTAAGGGTCAAGCCATCAGACATAAATTGTCAAAGCTCATTTTATTTCAAGGACAATAACCTCATACCTTTTCAAGAAACATCCATTTCATCAATATTCGATTTAATTTTATTTACAAATTAGAAACTCATAATTATATAGTCAGGATATTCCCATAACAATTAGCCATAACCACAACACCTGTAAATGAAAGTACATTAAGCCTTTGACAAAATATGATTAGAATTTTTTTATCTTTTATTAAAAGATCATCTGCTGCTTTTTATTTAGGTTTCGAAAGAATGAAATGACTTATTTACAAATTATAATGAAAATTTACCTTATTTTAAATTCTCAGAGCCGAAATATTCGAGAATCACGTCAGATTACCTAAAAGATTACAAACACTATTCTCTATGCACGAACACGTGACGATTTTTTATTTTCTCACTTATCGTCCGGTGTCGCTTAAAAGTAGTACCACAGGAATACGGGAAAATACCGGCTGTCTGCTTGGCGACGCCTCCGTATTAACCGCCCGTAGAATCTTGGGTCTATTTCTTTATTATGTCTATGGCTTTTCTTGTCTAAAGAAGTAGTTTTCATTAGATTTCTGATCAGACGTACATTTGTATAATAAATTATTTGAAAAGTATTTATCTCCATATACAGCTTATGTTATTCACTTGCTTCCGCTGACTTTCCAAGATACTTTTCGGAACGCAAAGTGTTGTGAATTTTAATAATTTCATGGCTTATAAATTATGTAAAAACCATATGAGGCGTATTTTTACATTTTACATTATCAAAGTGGGTATTAAACGCGGAATGTTTTCGGCCGTGATGCAGGGCCGTGCAGAGGGGGCAAAATCCCCGGGGCCCGGGCGTGCAAATCAAGATAACTTGATAAAAGTTTTGAAGGCTCAAGGGGGGTGGTTGTAATTCGAAGGGGCCCACGAGGAAGTTTGACCCTAGGCCACAGGATACCTCTGCACGGCCCTGCCGTTATGCGTTGTATCTTTCCTCGATTTCAACGAGAAAATCGCATCTTTTGAAAATGCCTCGACCTTGTGAAGGAACATGTTTCCTTTTCACAACCAAAATGGATCGATCGTAGCCGAACAATATTTTATAGACTTCTAGCATTATCTGTGGTTCTTTGAAACTACGGGAATATAACTCTTAACATTTATCACTTACAGGGGAGTAAAACCGACGGTGGTCAACATGTGTGGAATCAAATCCAATCGCATAAGTCAACCGCACTCATTAGATATGGTGATTTAAATAGTACCAGTTACATGGACACCATTTTGCATCACAGAGACAAAGCTGCAATTTTGGATTATTCTCACGCACTGGCTTTGCTTGCTGAAAGATTCAGGAAGAAAGAAAAATGCGGGTTTCACTTGTCGGAAATTAATTCGTTTCTTCAACCAATGTCATTAGCTTTTAGCAAATCCTGGTCAGCCAAAGCCCTACAGAGTCTTACTATTAAGTGAGTACATATAATTAACTTTTCGTATGTCGTAGTGTCTATTGGAATACGGAGTTCATCAAAATATGTTTTCAACAAGCTCTTATCTTAATATCTTTTATATTTATGATTTAGTATAAGGAAATAACTGGATTTGTTGACAACGAAGGTGTGAAATATCTTAGAGGAACCTGCGCAGGTGTTGCTCCCAAAATTAAATAATCATCAAGATGTTATATGGGACTGTGAAACCATATGAATACCCAAAAAAATTAGGATTAATATCCAAAAAAACTGGAGAAACTAATATGCTGATAGATGGTTTTTTCATCCGAATCTCCCGAATTTCTTATTTCCGTTTCTCTTCCATACAGCACAAATTATTTTGTGGACCGTGGAATAATTACTCATGATGTGATGAAAAGCTGCTATTCATATTCATACTGTTTCCAGACATTCACTGAGCGCCAAATGACCCCCCTTGGTTTCAAAGACGTCTTGGGAGTATTCTGTATTTATACTTTGGGAATTGTCTTTTCTTCAATAAGTGTCTTTATCGAAACATACCAGTTCTATAAATTTTGATGTTGTTCAAGGTTTGTTGTGTGAAACATCTTTTAAATATGGAACATTTTAAATTTGTTTAAACTTGTAATACGACATCTTTAACAGTTTCTTTCTAAAATCCATGTAATTGCGATAGTTTCTACGGACCTCATGACGCCGTAAAAAAGAGTTTGTTTAACATACAGGGTATCCACTAAAATATTAACCAGGGCGAATATCTGAAAATCGTTTTTATTCACATAGAGTGTGTAGGGGAACATCTACTATGAAAAATTATCTCGATAACCGTAAGTGTTAGAAAGTTGGTTCCAATTAGAAAAGTATTCCACGTCACGTTTTAGGTCTTACTAGCTTGAACCCGATCGGATTTAACCAATAGGAAGCCGAGAAAATTGTTACTAATATCACAAAGGTCGTAAAAGGGATAATTGAAAGAAAGCGCTAATACATCGAAAACAAGTCGTGTTACATTATTCTAAGTTATTTATCAAGGTCATTTTCGAATGTCCTTGAAGACATGGTTCAAAGCTACTTGGACGCATTTTTCTAATTGAACCTGGTTTCTAAACCCAATTAATCGCGAGATAATTTTTCACGACCTTGAGCCGCGTTTTCAAGGTCATCCAATTTTACAAACTTTAAAGACTCCTACCATGATGAGTTCATCTAGGAAATTTCAATAATGTTTTCGAGTTAATAGCGCTTTCTTGCAATTTTCCCTTTTACGACCTTTGTGATTTTAATAAAACATTTATCGACTTCCTATTGGTCAAATCCGATCGGGTCAAAGCTATTTAGACATAATACGTGACGTGGAATACCTTTCTAATTGAAACCAACTTTCTAACACTTACGGTTCTCGAGATAATTTTTGGATGACCTTGAAGACATGGTTCAAGGTCATAGACCTTTTCATAGTAGGTGTTCCCCCTGCACGCTCTATGCGACCCGAAAATTTCAAATTCGTACCTAAAACCGATTTTGAGATATTCACCCTGGTTCATTTTTTAGTGGACACCCTGTATAAGCTAATAAAACATCTAGCAAAGTACACTGAAAAAATGGCTATCAAAATTGAATGGTATAGCGTTTAAATGGCCAAAACTGTGCTTTATCTTTGAATTTTGAATGCTTAGGCTTACAAATTCAAATACCGAAATAAGCATTCAAATTAAAAGGATTGTACATTCATAGACGAATGATGTTTAAAAGCTAAATAAAACATTCATATTAGAACGGTTAAACACAAAATTTTGCCTTCAACTCAATTTGAAAATTGTTTCAAATTCAAAAGGATATATTTGTATTATTTACGTGGTAAAGTATTAATAAATATGTATTAGGTAAAACGTTTGGAGCCTGATAAATATATGCATTAATACATTTAAAATTACCATTACTGGTACTAGTAGAATTGACTTTATGTTTATACACGTTAATGATTCGTGTATTCTGTATTGTTGTTACATACATCATTTAATATTGAAGTTAAAAGCTTTTCGGCACCCATATTAAAAATAACCTTTTGAAAATATTCAAGTTCTATGACCATCATTTGCACATCGCACTTGAAAAACCTTATATTCTGAGAAGAGTACGACTCTAGCCATTGCTACTCAATTAACGTCGAAAGGTAGACCTTCAATTGTTACTTCATAAGACCCCGAGTAACAATCTCCGTTTTGAAAGATGAGCACCAGCGTTGGATTCTGTTATCTTAAAAAATATAATAACTCTCTGAAATCCACTGAATAATTATTTCATTAAAAATATCTTTAATGGCATCTTCATTTCAATAACTTTGCTTTCCTTGAGCAAAGAAATTATTTTTATTTCGTAGTTTTTTTTTTTGTCGTACGTTGATGTTTAGCAATAGCAAATATCTTCGTAGTGGGCTTGAAGTGGTGCAGCAATACCTTTTCAACAGGTGGTATTATGTTTTGAAGTCTGTTGAATTCCATAACCAACTGAAATAAAATAATTCGTGCTTTAAAGAGAGAACGAAATTATAGCACATAGAAAGTAAATAAATAAAATAAAATCTATTAATTATTAACGTGAGGGGAGAAGGGCTAAAGATAAGCCCATTCGCGCACTTCGATCTGTGGTCCATTGTGCAACCCCAAGCCTTATGACTTAAAAGTCCGATATCCGACACCAAACGGATAATTATCTTGGCCGACATGTTATGGAAATCGGTCTTTTTCAACTGATGCTCGAATCTTTGGGCCGCGTAAAATTCGCCCCTACAAAGCACGTGAGAGGCGGTTTCCACCCTAAACTGACATGCCCTAAAGATTGGATCATCATTGATTCCAATCAAATGGAGATGTCAGTTAAGAAGGCAGTGACCTGTAAGTAGGCCAACGACCAACCTTATATTAGACTTGGAGAGCGATAGCAATTCCTTTGCTCTCTGCTTAGCGGGGCCCGAGATAAACTCTTTAGCCTGCTTTTGGCCATCCATCTCAAACCAAAGCTTGAGTTGACGGTCAGTCATAGAATAAGGCCACACACTATGCAAAAGGGAAGAGGCACGGCAGGTTTCAGACCAAAGAAACGAGCCTCTGCCCCCTTCTTGGTTAAGACATCAGCCTTATCATGGCCCTCGATGGCCAGGAACCCAATAGAGCTGAACTTTATTGTTGGTGCCTAGCTCCGAGAGGAGATTGTTTGAGAGACTTGAGGACCGAATAAATTTGGATAATCTTGCCATGAAGCTTCTTTTTAAGACAAAATTCAACACAGAAGAAGATAGCGGCAATATCCATCTAAAAAAAGACTAGCATAAACACCAAGTCTTTCAAAAAAGCCGAGATTGCTAGTAAGACAATACATTTCCAAACCTGAAGCCGAGTGGGTCTTAGACCAATCGGTAATTCAGACGATTTCTCCTCTGGCCCCGAGGGTTTTGTGATTAGACCACTCCGTACGGCTTAGAAAATAAGTAATGAAAGGTTTACTAAAATGTAATTTAGAAGCCATATTATCAGAACCCAATAGGACTCGAAATTCCACTGTAAATCTTGGTGTGGCTATTTTCACAAATATTTGCCCTCCACCAACCATTCTGAATTAGCCTATTGGCTCCCATAGCAGCAGCTTCCTCTATGAAAAGATGAAGAGGAAGAATTTTCAACAGAATTTCTAGAGGAACACTTGAGGCTGTTCTCTTATCTCCTGTAATGCTGACACAAGCCAAACTTTGAAGGGTGCACAGATCACGCTGCACGGTCTTAATTCGGACTATAGGCCACCAGATCACAGTAGCATAAGAGAGCAATGGTCTGATGATCAAGGTGTACAGCCAGTAAGCCACTTTAGGGCTAAGCCCCCGTGACCTGTTAACATCTTAGCTCGCTTAACTATAGAGTCAGGATGAGGCTACCACGCTAGTTTGTTGTCAAGGATAATAATAATAATAATAATAATAATAATAATAATAATAATTGGTTTATTTAGCTTCACTTAAGAGAAGTATATATACAATTGATATAGGCCAAGTCAGAAATGACTTTTAGGCCATGTAACCCCAGGCAAGTATAGGTGTGAGAGGTATAAAAATATCAAATACCAAAGAGGAAAAAAAAAAAAACTTACAGAGCAAATTCAAAAGAAAAAAAAAATATATAAATTTTAAATAATGCAAAAAATTTTAAAATAGAAAAGGGTATAGTACAGTTACATAAATTAGATATTTTTAGTAGAGGGGGCTGTTTATTATGAAATTTTTCGCCTTTTTTTTAAACTGCGTTAGATTTTTTATTTCATTCGTTATGCATTTATTAAATAGATTAACACCTTTATAAAAAATAGATTTTAACATTTTGGCGGTTTTTACTTTTGGTAGGCTTAGTACATTGTTTTGTCTTGTGAATGTATTTTTAGGGTTATTTAGTATAAAATTATTATTTTTATAAATAGTCAATGATTTATATATAAATATCAAAGAACAAAAGTCATATAATTGATATATGGTTAAAATTTGCATAGATTTAAATAAAGGTTCTGTGTGGTCGAGATATTTCATACGACAGAGTGTTCTAATTGCCCTTTTTTGAATAAGGAAAATTCGTTTTAAATTCAGTTCTGTGGTGTTGCCCCAAGTAGAAATACAGTAAGTTATTCGAGAATGTATCAAAGCATAGTACAGCTGTTTACAAATGTTATCCGTTAGGAGAGATCTATTTTTTGAGATTATATAGGTAGCAAATGATATTTGATTGGCTAATGCAGAAACATGAGTGTTCCAGGTTAGATGTTCATCGAAGTTTAGCCCCAAATATTTATAATTTGGTACTCTTTTTAGATTAACATTGTTAATTTTTAGGCTCTCGTTATGGCAGATATTCTTGTTAGGATTGGAAAATATTAAATAGACAGATTTATCAATGTTTAGTTCTAAATCATTTATAGTCAGCCAATTATACACATCTTTTAGCTCAACGTTGAAATATCGTATTATTTCATTTAGATCACTACCACCTTTTAATCCTAACGTGTCATCTGCATATAAGTAAAAATTTTCCTGCATTGAATTAGTCAACATATCGTTGATATATAGGTTAAATAAAATTGGAGAGAGGACAGATCCTTGAGGAACGCCAGCCTGAATATAGATTTCGGTTGATAATACACCTTTTACTCTTGTTTGGGTTGTTCTTTTAGATAGGTACGAAGTTATCCAATTGTGGCTATTTCCTCTTATTCCCATTAAATACAGTTTATGAAAAAGCCTTTTATGATGTACAAAATCAAAAGCTTTTCGTAAATCTAGAAAAACTCCTACTACAATGTTACTGTTGTCTAAGTTATCAATCAAATGTTTATAAACTTTATTAATCGCCAATTCTGTGTTACTTTTCGATCTAAACCCAAATTGTTTTTCATTTATTATTTTATATTTTTCACAAAAATTATTTAGGCGTTTATAGAAACAGTTATCGAATAATTTCGCTAATACTGAGAGTAAAGATATTGGTCTGTAATTATTCGGCTCGTTTTTATCACCGCGTTTGTGGATCGGTATTATTACAGTTTTTTTTAGGGCATCTGGGTATACGCCTGTGTTAAAAGATAAGTTAATTAAAAATGTTATGGGCTTTTTAATAAATTGGGATGAAAGTTTGATGATTTTTGGTGAGATATCGTCTAATCCTGGGGAGGCATCCGACCGCAAGTTTAAAATGTTTGTTTCAGTTTCCTTTTCATTTGTTTCACACAAAAATAAAGTATTCGGAATATTTTTAACGTTATGGAATGAGTCATCGTTGTTTTTTATTTGTTGCTCCTTTGGGACTCGGGAATTGAAAAAATTGTTTAAAATTTCTCGACAAATATCGGTATCAATTTGATTTTTTTTTTGCTTTCCTATTAGATTATTTACAGTTTTCCAGATATTTTTTATATTGCCCTTTTCTGAATCTAATTTTTTATGGTAATAGTTATTACAGTGATTCCTTGCTGTTTTAAACCTAGCAAGGTTAATATCATTTGGGTAAGTATTGTAACATTTTTTAAGTTTGTTTTTTGCTTTTATTAATTTTACGAGGTCAGGGGTAATCCATTTAGAAGCGACTTTATATTTTTTGATTTTACGGTATGGAAAATTTGCATTGTATATATTTGAGAGGATTTTAAAAAAAAAGTCAAACGCTAGATTTATATCTTTAAAGTTATATAAGTTTTCCCAGCTTGTATTACTCATTTCTGATAAAAATGTGTCTATATTTTTTTGTTTAAAATCTCTACATTCTCGAACGGGTTTTTCGATTTTAGCTTCTTTGAACATAATGGATATGGGGTAGTGGTCAGATATTGCCCAGTCTTTTTGTATCGTAATTCTTATACTTGTGTTTGTGTAGCAGTGGTCAATTAGTGATTGCGTCTCATTTGTTACCCGGGTTGGATTTTGAACTAATTGGTTTAAGCCTAGGCTATTATGCATATCTAACAGTAGATTAGTATTGGAATTGGGCTTTTGAAGATCTATATTAAAATCTCCAATTATTATTTTTTTGTCATTTATATGGCCTAGGTTCTGTATAATGGTTTCATAATTCTCAAAGAAAGGCCTGAATTGTGTACCTGGTCTATAAATTATACATAAGCTAATATCGTTAATTTTTACACCATACGATTCAATATGCTCGTTATTAATGCTGACATTTTCTATTACTTCAAAGTCTATATGGTTCCTAATATAAAACCCTACCCCACCTCCCCTACCACTGTCTCTACCCCTTCCTGTAAATTTATAATTTTCCAAGAAATCCCCATAATTCCCATTATACCAGGTTTCGTTTATAGCATATATGTCAATTTCGTCGGGGATGTCAGTTTCAGAATTAGCTACCAGTTTAAAGAAATTAGCCGACGCACTTTTCACATTAGCATAAACTATATTTAGCATAATCTTATAATATTTAGACAGTTCTTAGTACAAAACAATTTTTTCGTTTCCCCTAGATCGGAACCACTTTTCCTTGTTCAAAGTCATATTTAAAAATTTCATTTCCTATCATAATTTTTGTGGCTCCAGTGATCTTAGATTTTTCCGGATATTTAGATTTGGCAAATAATCTTAGATAATACCTCGCAGTTTCTTGCTCCGGGGTGTAATCATGATTTAAATAAAGGTTGCTTCCCTTTAGTTTTGTGCTTTTCGATAATAATTTCACTTTGGTGTCGTAGTTTTCAGCTTTGAAAACAACTGATCTTATCCTATTCTGATTATAGGCTCCTTTCCTATACACTTGACTTGGTGTTATACCAATTTCTTCTTCTAATTTGTTATAAAATATCGAGCGTATATTCTCAGCTAGTTCTGACCTTGACTCAGTTTCATTGTCTGGTAAACCCTTAATGATTAAATTATTTCTCCTTATCGTAATATCTAAATTTTCCAGTCTTAATCTCTGTTTTTCTTCATTGTATTTAAATCTGGTATCAGTTTTCCCTTCTAGTATACCTATATCATATTTAACGTCTTTAATCTCGTCTGTAACACCATTAAGTTTTTCTTCTATATCATTTAATTTAACATTTGAATTATCTATTCTATCATTTATTTCGTTAAGTGTTTTAGATTGTTCTTTTTGAGTTTCTTGTATCTTTTTAATTTCTGCTAATATTGCATCTAGACCACTAGTTTGCTGGCGGGTTTCCATACCAGTCATGTTTGTTTATATAGTTATATAGGTACCCAGGCAGAGATAGTAATTACAAAAAGAGGTATAAAATTAGTATGCTCACCTATAAATTAACAAGAGTTGTATTAATAAACGAAAGAGTAGCGTTTTTCCTAAGCTCTGCCTGGATTGTGGAGTCGCACGTAGAGAGCACTTGTATATATAGTTCTTCTTATCATGAGTGATTTTTTAGGACGATTTGGAAATGTTCCAGGTAGAGTTATTCAATATATATTTTTTATTTATATTTTTCCTCCTCTTTTTATCATACACTCGAGCACTGTAGATTTAATTAGAAGACCGATGTTTTATTATATGACACTGAATTCTTTCTTGAGGTAGCTAGACACTTCGGTTACGGCATCTGGTAGAAACATAACTTCATAAAGTTGAACGTCTGGCCTCAAGGTTGATCGGAAATTAAATCTATAAATTAACAAGAGTTGTATTAATAAACGAAAGAGTAGCGTTTTTCCTAAGCTCTGCCTGGATTGATAACACCAAGGTACTTCATCTCGGTGCTTTCGCTCAAGATAGTCCCAAATAAGGAGATATCATTAAAAGAGTTTTGCTTCATTTTACGAGTAAATGGAAAAAGAACCGTTTTATTTGGATTGACCTCAGTGGAAACAACTTCTCGTTTACAACTCACAAAACTTTCCTCAATCAACGACGTCCAATTCCCAGCGCTTCTCGACTCTGGGACGTGCGTCAATGTTATGGATTACATAAATTATTCTTATTTACGTTCTCAACCTGAATTATGACACTCGAACATCCAAGTGTACCCTTTCGCTTCAACTTCTCCTCTCATATCTGTAGAGACATTTCAAGCCAAACTAACATACGAAGAAACCTCTCTCACTACTAACTTCCATGTTTTGAGAGCTTTCAACATCGTGGGGGCCTCAGCCCTCTACTCTGCAACATTAAGGATTTTTGAAAGGAATTTCCCCGATCCTTACTCAACCCAACGTCACAACTTCAACAAGCAATTATCGCGCGATTTTAAAACTATTTCCATTTATCTTCAATGGAGTAGGAAAGTTGAAGAACTTCCAAGTTGACCTTTTCTTAGACACTTCTATTCTGCCGGTAGCGATAAAACACCATTGAATCCCTTTCCATCTCCGGGACAAAGTTAAAAACGAAATTAACTACTTGATTAACCACGACATAATTGAACCCGCTCTTGGCCCGACGTCGTGGCTTTCAAAGGCGGTAATCATTCCTAAACCAAATGAGAAAATTCGACTCTTCGTAGACATGCGAGAACTGAACCAAGTTGTAAAACGAGTGCGCCACCCCGGCCCAACCATCGAAGATATAATAAACGCCGAGAGTGGAATGACCGTGTTTACGAAACGAGATCTCAACCGAGGGTATCATCAGTTACAACTTGATGAAGAAACCAGAGATATTACAACATTCACCACACATCTTGGACTTTTCCGATACAAACGTTTAAAATTCGTAGTCAATTCGGCTTCTGAAGTGTTCCAAAAAGTTATAGAGACCATAATCAATACGGGTAAGAACAGCCAGGACCACGATCAGAAGTTACATATTATGTTACAACATAACCTTCTTCGGTCTCATATTTTCAAAAGATGGAATAAAACCAGACCCGAATAATGACGAAGCAATCAACGCACTTCCAGCTCCGCAATACGTTCAAGAATTACGTAGCTTCTTAGGACTATCGAATTACTGTGCTCGCTTTATTCCAAATTATGCCACAATCACAGAGCATCTACGGAATCTTACTATGAAAGATGCTGACTGGATATGGACAGATGTTCATCAGGCATCAATGAATTCAATCAATAACCATTTGACTTAGCGATTTAGTGTGAAGGCTTGGTTACAATGCGTAGGAGGGTGGTAGCAAGCCCTACACTAACTATTACCCTTAACCTCTGTAAATTTTTATGGAAGGGGAACCCGAAGAACTCGAGGGAAAACTCCTTTTATCATGAAGAGTTGTTTGTTGAATATTAGCCCGGAACGGAATTGTTTGGTGATATGGCCTATTGTATAGATGTTGATAAGAAGGGATATTTTGCACCATGTACGTCGATGGTGTTTGTTAGAAGCTAGAAGTTGACGGAACGAGTGTCGTCGTGGTGAAATCTGATGGAGTTGTAGATGTGATAGCATTAACATAGAAACTTTCACCTGCTACTTCCGGTGCTGTATCTTCCTCAAGATTTTGATTCTGACCATAACTTTTTTTACCTCTCAATGGTGTGCCGCTCAAATGGGCGTGAAATAAGGAACAGTTTTATTCAATTCCGCAAATGAAGCCTTTTTAATATTAAGAATAAAAACCAAAAAAATCCATATGGAGTAGCAAAACACTTCTTTATCATAACTCACCAACAAGTATTCTGGAGTTTCTTTGAACGATATTAGATCAGGATGCTCAAGAGTTGGTCCACTACAACCCACAAAATGCTCAGAACATAGGTAATGTGTATAACTATTTTAATTACTTATTTTAAGTAGATCATCATATTTCCCACAGGCCGAAATCCATCCTAAACATATGTTCTTCTTAGGCCTTAGAAATGGGAAATACTTCATTAATTTTTTACAAATATCTTTGGACCTATCGGAATTTGTACATAACGAATATACACAACATTTTTTCACCATTTTCTAAATTAAAGTGAAAATTTAGATTTAAATAAATCACGCACAGCAAAATTCAAATACATCCGACTCTCGCGGAAACGGCCATTTTATAACGACCTTGAAATCTCCCGGTTTTTTTCCGCAAATTATCGCTGCGCTGAGAGACAGCGACATTAATACAGGGGAAGCTAGGCGATTTCCCGTCCTCTTACTGTGTAAAATCGGTGTAACATCTAGGAAATAAAAAGATATATTTCATTAGGGCAAAGTGACCTAATTTGGACCACGACCAACTCTGAACCACCTTTTTAAAACTCTTATAAAAAATCATAGGTTATAGCTCGAACATTTATTTTGAGTTTTAAATAATCCGCCAAACCTCTTCGTTCTTGTAATAAATAATGTTTCCAAATAGATGGCAGTAAATATGTAGAAAACTCAATATTATTCAACCAACCGAATTTGTTAAAAGCCGTCATGCGCACCTTGGTAATTAAAAACCAGTGTTGAGTTCCCGCCAAATTTTTAGTCAGAACTTTCACTTCGAGCTCCAGAAAACCTTGAATTTTAATGCATTTCGTGATAGTAATTTAATGTTACATCGCATTTCACGTTTACGTAAGTAATTTAGTTTATTTTTAAAAATAGTTCTAAGTTTAAAAAAATATAATTCTTTTAAAAAAATCGTTTTTAAGAAACTATTCGATTTGCCCTATTCTGAACCTAATCTCGACCTATTGTGAACCAATGTAGTCCTATTTTGGACCAGTTCAGAAATGGTTTATATTTGAAAAATGCGGGATATTTAAATATATTTAAATGAAACTGGTCAAAACAGAGGTTAGTCCAGTATTATATTTGTAGTACGATTAAATTTGTATTAATATCTCAAGTAAATGTTGCATTTGTTTAAAAAAATGTTTCCGTGCAGTTTTATTTTTAATACGTAGGACTATGCCTATTTAAAATATTTGACCTAATTTTAACTGTTTTTAAATAGACCTATGTCTAGAAGTAGGCCTATAGTTTAAAATTTTGGTTCATTAATAGAAATCTACCGGTCCACTTTAGGTCACCCCGTGGTCCACATTAGGTCGCCCCCCGGTTCACTTTAGGGCATGTAGCCCACAAATGGTCAAATTGCATATATTGAAAAAAATTAAAAATTAAAAATAGTTTCAAGGACGTCCTTTTTTTAAACTAGAATTTCAAAAACGCAACAGTTAAATCAATAGTTATAAAAAAATTGTTTCTATTTTTACGAATATTACCTTTTAAAATTGAACTTTTCAAGCGCAACAAAAAAGGTGGTCCAGAATTGGTCACTTTGCCCTAATTTTGGTCAATTATACTTGATCAAATAAGATAAATCAGGAGACATGACTCCTGGATAAATGTAAAACTAAAATAAGTAAAATTTTCAAAATATCTGTTTTGAAATAAAGAATTTTTTCTAAATTGATAAAATAGGTAAAATGTGATCAACTTCGTAAAAATATATTTTTTGGATCCAAATAGATTCAATTAGACAAAAATGATTAAACTTTATGTATTTAGTAAAATTTGAGAAAACAATTGTGAACACGTTACATATGGTTTAATTCATAATATTACAATAACTTTTTTGTTGGTGATACTTTGTGAATCGGTCATTTATGGATGCAAACGTTTATTAATTAGCTGGTTTTTGAATAAACCCATCATGATCTCCGTGTTACATAACATAACATTATATTTTCGTTTTTACTTGCACAACTAAATGGAAATGAACCCGGAAATTGTCGCACTATGTTTAAAAGAATAAGTAGAAATTGAATTTCCTTGATATGTTGCAACTTCAACTTCTCCTTATAACAAAAATTAAAAATTATTTGCGCGTGAAATTTTTAAGGACTTGTATACCATAATAAAGCAAGTCTCGGCTCCTATATGTTACGAATTTAGGTCAATTGATGTCGTCTTAGTGCAAATCTTAACAAGTGGTTAGCGACAATCACATCCCTGGCTGCTGATTGGTTGTTTTTTGTGACGTACTAACATAGACTATATAACATTTTAGTCATACTCTTAAACCAAAATATATTTTAATTTGAAATGCACTGTGGTTTTTTTATAGAACGTACAACAGGTTTTCTGCTTCATTTTCACTTTCGTGTAGGCAAATATCTCGTGTTTTGGTAGAAATACTTGATATTTATTATTAACCTAATTATTTATCACGATTTCAAAGAAAGTGCAATAACGAAACATCATCTGAACCTTGGCGCCAAAAAACCTTTCCCTTTAGGATACCGCATGTTTAAGGCATCGAAGGTGTGCAAGTTTATATTAAGAAGTCCATAATATCAAGTTGTTAATATCAAATGCAAAGTAGAAGGATCGTCTACTCTTCATAGTAAATACCATCTAGCGATAAAACGAAATAATTCAACGGGATTAGTCGAGAATGCCTATTGTGGTTGCAAAGCTGGAGAGGGTGGTGCATGTAAACACGTTAGGGCTGTACTGTGGTACATATTCGATTGCAAGCTTGAAGGGAAAAGTTTTAAACCAGATGACCAGGCGTATGTGGAGGAAGCGAGAGGCAACTTGCACAAGACGAGTTTTTCAGATTTTGAAATTATTAAACACGCGCCTGATACAAATAGTGGTAACGCTTCCTTAAGGCAACAAAAACAACTACTTTATAACTCTTTAGACGAATAAGGAACCCCAAACGTTTTGAAGGCAATGGAAAGCCGAATTCAAAACACCATTGAAATATTGAAAGCTGGTAAACGGAGGTTGATGCTTTGCGAAATAAAAGAAGAAAATAACCATGCCCCATCATTTAAAAACGTATCTAGTCAAGACTCTCAAGAGGTGGAAATTCCAACTACAACACCCGTTTCTAATTAAGTCACTTAGATTCCTTTACCCATTGGTTTGCTAGATTTGGATGAAAATCCAATGCCACTTTTAACGAGGGTTTTGTCGAAGATGCCGGACAATATTAAACTAATTTAGAAGCAGCCATTAACCTTGAAGTGGCAACGATACAACAATCTAATTGTTCATTGTGGAAAACAGAAAGGAATGCAAGACTTACCGCATCAAACTTTGGCAAATATGTAAAAGGCGTAAAGAAGTTAATGAGACTTTTGTAAACTCCATTTTTAAAGGTGCGGATCTATCAAAACATAAATACGTTGCCGAAGGTTTAAGAAATGAGAATCTCGCAGCCTCAAAGTACAAAATTATCCGTCCAATTTTTCAGTCGGACTGTGTATTAATCCGTCTCTTCCGATGTTGGGTGATAGGATAAACTTTGATAAAGGTTTTTTATATTGGAATGGTTCATAATTTTAATCTAATCTATGCTGAGTTTGTTGACCATGGCCTGCCATATTTCCCATACTTTATTTAACTGAGTATGCATCCTTTCATATCGTTTTGTTCTCAACAATGGCTTCAACATTGAATTTAATAAAAGGCAAAAACTGCCCTTATAAAAAAAGACTAGGCTTCTATAATAAAAAAATTTGGATTTTATTTATGTCGGTAAATTTGGGGTAAAATCAAATTCAAATTTATCGAATTGAAAGGAAATTGAACTTGAGTATTATAAAAGGACGTATACTTAAAATTTTGACGCATATCACTCTGATCGTGAGGATTTTAGTACGTGAACTACCGGTGAAATCTGTTTTGTTACAGTGGAAGAGTAAAATATTATGTTTTAGTGACCGGAGAGAGTAATGTTAAAAAAAATTAAATTTGAGAACTAGGCCGGTGTATAACAAACACAAATATAAAAGGTAAAGCTAATTAAACCCACTAATTAAAGATTGTTCAAAACAAAACAATGGTAAATACTATTTTTATAGTAAGAAATTAAAAAAAGGTGTCAGTAGTATCGTCAACAATAATTTTAAAACTACAATTCGTATTACAATAGCGGTTAAGTCAGTGAATTATATATATAAACAAGTTTGCTATGGCGATAATATAATTTAGTTTACCTCCTGGTCTATTTTTAATAGCCGGCAGCATAAATCCCTTGCTTTAACTAAATTTAGGATCACACTGTTCAATGTGAACCATTTCCTTTATAAACTTAGCTTGTTATGGGGGATATCATTAACCATTTAGCCTAATACCCGTGCCCCAAGTATGCTAGCGACTTTTTATTGCGTTTTATAGACGAAATCCTTCCAGGAAATATGCACCAACCATCTCTCCTGCAAGCACACGAATCTGTAGGCATACCGGGCCAACTTTTTAAAAAAATTGAAGTAATACGTTAGTATCAAAAGTGACTTAACGTAACACCCCTTCACGACGTCAGCCAATAGACCAACATGTACGACAAGAGCATCAAACTTTGATTGCGACAAAGGCTTGGTAAAGATATCTTCAACCAATACTGAATGTCTCGCAGTAAGTGGTGCTTGACGTCGATGTGTTTAGTCCTTGCGTTCGTCTTCTTGGATTTCGACAAATTTATGCAACCGTTATTATCTTCAAAGAGAATGGTTGCCTTCGCAACTGGTTCGCCGACGTCTTTCAGTAGTTGCTGTAACCAAAGTACTTCCTGAGTTGCGGCGGCGGCAGCAACGTATTCCGCTTCGGTTGACAACAAGGCAACGGTGTTCTGTTTACGGCCACACCATTGAATGGTGCTACAATCCAGGTGAAAGATACACCCACTTGTTGATTTACGATCTGTGTGGTGCCAAGCCCAGTCGGCGTCAATGACCCGTTTAGCTGCACTCTAATCAAGGTCTCTCGGCTTCGACACACTTCTGCACAGAACCCCGACAGCGTGGGAAATGTCTGGTCTGGTTACGGTTGACAAATGAAGCAGGATACCCATCACCTTTCTGTAGAGCGTGTTATTGAACAGCAGGCCTTCTTCTCCGGCGCTGTTCAGATACCCAAGGTCCATGGGAGTCTTGGATGGTTTGGCGTCACTCATACTAAAGTCATTAACGTATTTTCCAATATATTCACCACCACTGTCAGACCGAATCACCACCGGCCGTCGCTGGAACCTATTGCTCGTGAAGGCGAGAAATTCTTTGAAACAGTTCAACATTGCTTTCTTGGTCTTCATGAGGTAGATATGAGTAAATCGAGAATAATCGTCAATGAACGTCAATAGATTATTGATCCCACTCACAGTTGTGGTCTTCATAGGTCCGCAAACATCTGAGTGGATTAGATTCACTGCTTTGTGACTTTTGCTTTCTGTGGTTTTTGGGTAAGGACTAGCCGTCATCTTTCCTTTAATTTAGCACTTGCAAGTGATTTGAACTGGACACTTGCATAGCTTAACACCAACGGCGAGGTCGCCCTCCACCAACTTCTTAATAGCAGCTGGATTTCGATGTCTTCAAACAAGGGGAGTAGTAGGAAACTAAAACTTAGCGCTTTTATTTCCAAGATGGCCGCCAAAACACCCCCAAAAATATTTTCCAAAAATTTTTGTCGTTGGAAAAAAATCAACATAATATTTTTGTTTTCAATCTCAAATTTCACCTTGAAGATGATCTTTGACCTCGACGCTCGAGCACTGTCCACAACCACTAAGCCTCGGTCTATCAAATCAACAAGTTTGGTCACGATCGGACAAGGTCGAACCGAGATATCGGCGATAATATGTAACCCCACCAAATACTTATGTTAATTAACTTTTGATATCGTTTTTTCGTTTTTTTCGCCGTTTAAAATGCTAATTAGTTATTTGCGAGATGGGGAAACGAATTCGCGAACTTCGCTTTATACCCTTGGCGGTTTTGGCCCCACCTTAAATACTTTAAATAATTAAACTAATATAAATAAGTTATTCGCAAATATTTTATTATTTTAAAAACAATGCTAGTTTAAGTAATCAAAAAAACACAATTAGTTATTGTAATATTTAATAACTATGATATTTCAATATATTTTTTAAACACTTAACAACATATGAAACACTACCAATAAAACTAAAAGCTAACAAATTAAATTAATAATAAAGAATTAAAGAAGGTTGTATAAATAATTTGAAGGCTGAAAAATATAAAAACACAATGTTAAAAATATTTTAAGTGTATAATAAAAATAATTATAATTACATCAATTCGTAGAAGGTATTTTTCCTCTTCGGTACAAAACGAGATGTCGGGTTGGAAATTCAGGCTAGAATTTATAAATATAAATAAATTAACCTATTAAAAACGAATATATCTAAAAAATATTTACCACAAGAATTCTTTTTGTTGCTCTAACATCGCACGAATAAAAACACTGGTTTTGGTTTTAATCGCTTTGGAAGTATATAGTTCGAGAATGTCTGAATTAAAACAGATCGAATGTTGTACAGTGCCAACATGTTGAATTTGATCTATCATATGAAGTTCAGACTTTAAATTCTTGTGATTCCATCGCGAAATTTGACGAGTCTTACAAAAGAATAAACATTCTTACTACTCGAAAAGAGAGAATTTTTAAAGATCGCGGCAAAGAAAGTACAGGCTTTAGATGAAATTCACCAGACATCTTGATTCTAGATTTCTTTTGGTAAAATCCTTTACATTGAGATTTTATAGTTTAAGCCTGACATATATTTTTAAAATTTAAAAATATTGCCTTTGGGAATAATTATTAATTTTTTAATACAACTAAGGTTAACTAATTATCCCTATCCTTCTTAAACAAGTTTTTATAAAAATTAATAAAAACAATTATATTCAATTTTTAAAAACAACCTAGTACAAAATGTACTTATACAATTTTCAGTTAATAAACTATTCAATTACCAAAAAAACATAAAACATTAAAGTTTAACCGATATTAGTATAAAAAAGTACATAGAGTACATGAAAAAAATCGGAAAGAATAATAAATAATCAATGGTTCGTTTGATATAGGCGATAGATTGTATCCCAGATGAAAAAGATGAAAACAAAGGATTTTTAATATAGAGAAAAAAGAACTTTACACCAATCCCAACATTAAATTAATAAAGCTAGTTAAAAAAGAAAAAGTAGATTATGAAATATTAAAAACAACCTCCACCGCCTGAATTAAATTAATAAAGCTAGTTGATTTAGAAAACATATTTAAAAAACACTTAAACTTTTTAAAATAAAAACATTTAAAATAAAAAATATAAAACATTTCAAAAATTAAAAATCTTTCACCAAAATAAACAAATAAAAAAATAAAAACACAAAAAAGTCTTTAAATAAAAAATTAAAATTTTATAAGGTTTGAGTCCTATTTCAAAAAATAAATAGTTTTAGTTTTTTAAAAAATGAATAAATTATTGTAAATACCTTGAGTCGCAGTTGGAAAAGTTGCCGACGATCGTTTAAATTGTGATTTGGTCGAGATAATTTGCAACTAAAAATAAAAATATTTATTTTAATTATTGTAATTATTTTTTTTAAATTAGTATTCCTTACTCTAAAGTTGTAACTATTTTAACTTCTTGTCGATCCAAATCATTAATAAAAAATAGAACGATCATGCCTAATTCCAAACGGATGTTATATCGTGTTAGGCGAAAGTCAGTGGTAATTGATAAATGTTTTTTTCGGAAAAAGGAAACTTGTTGTAATTGAAAGAGTAATAAAAGGTCACGTTGAAGGCTCCTACGATTTTTGTGTTGACGGAACCATGGGATCTTATTTAAATTTTTATATAGGCGCATATGTTTTCCAATTAGGCGTAAAATTTCGTAAGAAAACCAGCCTTCAAGAGAGGATTGAGTGTGGAACAATAAGCCGTCAAACTCAAAAGCCTCGTGGGGACAGACAAAATTAACAGAATGAACGTCAAATAGACAAGAATTGTTATTGATTCTTCTAGAAAAAACCGAAGCGAAAACAGCTGGCGATAATTTGAAAGAATTTTTTATAAAGGGACAGGCAAAAACAATTTTTTTAAAGGGTTCTATTAATGCTTTACACTCAAGAAAGACAGTTCTCATACAGTAATTTTCAACTCTAATTGAAATATCGTTAATTTTAAAAAGGTTATAATTCCTAACTTTACGTAAAGCTAAATATTTTAGTGAAAAAGGGTTAATAGCGAGACGATGAGAAATCTTACCAGAAACAGTCAAAACTTCGCGAGAGCCCATGGTTTATAAAAGGAATACGTTGAAAATCACGCTTTTATAAGAAAGATTTCAGAATATTTAATTTTTACATCCTGATTTTAACCTGTTTTAAAATCAAGTCAAAAGACAATTTTTTATCAAATACACCCTGCAGAAATATAATTTTATCCCTTCGTTTAAATTTTATACCTCGCAGAAATATATTTCTTCCCATAGAATTTTAAAACATCTAACCCTGTAATTACCAAAATTCTTACATCTATAATCGATTTTTAAAGCAAAATAATATTAAAAATCTTAGGGCGTTGTCTTTTTTGTCACGAAATTAAATATAAAGTCCTTAAAAAAAATAATTAATAATTTTATATTTTTTTACATGTCTACATATTTAAATTGTTATTCACAAACAATTTTAAATACCATTTACATACTGATAAATTATAACTGGGTTCTATCCTTGTAGTATTAATCACTTTAATATTCAAGGTTTTATATTTTGAAAAAAAAATAATAAAAAATACATTTGGTATAAAAGGGCAAAATTTTACTATTGAATCATAACAGGTTAAAATGGCTTCCACAAGTAATAGTCAAATCTCCGCGAGTCAGGTAGTTTCAGTTTTTAATAGGTCCGAACAGGAGATGTTATTAGAGTCGGACGAATCGGATGGGGACTATATTCAAGAGGTTCGTCGCATGTCAAACATCGAAGAAATCGGTATCGAACAATCAGTGAAAGTCAAGAAAGGTGGAGTGTCTTACGAAACTAAAACTCCGAGAAAAAAAGCGAGCGACAAGGGGTTATATCTAGATATCCAGATATATTCATATAAAAACATCAAACATCTTCCCCAAGATGAACTCTGGAAGGGTGATTATAAGAGGGTGAAATTCTTAGCTAACACCCTATCCATGGATGTTATTCGAATCATAAACTCAACAAACAGGCTGAAAAATTAATTGAGCAGACGGAAGGAAAAATTGTTGTTCCACCCACGAAGGCAAGTTAAACTCATTAATTAATTATTCGTAATAGTAATTAGAATAATATTTTAGACCTGGAAACGAAATTAGAACATGGAAGACTAGAGTGATTACGATTCGGACTCTCAATTAGACTTTTCATCGTTAAACAGTTTTAATTATAAAAAGGTTTATAAAATTAAAAAATTAAACCCTAGAAATTCAAAAAAGTGGAAATGTAAACAACTGGATATTGACCTAGAACTAATATACTTAAACGAAATCCCCACACATTTATTTTTTACAGTATTTGAAAAGATTCTGTCCAAAATTATCAAATACGTAAGACAAGAAGCACCCGGTTTCGATTTCCTCAGATTTGCAATTCAATCGGAAAATTTAGAACATCCAATTAACATTAAATTTATTAAAATTGATCAGTTAACTTTCTCGAATATTTAACCATATAGCTCGCGTTGCTCAATCGAAAAAAGATTTCTTACTAGATGGAGAAATTAAATTTAGTATTATTCTTTTGAAATCCCCACAGAAAATGGGAAAAAAATTTTTATCTCTAAAAAATAGAGATATTATCGATCTTGATGCTTTCTTGAAATCTAAAGCCAATTTTTACTATATCAACAATATCGATAATTTATGCGTAGCAAGAGCCCTTACAGTAGGAATAAAGCTTTGTGAAATTGCCGAGTACAAAAAGAAAAAACTTTCGTTAACAACCGTTCTTAAAGAATATAGAGCCTTAACATACTTTCGTAGTAAATTACAAACTAAAGCCGCTAAGAAATTGCACGATGATGTAGGAATTGCTCGAGGCGCTGTAGAAATTGGTGATATAGCCAAATTTCAATCATATTTAGCCCCAAAGTATCAGATAATAATATTTAACGCCACGGAAAATTTTCAAATTTATTTCAAGGGTTTTCCTCCTGCCGAACACAAAATTCTACTTGTAAAAATTGGCACGCACGTTCATTTAGCTAAAAATCTACATTCCATTTGGGGCGGTGTAGCTTCGTGTTTAGATTGTGAAAAAAATTTTTATTCCACCATACATAGAAACAAACACCACTGTTTTGACACTAGAAATATTAAATGTAAAAGGTGTTTAGGTCGAGAATTTCACGAAATTTTAGAAATTCCTTTAATTCGTTGTAAACTTTGCAATAGATATTTAAAACAAGGGGAATGTTACAGTTTTCACCTAAAAAATGAAACTTGCAAGCTTTTCCACAGATGCGAAAAATGCTGGGTTCAATTTGAAACTTCAAAAACTCACAAATGTGAAACAGCTTGCGAATCTTGTAAAATCGATCATCCTCCAAACCAACATTATGTTAAACAGTCGACATTTAAAAAGAATCCAAGATCCTATGTATATTTCGATATTGAAACTATAATCGAGAATAATGTGCATAAACCAATTCTCTTAGTGGCCCAAAGTGAAATTTTAAATCAGCCTGTGGAAACCACGGTTTTTGAAGGACAATATTGTGTAAATAACTTTCTCAATTTTTTGTTTCAACATGAAACTATTTTACTTACTGATGGGAAACGAAAGAGAAAAACTATTAGACCAAAATTTACAAACCTCATCGTAATGGCCCATAATCTAAGATCTTTCGACGGAATGTTTATTATTTCTAAATTAATTAATCATGTCATTCCCGAGGTTATTTACGATGGAGCCAAGATACTCACTATTTATATTAAAAGTGTAGACATTCGTTTTGTAGATTCTTTGAACTATGTTAGTGCTCCTTTAAGACATTTTCCTAAAATGTTTTCTTTGCCTCAATCTAAAGGATATTTTCCCTATATTTTTTGGACGAAAGACACTTTGAACTATTCAGGTAAAATACCGGACGAAAAATACTTTGAACCCCATAAAATGAAAGAATTTGAATACCGAGAATTTAAAAATTGGTATTCACACAAACAGCTCGAACCGGTCTATTGTATTAAATCAGAATCCAGAGCATATTGTCTTTTAGATTGTAATTTATTACGCTTAGCTATGCAGAAATTTCGCATCTTATATAAAGAACTAATTGAAATTGATATCAGTAATTATGGGGGTATTTCTCTTTCTGGGGCACTTAATAATGTTTTTATTGACAAGTTTTTAGAACCATATACCTTATGTATTATTCCTGCTATCGGTTTGGCAAGTAGACAGAATCAAAGCGAGATTGCATTAAAATATTTATCTTGGTACGAGAAGGAAAATAATTTAATTTTGCAAACTGTCAGATCCGCGGCAGGGGAACAGGCTGTAGGTCCGTATTTTGTAGATGGCTACTGTGAAAATCCACCCATAGTAATTGATGTAATGGGTGATTTCTGGCACGGTTGTCCACAACATTTTTCTAGCTCGAGCTTTAATTCAATTGTCGGAAAAACATTCAAAGAAATTAGAGAAAGAGAATTAGATCGAAAAGAATTTATTGAACAGAATTTACCAAACCACACATATATTCAAATTTTTGAATGTGAAATATTAGAACTGTTGAGAAAAAATGTCGAGGCGAAAGTATTTTTTAATACAATTAAAATTATTCCTAAAATTAACCCTAGAGATTCGCTAGTGGGTGGCCGTGTAGAAACAATTAAGCTGTATCATGAAATTGAACCCTTACTTGGAGAACAAATCAGATATTTTGATTTTTGTAGTCTGTACGCGTATTGTTTACAAAAAATGGAGTACGGTTGTAAAAATGTTAAAGTTATCACACACAATTTTGATTATGCCCCAGACGCGTATTTTGGAATAATTAGTTGTCGAATCCTCCCCGCCAGAGACCTCTACTTACCCGTTCTTCCATACCGATTTAATAAAAAACTTTATTATCCTTTATGCAGAAGTTGTGTAATAAATAACGATGACAAATGTACCCACAGTATTGACGAACGCGCTATAACGGTAGTCTTACCCTCGGTGGAAATCTACTACTCAATAAAAGAATGTAACTACAAACTGTTAGAAATTTTCGAAGTATACCATTATAGTATTACAACCAATTTTTTCAAACCATATATTGACATTTTTTTTAGAGCAAAAGTTAAAAATTCAGGATTTCCACCCAATATTAAAACATATCAAGAGCAAAAAGAGTATTTAGACGCGATATACGAAGCTGATGGAGTACGGTTAGAGCCTGAGGAAATTGTTGATAACCCATCCTTAAGAACTTCCGCGAAATTGGCGCAAAATTCGTTATATGGCAGAATGGCGTTAAGAATGGACAAATCATCAACTAAAATTATACATAGATACTCCCAATTAACAGAGATTATAGCAGACACATCGAATAAATTAACAGACTTTCATTTAATCAACAACGATGTTGCCATGGTAAGCTATAAAAAAAAAGTGAGCTTGCACCAACTTTTCGCAAAGGTAACGTTATTGTGGCTTCCTTTGTCACCAGTTACGGTCGTATTCATCTGCATAAGCTAATTAATAGGCTGGGGAAGCGTGTAATTTATTATGACACGGACGGAATAAAATTTACACATAAACCACACGAGTGGCTACCCCCCCCCCTCGGTGGTAATTTAGGTGAACTTACGTGCGAGACTCCGAATTCATATATCACAAAATTCGTATCAACTGGACCAAAAAGCTACAGCTATAAACTTGAAAATAATCGGACAATTATAAAACTTAAAAGGAATAACTCTTACCAGGGAAAATTCAGAAATCATACATTTCGACGCCTTCAAACAAATGATTTTTGTGCCAAATACCGAGTTTAAGGTGAAAATTCCCTTTAACGTAATAAAAGATAAGTACAAAATGCTTTTACGTGTTGGCAACTTAAGTAAAACTTTCAAAAAGACTTTTTGTAAACGTGTGCTACAAGATAATATTTCCAGTGTCCCCTATGGTTATTTAGAATGTGAAAATAATGAATTGTAAAATAAAGTTGTCTTTTAATTATAAATCTAAAAAACATGTAACAAAAAAACTTGCAAAACAGGTGTCATTTAACCACATAGTTATAGTAAATGAAATCTCTTCCGAAAATCGAGTAAATACTTTATTTTTAAATAACCTAAGATTTAAACTTTTAACTTCCAAAATGGAATTTTTACTAAAAAACGGGAATTAATTATTTTTTGGTGAAGGAGATATTATGATTTTATTTTTTTATTCAAAATGTTATTTTTGTATGTTATTTTGAAACTTTATATAACTGGTGAAGGGATGGTTTTGATAAGAAACATTAAACTTTAATAAAATAATTTTTTAAATTTAAAAATGTGTTTGTTTATTTTTTCATATATTCTATAAAACAGGCAATGTACTAACAAAATACGTAGTATGTTGTTTTTGTTTAAACAGTAATGTCTTATATAAAATTTCTTTCACCGTTTCGAATGATGGTGTCAGGCCCTACTATGTCGGGCAAGTCAGCATGGACGAACTCACTAATTAGATGGAGGAATGAATTAATTGATAAACCTCCTATTAAAATTATTTATTGTTATTCGGTTTGGCAATCAGGTTACCACGATTTATCTCAGTTTTTAACCGATATAGAGTTTATTCAAGGACTTCCGCCAATGGACAGCGAGTTCTGGGAATCAAATAGAAATTCTTTACTTATTATTGACGATTTAGCAGACGAACTTTACAAAAATGATCAAATTGCGAAATTAGTTACCGTAGACAGTCATCATTATGAAATTTCAGTTGTATTAATCTCACAAACCCTATTTCCTCGAGGCAAACAATCTCGTTTAATCTCTCTTAATATGTCATATCTAAATCTGTTTAAATCTCCTCGAGATCTAAGTCAAATCCAATATCTGGCCAATCAAATATCTCCAAATAACACAAAAATAATTAAAATGGCCTACGATATGGCTACTGGAGAACCTTACAATTCACTATTTATAGACACATCTGTAACCACTCCAGATAGCTTACGATTAAGATCGTACACATTTAATCAAAACGGACCACAAATGGTAGTTTTTTCCAATAATAAATAATTTACTATATTATTATCAAGTTCATTAAAGAAAATGACACCAAAAAAGACAGTACGTAAAAAAACTACTCCTATTGCAAATCCCTCTGACAGGTTTAAAACACACTATCCATATTTAAATTTATTGTATAAATCTAAAGGAGGGATACGTAAAAATTTATTAGCTAACAGTTCTCCAAAGCAATTAAAAGCCTTACAAAGCGTTTGCAAAAACTTGAAAGGTGGTGGAATTATATTATCTAAAGCCAAAAAAAAACAACTTTCTAAATATAAAAAAACAATACGCTTCTTAGCCAGTCCGAAAATTTCGCAAAAAAAGAAGCGTGCTCTAATAATTCAGAAAGGTACGGGATTCTTCATACCGGCTTTATTAGGCTCTATTGTTCCTTTAATTGCCAATTTATTCAATAAAAGATAAAATGAAAAAGATGATTTTAGTTCCCGCCTCGAGTGTCGGACAAATATCTCAAGAAAATAAACAGCTTGTTTCTCCCCAGGAAACGTATTATAACTTGTTAGATAATGAGTTGCAAAATATATTAACTTCTAATTTAAACAGCCGCTCTAAATTGCGAGAATTTCTAAAAATACTGAGCGAGGCTCGGGAAATGAGAAAAGCGATACCGGTACCTAAAGTTGAAATTACAAACTTTCAAGCCCCCGGACCTGTTGCTCCATTAAATTCCCCGTTCACCTCGCAAATTTATTCACCTTTCAAAACGCCCGAGGGAGTTAACGCTGGCGACGCTGCGGAGGTGCGTTTAAATACTATGACACGCAAAATGAAAGAATATCTCAGCGAGAGAGAAAACGAGCAGAGTAGAAAATTCCCGAGTCTCTTAAAAAATGTAGAATCTTGGAAGAGGAAAGCATCTACGCCGATTGTTAAGCAACAAAAGACAATTACCGATAATAGAATGCATAAACGATTAAATCGAGAAAATGAAATATTTGAAGAAAACTTAGAAAATACCGATATTGGAAGTCAATTAAGCCAGGAAGATGATTGGGATCGAGAGCTGTCTTTGGAGGAGGGTGCTGTCGGTGGTGTTTCAATATCGCCGCAAAGAAAATTAAAATTACCATCCCCCAAAAAATCGCCAAGGCCTAAAAGACAGACCCGCCCTCCTTCTCGTTGGCAAGAATAATAAAAATGTGTAAAAATAATTGTGTGAAATAAATAAACATTTTTTTTTTTATTTTAAACAAATCGATTTATTTCGTTTCCACTCTTTCATCAAATGAATACATATATTCAACAACGCTAAACTATCATTTCTTTTTAAATCGAAATTATACAATTCGTTAATTATTTTACTGTAAGAAATCCCCACACATCTCGAGGTTATAAAATAAATTACATGAGGTCCGCAGTTTTGGCTTTTATTTGATTGAAATTTATGAGTATTGTGTCGAATACGCTTGCTATATCGCTCTAGCAAAAATCCATAATCACGATGTGATCTTCCTAGAGAACAAAAAAAGTCCAGAGTGTCGCCCGATTTGTAAACAGCCGTCCAATGAGACCCTGGAAGCGTATCAGGATCGGTGTTGATTACGAAACAATATGATTTTTTTTTAATTGGAACTTTTGGTAATCTATTAGCGGGAAACACTCCGATGAATTTATCTCTCGAGCGGGGGTCACACTTAAGTATAGCTTGGATTTGATTAGTGTTCATCTTTCACGTCACTGTCAAAATGCATAATTTCTCATATTGATCTTTTGTTAAGTTGATTCCTCTGATAGATGGTTTTAAACTACCGTCTTCTTTTTTAAAATGTCGCACGTCAAAAGTTTCGTTACATTTTACAAGGTACGTGTCTCTTCCTAAATCGAAGGCTTTGTCGCAAATTCCAATATCTAAGCTGTATTCGGGACTTCTTTTTTTAAATTTCATCGCGGATGAAACTATTGTTGCGCTCACGCCAAATATTACAATCACGAGACCCAGGAGAATGTGTACTCTACCCATGCTTAACAAAATGTTGAATAAAGACTGTAGCGCTCTACACTTGAATTTTAACTATTTCTTGAGCGTAAAAAGCTCCTTTAATTATATTGCCGGTCAAATCTTTCACAATATACATACAGGGATCTCTCGTAATTACTCTATGAATTTCAAATATTTCGGCTGTAAACGTTCCCTTGTATGCTTTATCAAATGTTGTTTTTGCAACGGCTAATCGAACTTTAACCCCAATTTTTAAACTTGACTTTCCAATCATACTAAGATTGCCATAGTTTTTTTTCCCAAATTGCCGATTCATTGTTTTTATTGACATCTTTAGGGGCGATTCCCGTTGTTGAATGTTTTCGAGCGTTATAAGCTTTTGCAATTAATGGTAGTTTATTAAGATAGTGTAAATCGCCGGTCTTGGTAATTATTTTAAAAATTTTATATTTTACCGTGCGAACGAGTCTCTCGACCATAGAAGCTTTTTTCTCGGAGTACGTGAGGTAATGGTGGATGTTATAACGCTTTAAGAGAGCGCGAAATGGGGCGTTTCGAAATTCTGTCCCTGCGTCGGTACATAAATTAAGGGTTACTCGTTTTTTGAAAATCTCTCTAAAGGCCTTCACAATCTCGCTCGAGGTTTTATTTTTAATTGGCAGAATAAAAACGAATTTGCTTAATATATCCTGAACTAATAACGTATAGCGGTACTTTTTATTAAAAGTTTGTAAAATAGGGAGGTTTAATAAATCGGCCATAAATGTCTCATCAATCGTCGTTACATATAATTTGGTACGTTTAAAGTTTAACCTCCTAGCTTTGTGTTGTGTGTAGGTTGGTTGTTTACTGAGAAAATTTTTAATTTCTTTTTCCGAAATTTTGGGAAATTTTTTTCTTAAAGTAACACTGTCAGAATAACTGTATGGGCTTTCAACATCGTAATAAACTTTACTTAATTGTTTGTCTGTTTTTGACACCACCATCTTTAAATATGTGAATAGAAATAATAAAAACAGATTATAGTAAAAGTTTTTATTTTAATAAATTAAATCACATTTTAAGTTTGAAACATTTTGTACAATATCAAAATATAATTGACTTTCTACTATTAAGGGATCAAGACCAAATTCCTTTTGGAATCTTACAACAATATGATCGTAGTTTAATTGGGGGATAGCTATTAATATCATATTTCCCACTCGGTCTTCAAAATTTGTGCTAAATCCTAGTTTACAAGAGACATCGTGAGCAATCGAAGATTTACAATGCGGATTCTCACAATTTTCGGTAATTTCAAACATTTTATCCGTGAGCTCATGTACAATTATGTCACGCATAATATTTTTTGCCGACAAAATTAAATTAATTTCCTGATCGATTGTATGTTTACAATGTTTTAATCTTTTCCACCCTGCTTGGTTGAGATTAAAACCATAATTTGTGCAATAAAAAAGATGATACAAATGGTTTTTTCCTCTGGCACAAGCGCGTACATCCACGAGTTTTTCCTTTTGTCCCTTGAAACAGTCGATTTTTATCTTTGAACCTTCAAGAGGAAGCCAGGTGTGAAAACTAGCAACTTGGTCTTCAAAAAAATCAGTTATTTCCTTTTCGAATGTGAATAGAGATTGCCAGGCTTCCAAATTCAGTTCAAATTCGGCGCAAGTGTCTAGTCGGTAAATTTTGATGGATGGATTTACATAACCTAACACCGTTACTTCTTGTTTGGGTGAGAGACTGTGAGTTCGAGACATCTTTACCACTACGATTTCGCGAAAAAACTAACCAATCTTTGCCCTCGTTGATTGATTTTATTCCGTAATATACGTAACTTGACGCTCTTGGTTAATGACAAATCGGTTTTCGTATTCTCCAATAATAATTATGTTTTGAATATTAGTTAAGGGGGAAGAAAACTTCATTACCATCCGTAAACTACCATTTCGTTGAATTGAGAGGTTGTTAGAGTTTGCCGAGGAATCGTAAGTTAAATCAAACGCGAATAATGTATTACCGTTTTTATAATTTTCGTAATCAATACAATTACCAGAGTTATTTCCGATTAAATCCATTGCCGAGAATAGTGAATAATACGACCTAGTGTAAAGGTTTTTATTAAAATCTGGAGTTAGAGCAGTTTCTGGTATATTCTGGTCGTCTAATGAAAGTTGTAAGAACGAGAGATTATTATGGTTAAATTGAAAGGGATTTTCTCTACTAGATCCATTGTAAGCTGAATTGTTTACCATTCCGATTATTACACGATTTGGAATTTTACCTTAAAAAAATATTTGACTTCACGAAATCGCTCGCGCCTGCTGAAATTGTCAGAGTTTTAACAACAGTTTGTGTTAGATCGTACAAAGCCCTCTGTTTGTGCAATATCGCATTATGTGCCAGCTGGAGATCTGGATTTACGAGAATATGTTTAGCAGTAAGAACCGCTTCTTCGATAATCAATCTATATTTGATATTAACATCTTCTTGTGAAATAATTATAAATTCCTCGGAATTTTTCAAGAGTCGAATTCTTAAATTCTCTTGGTTTAAAAGAAATTTGTCTATTTTACAAGAGTCTACATGAAGTCTTCCCATATATTCACAAAGTTTCGATCCAGCAATATCTTTACTTCTTTTTAAAATTCCATTGTTTTTTTATCTTTATGAACATCGTTAAACGCTAGCGTTGGGTCGCAAAACCCGTCTTCGTAATAGCCCTCGGCGGTTTTGTAAGATTGTTTGGCGCCTTTATCAAAATTTAAAACTGTTGCTAAATATGCTGAATATGGGTAGCAGTTGTTGCTAGATTGTACTAAAGTCTCATTCATAAACACGTCTATTTGGCTAAAAATAGAATGCAATGGAAGATTACATAATGATACTTTTTTTCGGCTGCTGGAATATCTGTTAAAACACCGTTTTGTTCTTTTTTAACCCGAATTCGAATTTTAAGCATCAAGTTTGACATGTCAATATAATAATCCCCCCCGGGGATATAAAAATCAATCTGTGTAGCATTAGATAAGGGAGCTATAGGGAAATAGTCTACAAATTTATTCCCCTCAATATTACCATTAATCAGGGGTTCGTTAAAAAGTTCTAACTCTGAACACATAGATTCAAATTGAGGCATAATGCTTTAGTCAAGAAAATCGGTTTTTGTTCTCTTGCGTTTTCTTTGCTTATTGCGTAATTTTGATTTGCGCTTCTTTACTCTTCGAGCTCCAGAGCCTTTCTGTGTATTTAATATGGTATCACCGAGACTATTTAAAAGATTTGTTCCAGCAATTTTACTATTTTTTTTAACGACTCCTTAAAATTTTGACCCGCAACAACATCGTCCATTATCCTTTTCCCCATAACCAACCCTTGAATACCGAGTGATTTAGCTACGGGTCGAAAAAGAGGTGTTACGAATCTTGCTAAACTTTTAAAAATTGACCCAAATCCACGTCCAGTCTGATATTGACTTCCTCGAAAGACGTTATATCCGCGTCCTGTTTGAACATAATGATGATATCTTTCCATGATGAGCTTGTTTTAAGTGTACTTTAGACTAAGCATCCAGTCTTTTAAATATTAAGTTAATAATAGTCTTGCCTGTTTTATATGGCAGGAGTTCACCGTAATCCGATCTTAAAGAAATTTCTATAGTCTGTATTTGATCGTAGAGAACTGGAAAATGGTCTAAAAAATGAAATCTTTCAACCTGTGCTCGATTTTTATTTTCGTTTAATTTGATAATTCTCAGCAGGGGGGTATTAGTGTGTCCTGTTATTATAGGTTGTATAATATTTGTATAGACATAAATTCCGGATATTCCGTGGTTGAGATCTGCGGGGTACATACCTATTTCGTTAAAAAGAGGCCTTTCAATTTGATTGTTTGAAAAACCTAACATTCGCCCGAGTTTGGGGTTATCTATTGGAAAGGTTAAAAAACTGTTTCCACCCAAACCTTTAACTGAAACTGTCGAATCTGAATTAAAATTAAACTCGAATTTAGCCCAACTCTGATGTGGCAATGATTGTTTCATTGCTAATAAAATATCATCAATAGTGTGGTACACACCAGTTGGAATTCGACAATGGAATTTGTCTACAATATTTAGTTTATTATTTTTACCATGTTCGTAATTGTGGAAATCAATATCACGTTTTTGTCGTCGACTATTCTCAACTCTGTTTAAATCGTTTCGAAAAATTATAAAATTAGTCGTATTATCTAATTCTAATCTAATTTGAAGAGGGTCTAATGGTTTGCTTTTATAAACTGAGGATATATAATCTACTTTGTACTCAATTTGTAAGAGTCCTGCTAGAGGACCGAATATTTTAATTTCCAGCTCACTCATTAACTCAATTTGAAAATAATAATTTCCATTTTCTTTGAAAATAAAAAATCCAGCCTTAAGTGAGATATGCGAATAAAAATATTTTTGAAGTTCATTCAAAATTTTTAAATGAACAGATAACGGTTTAAAATTCCCGCTTAAATCTTTATCAGCCTCGTAATAGTTTCGTTCAAACGTATAACTGTCATTTTCCCAGTTAGGGTGTTTGATTGGAATATTTTTATTGTACCTAAAATCTATAACAGATTCCTCATCTGACATAAATTTTTCCTCATGAACTTATAAAGGATTTTGACTGCTAATTACACCATTTTGAAATTCTGGCGCGTGTATATTAAAAATATTTGCTAATCTCCCAGTGAAGGCAATTCTTAAGTAATGACCTCGATTTATTTCTTCTATTGCGTAACTAATTTCGTACCGATTCAAAGGGGGGAAGTTAGTCGCCTGTTGAATCTCGTTTTTTAATTGCCTATGCAAAGATAATGGGATAATATTTCCAAAATCATCTCTCTGACCTTCAAATAAAAAAGGTTGGATGATTGATACGGAATAGAAAGCCCAATCTTCCTGCTCAAATTGCGGTATTTTTGTAGTCTCAATACGTATGTCGATAAAATTAGTACGCGAATTAAAAGTAATATTATTTAAATTATTTAACGGTCCAAATTTTTGAATACCCGTAAAATAAGTGTCTGGTGGAATTTTAAAAAGATCTGCTAATGGATTTTGAAATTTAATTTCCATCCCTACCGGTATTTCTAAATTAAAATATAAATTATCTTCATCATCGGAAGATATTGCGGTTTTTAATCCATCAAACTGTCTTGGTTTACATCGTTCTAATAAATCACGTATAATTAAGTGTAATGTGAACGGTTGAATTTCATTATTATATTGTCTTTCTCCCTCATATCTGCCCGCTTCAAAAACAATCGCGTAATTATTCCATTGTATTTGTTTAATAACAGGCTGAGATGGTGGATTAACTGGTATTGTGAGAGAACTTGGTAGATTATTTTCTTCGGAAGGATTTAAAACTTTTGGTTGGTTGACGTCTTCATTAATATTTAGAATTAAAGGTTCTGTTGGTAAAATGTTGTTTAGATTTTCTTCTGGTTTCAAATTTGGCTTTTCTTCTAAATTTGTTTTTGGTTCAAGTTTTGGTTTTTCCTCTTGTTTCACTTCTGGTTTTAGTTTCCGTTTCTTGTTAATTTTCTGTTTTTTTCTCCTGGGTTGTGATTGTATTTCTTCCACGGGAATTTGTCGTGGTAAATATTTTTGTTGATATTTATTCACAACTAACGCTTTTTTAATTCGTACTTCGATAAAATTTGTTGCGTAAGTTAAAGAAATAGTTTTGGCGTGATTCGAGAGAGGATAATTAGAAAGATAATCACTGTCGACAAAATCATTTTCTCGAAATTCCAGAACAGATGCTAGGGGCGATGCTTGAGGTATTCTTACTTCCACATCTTATTGTAACTGTATTTTTAATTTTGAACTGTCTTCGTTTTCATCAACTTTTACCGTATTCATATGTATTTTTCCTTTAAGTGTTTGATTGGCCTCAATAGTTTTAGCAAACTCGTTGAGTATATTATTTTGAAGAGATGTTGGAATATTATTCTTATTTCGATCTAGATCACCCTCGTAACGTTTGGGTGGAATTTCAATTTTAATATAATCCCATTGATTTTCTTCGGGTGAAATAACATCTGACACGTGCCCTACTTGGAAATGCGAATACTCATTTGTTATATTCGAATAAGTTTCAGGAAGAATTATTTCTGCTAATGCGCAAGACCATTTTTCATTGTTAAAATTTAAAGGTTTTGATAATTGTACTTTAAAGCTAGAAGGTGTATTTTCCGGGTAAATATCGGGTGATGCGTTCGAAGGTAGAAATACTACGAAACTTGACATCTTTATAATGACAGTTTCAGTTGGGCGACATCTCGTTTTATACTAATAAAAGATTTAGCGTGATAGATCGAAAGGATTGGGATTTGAACTTGAGACTGTTTGAATAACGTCCTGCAACGCTACCGATCTACCACGATAAACCTTAACATGAAAGAGTTAAAATATCTATTTTTACGTAGGAAAAATAATCACAATATATTAGAAAATCAGCTTTATTCACATATTTTCAATCATTTGACAAGTTTGTTCAAGATTTTCCAAAACCTCAATGGGTGTTTCAACTTGATTAAGAGTTAAAATTTGATTATTTTTACAATATTCTTGAAAAAAAATAATAGCTTCCATCTGCTCATCAGATGGCATGACAAAGTCCGGTGGAAATACAATATTTGATTTCATTGTTGAATTTAAAGTTTCTTCGGACTTAATACCAGTTGTCTTTTTTTTACGATGAATTTTCTTTGGAGTTCCAGTACCATTAACAAACTCGTTTAACCATTCTTGATGTTTTACGTTAAACTCGTTCAAATAATCAATAATTTGATCGTCTAGTATTTCTTCTTTGGATGTATATTCTGGTTTCTTTGAATGAAGACAATCGCAAACATCAATACGAATTTGATTTTTATAACTACTCGATAAGTGATCCATTAAGTGTTGCTTAAAAATTGTCTTGTCAAGACATTGTTCTTGACAAATCCAGCATTTAACACTAAAGTTTAAATTATCAAAGAAATTAAAAGCGTGTTTGCGACATGGCTCGTTATAATAACAAGGATTATCGTTAGGCGATTTGCATTTAATTTCTGGTTTCCCCATAAATAACTTCATTTTTTTAACCTTTAAAGAGCTCGATTTTTGAGACGTCTTACGCTTACACATATCCTTTGACTTTTAAATGTAAAAACAATTATTATTGCAAGTTTAGACACGTTTATTAGCTGTTTAAAGTATTTTGGGTGGGGCCAAAACCGCCAAGGGTATAAAGCGAAGGTCGCGAATTCGTTTCCCCATCTCGCAAATAACTTATTAGCATTTTAACGGCGAAAAAACGAAAAAACGATATAAAAAGTTAATTAACATAAGTATTTGGTGGCGTTACATATTATCGCCGATATCTCGGTTCGACCTTGTCCGATCGTGACCAAACTTGTTGATTTGATAGACCGAGGCTTAGTGGTTGTGGACAGTGCTCGAGCGTCGAGGTCAAAGATCATCTTCAAGGTGAAATTTGAGATTGAAAACAAAAATATTATGTTGATTTTTTTCCAAGGACAAAAATTTTTGGAAAATATTTTTGGGGGTGTTTTGGCGGCCATCTTGGCGGCCATCTTGGAAATAAAAGCGCTAAGTTTTAGTTTCCTACTACTAAGGGGGCATATACCACGTTGACGGATGTTTTGTACTTCAACCGATAGAGAAGGACACCAATTTCTGCAACGGCGACTATGCTCTTTCCTTCAATGAGGACCTTGTGACCCGATTGCGTGAGTCTGGGAACATAGAGTAGATTTCCACCAAGCGACGGCACGTACAATACCTTCTCAAACATCGCATTATGGACCAATACACTGTAGGGTTCCGTGGCCTATTCCTTAGGCCGTTATCTCCGAGTCATATGCCAAATATATCTTCTCGTCTTTTCTGTCAAAGTGTGAGAAAAATGATCGGCCGCTACACATGTGGCTCCAAGGAAAGTAACGAGGGAGAAAGTCATTGTAATGTTTGACTCCAGTTGGGTTGAAATGGTATTCGCAGATTTTGCTAGTTGCTGAAGGAATCCAGTTTTAAAATTTGCTTTTGAACTTGTGCATGGTTTTAAAATCATGAGGAGCTGATTGAATCCTACTAATCCATTCCTCTTTCAAAGTCTTGTCCCTTGGAAACCAATGAGAAAGCTAGCTTTACTCTTGTAACTGTTTTTCCCACAACCGATAACACAACATCTTGTTCCTTCCCTTTTGGCCGTTTCTGAAGAACTGAAAATAATATACTATCATTAAAAATTGAACATTCAATAAAATAAGCGAAAATATTATTAATTACTGTTTTGTCTCTCCATCTCGTTTGAAAATCGTATTTTACACCTAAACTGATTAAGCCTTTCCGATAACTTACGTAGCAGACGATTTATACGGTCCTAGCTAAGCAGACGGAAATTGCAAAAATGTTGATACCCATAATACCTAGCGAATCCCCAGTAGATGGCGCGTTTCAAACGAAAAAGATCTATTGTGAATTTAAAGTGAGTTTTACCGTCTCGCTAAAAACTTGTTTTTTTATGAAATACAAAAAAAAATACAATAGCACGGCAATATAGTATAAACATTTCGACTTTATAATATACCATCCGTACTTCATTTATCGCTCGAATAGCACAGCAATATAGTATAAACATTTCGACTTTATAATATACCATCCGTACTTCATTTATCGCTCGTATTTTTCAGGTAACTGCTACCCCTTAAAGGAACAAAAGACTCCGAAAAAGCGAAACTGGGCTAATATAAACAAACGCACTGAATTTAAACAAATTATGAAAGGTAATAGCGTAACATAAAAGTAATAATAATGATTTACTGTTGGAAATAATGTAATATCAAAGGCTGTTTTATCGTGTTATCGTTAGTTACGTTCCATATTGTTTTTATGGGCCGCTAAAATCATATATAAACTGTGCTTTAGAGTTTTTGTATGTCAGTCAATCTGTGTAAGCAATAGACATGGTTTATTGTTTTTATTAATACAGGGAAAGTCCAAGTTATTTTTAACTATTCTACAAATCCTCGAATGGTTGTTTTGTTGAAGTTGCAACACTAACAATGAAAATTAAAAGATGGTTTTTGCCAAGCCTGATATTAAAGGAAATCTATAAATTTATGGTATTCCTAAATTTTAAACAGTTTATTTTTTATTTTAAATTAAGGCTCTGTAGGAGTCTCAATGTTTTCAAAATGAAATTGACACCTTCTTTTACAATTATCCTATTTTATAAATCTAAAGTGGAGCGAGAATTATTTTAGGGGCCTTGCGTGGCGTCCGAAGTTACTATTCGATTGACAGTATGGTCTTCGAACCGGTCCCAAAACATACAGTGAAAGGCCACCGCCCAGGTGGTAAACCGTCAGGGCTGCACTGGCCCTTAGTGAGACAGTGTGTGGCTTTACCGAGGAGTCGAGGTCCGTTTCTTGTAACCCATAAGGGCGGTGGCGCACCGGGAGATATTAGTCAAATGGTCCTATCGTCACCTTCGACTTCGTTCAGGTATGGGCTGGAAACGGTGTTTCGGCTCAGGATAACGGAGAGGGTCCAGGCAAACTGGCCGCCTCGGAGGATTCGGTTGCCTGCTGTGGGGCGGTGGGTCTTCGTATGAGGCGCCGTGGTCCTGTTTCCCGGCCTTTTGGAGCACACCGGGATCTCCGGTGCCAGCTGTGTCGGGTTATGTGGAAGGCTGTGTGCCCATCGTTTCCCCATTTAGGAACTCTTTCTGAAAGGTATAACTCTCTACATACGTAAGTAGGGTGTGAGCTGGAGTTACTATAGTATCCACTCTCTATCTCACAGCTGTGCGCGAAGTGGAAGCTAGTTGCCTCATTGCTGCGCCTTTTGTCGGGATGAGTGGCTTGCGTCGAGGGTGTGACCATCAGAAGTAGTGTACTACTAACCATGCTGGTTTTGTCACCTGTCCGGGCTTGTGGACGCTGGCGTAGGGCATTCTGACGAGACAACCGGTGTAGTAGGCTGTTTGATCGCTGTGAGCACTGGTATAAAATTATCTGACCACATGGCAAGGCTGCACCGCAGGGCGGTGTCGGCGGTGAACAGCCAAAGCTACACGGCCGAGCGGTAAACTGTTAAGACTGCAGCGCTGGCAGATTAATTTTGAGCCTGTTACAGCGGTTATGTTAAGACCATGTGTTTTCCCAGTTACAATGCTGTGGTGACGTAAATTGCAATGACGCATTATATTATTATATAAAGTCGAGCGACTAGAGTAGATGAACATTCAATCTCGAAGAAGTTTCAAGTAGAATTTCCCGACAAGAACAATGTAAGTATAATTCCTTTGAGTCTCTTTCTCTTGCTTGAAGTGTATCGAAAATATTTTTGAATAATAAATTATCTTAAACAGAATGTCCGTTGAACTTTCGGAGAAATTCGTTGAGAATACCCCTAAGTTCGACGTACGTTTGAGGTATAGAGAAAGTACTACGGGAATCACCTTGGACGAAGCCGATTTGCATGAGTTATTCCTGCAGTAAGATGAAATTCTTGCTTTTTATAAGAAGGATGACGCCCCAGAATCATCGCACTTATTCAGTCGTTTCGATACGATACGTATTGAACTAAGAACGTATCAGAATCGAAACATTTTAGAATGCAGGGAGATGATTCCAGGGTAAGGATAATTGTACGGGAAGTTTTTCCCAACCAAAAAGGGTTTTACTATTGATTACCGATTACTCTCTCACCAAGGTTCTAACGGATGTGTTTAATAACGTTGTAACGTACCTAAACGAAGCAAAAAGGGTGCATGTTATTTTAAAAGACAATATTCTTGGACATTTGCGTGTGAATATCCACAAGTGTTGCTACGGTTGCACCGTGGACCACCCGTCACAGACTCAACACAACTGTCTAGAAGACTGGGATGTGCGTGTTGCTATGAATTATGAAACAGCGATAAGAAATCTTGATTACATTGATATTTATAAAATATTAACTTTAAATTCCTTTTTAAATGCATGATCGCCAGAATAGTCTCTAACGCAAAACAACTTTTGTAAATAAAAACTAGTTGATTTGGAAAATATGTGTCATTCCTTAAAATGGATTTAAGTTTGCAACAGCCTATTAACGGTCTGATCGAAGGTGCAACTCAGTCTGGGAAATCCTTTTCGTGGCTTATCTTATCAAATATAAAGATACGAGTATTTAACCCCCACCAGAGATAATTATATGGTGCTTTACGGTATATCAACCCAAACGGTGTAATTCGGTATTATATGATTCACCAACATTTGAATTTCACGAAAAATTATTAGACTGGAAAATTTTAGAACCAAATGTCGATATTTGTGAAATTTAAAATTGTTCAGCATATGGAAAATTCAAAGAATTTTAAGATATAACCTGTTTTATAAAATATTCGGCTTATATCGTAAGTGATCCATTTATCTGTAGACTTTGTGGAAGCATCGCATTTAAATGGCACTAATACAAGTTCGTATGTAAAATCATGAAAATATATTCTATCCTGAAATAGCTTTAAGATTTCCAACATGAATTTCTCTAAATATGTTTCCAAAGATTTTGGTTTTCCAGATCCATAAAATAACCCAACTGCAAATGTCACTTGATCCAAAGTTTCTTCATAGCGGACAAGTATAGGCTATAATAAAAAATTATAATTTTTAAATATTGGAACGCCATCTATATTAAAAGATACCACTAAAGACTTGTAAAACCATCTTGTAGACCCATATGATAATTTATCCCATTCTCTAAGTTAACTACTTGAAGATCCTTTTGAATTTGAATTTCTAAAATGGTTCTGGAATCTATTGGTAGCGTGTTGTGATATGTAATTTATGGATGCAATATTTTTAAAAGCTCATTTAATAAAGAGAAGTGCATAAAGAAAAGTGAAAAACTACGTCCAGACACCCTTCATAATGAATTTTTCTAATTCAATATAGAAGGAGAACTTACCAAATGTGTGGAAACAATAATATAAGCACATAAATAATCAGCACAGGTATTTTTCTAAATTTATCAACAACCTAAAAAAACTAGCTAACAGTTTTAGTAAATTTCGTGCGATATCAAAACATCGCTGAATACAGCGAAAAATCAACTACTAGATTCAAGAAAGAGCGTGCAAAGTTACCGCAGAACAAACATTATGCGTGACTATGATAAATAAATCAAGACGTCTGTAAGACAAATTCAGTGGTCGGATCAGCCACAACACACACTGCTCTTTGCTCCACAACCCTTTGAGAAAGCCATAAAAGGCGTAATCCAGTCTTATGAAATATTAGTAAGGAAACCATTAATTTACATTTATATTTCAATAATCAACTATTTAATTTCTTAATTTCATACTTTACAGAGACGACATGCTTCAACGGAAAATTTAAAGCGTAGCTAAACACAAAATGGAAATAGAAAACCACCATATTATAATCCACGTCATCATTAAATATAAATTATTACTTCAATTATAATTGAAAAATTTTATAAGGTCAATTGCTGCAGTTGTAGGAGTGAAATAATTAAAATTTACTATTTAAAAATGGTTGAAGGTAATATGACCCCTTGGGCCCTTACACCTTGTTCAGACACTATAAAAAATAGAAATTCAGTTCAAGCAAACGACTCTGGAATAAAACTTCAAATTAAACCTTGCTAAACAAAGTGCTTAGGCTTTACAACCAAATCTTTATACGTAACGAAGGTAGACTTCTTTGGTTCCAAGACAAGCGGAAGAGGCCTCCACCAGGAAGGCGCCTCTTCCTATTACCTGTTATGTTAAAATTTGTTACGTTTTCCCGCATGAGGGCGTTGAAGAAGCAGACGACGGTTGTTGCAATTCCCGGGACAAGGTTTTATACCTACAGTTTTGAGGCTTCCGTGTATTAAACAATTCCAATTTTTCTTTCAACATTGGTATGTAGATGGATTGATCAGTCATTGCTCTCTTACAGCGTGTTTCTTTGTTTAATGACCCGCTATTGAAGCCATAGACATAGGAACTATACTTATACCTCTCAAGGCACTAGCGTTTTGTGCCCGGTTTTCCGTCCCGCGTGCGTCTCATGTGTGATATGTACAAAATTCCGTGGCGCCACCAAATCGTTTGGTGGAGAACGGAGAAACTATAAAAAGCGGAAAATCCGAACGCAGGACGCAAAAACGTATTTTCTTAGAGACTTGTAAAAATTGTGTAATTTACGAAAATAAAGTTAGTTTTTGGTAAAATACAACGCGAAATAAAATATTTTACGTAAATTTAAACTTCAAACAATTGAAAATGGTACAAACTTGTGTGGTTCCCAATTGTAAAAGTCGGTCACCAAAGGAAAAAATACCATTTCACTAGTATTTCTTGTTTTTATCATAACAATTTCATATCTTAGTTTAAAACCTTGTATTGTCCATTTTTTATAATAAAGATTACCTCAATCTAACTTAAACTTGTGCTCAAAATGGATTAAGGCAATAAATCGTTTGAACTTAATACCCGGAAAGTATCACTTTGTTTGTGGGAAAACACTTAAAAGAATCGGATTATCGTGTTGGCAAAAACGCGAAAGATCTCACGCGGAAAATTCTTAAGGAAGACTCAATTCCTTCGGTTTTTGCGAGGGAAAAAAGTGATCTAACATTTAATGAAACTGGGACAAAAGTATATAATTCAGTGTTTAATAATGTTAGTGAAATAGGTATATATACATAATAAACAACTTTGTAGCGGAGCTATAGCAAGCATGAAGCAATGGAAACTTCGGATACCCTGCAGTTTGATTCCAGTAACCAGCTATCGGAAATATTAGATGTCGCAGCGTCTCCAAGTGTGTCAGAGCAGCCAGATCTAGATTTCTATGCTCTTGAATTAGACATACTATCCAACGATGATAAACACTCGGAAGTAAGTATAGTTTCCCTAATAATAAATATAAAATCATTTCTGAAAAGAGTAAGCTTGGAAGATCTACACATACTGTGGTTAATATTTTTTACACTTTGTAGTCTATAGTGATTGGCGATGAACGTATCCAAGTTAATGAATGTATGCATGATGTACAAGAAAGTGTTTACTTTGAAAATGCACTGGAAAATGCAAAGAGCAATCACGTGGGTAGTTAGAAATTTTAAATACTTACCTAGTCAATTTTGTAGACATATTTCAAGGAATCCAGTAGTGTTAATCCTCAATTGCTAAAGAAATAAATTAAAACTGTTGAGGTAAAATAGAAGTATAGCACAATACTAAAATTAGATTTAATTAAATTTTTCCCAATAGAAATTATGCCAAACATCTACCCATTATGTTATGTTCCAAAAGGTTGTAACCCAAAGGAGAAATAGAGTTCAAGCTCTAAAAAAAACCTTAAAGTTACCAAGCAAGCCATGAAACGCAAAACTTTAAAACTTTCTTCCCTCAAGCACGTACTTCATCAAATGAAGAAACCAAATCTTCTCTTAGAAGGAAATGCACTGGATATTGAGGAAACATTCAGACCAACTTCAATTGAATTGTTTACATTTTTGCGTCAAACAGGACCAAAAAATCAGAAAAAACAAAAATACCCTCAGCTAATTCGAAGCTTTGCTATGACGGTGCATTTCTATTCTCCAAAGGCCTACTATTTCTTGAGAAAACATCTTTGTTTACCTCATCCTAACACACTTCGTGAATGGTCGAACAAAGTCAATGGTCAACCAGGCTTCACGGCTGAAAGTTTCACCTACATTAAAAATGAAGTTGATAAATTTGATTATCCGCTGCTAGTAGCACTGTCTTTGGATGAAATGTCCATTAAAAAACACACCGAATGGACTGGGAAGGAATTTTCTGGTTATGTGAAATTGGGGTTGGATCACGATACCCAAGATACTGATGAAATTGCGACATCTGCCCTCGTATTTATGGTTGTAGCCATAAATGGCCATTGGAAACTCCCTGTCGGATATTTCTTCGTCCATGGCACTCCTAGCCATCTGTTAAAAAATTTGGTAAAAGAGTGTCTCTTTCAAATCTATAAAACAGGGGCCAAATGTATTGCTCTTACATGCGATGGATTTTATTCAATGCAGTTTTCCCAACCCTGGTAAAAACAAACTGAATTTGTTCTGTGATTGCCATAGATAAATGAAAGTATTAAAGAACCTTCGGACAAAAAAATAAATCAAAATAAACAATTCTACCTAATCAGCTTTCCGTAAAGTGTTTCATGGACAGCAAGTAAATCTTTTACCATGGAACACTCTACCAAAATCATAAAACTTTCATATGTTTATGGTGAACATAATCTGTTCAAGACTACAATGTTATATCTTTTTTAGCGGATCCAGGTGAAGTTGTCCATTTTGTCCTTGATGTTAAAGCTATTGAGAAATCTATGGGAATTTTACGGTGTTTTGATTGACCAACGGACTGGTGAAGTAAGATAAATTCACCTTAAAAAGTTATCAAGGAAATTGAACAACATTTAATGTAAATATTTATAAATTCGAATGGGCATATATTGCCATCCTTCAGAGTAGAGAGGGACTAAATATGAACGCTTTTTTCCAAGATGGCCGCCAAGATGGCCACCAAAACAACCCCCCCACCCCCCAAAATATTTTTCAAAAACAAAAATTTTGGTCCTTGGAAAAATCGAAAAACATATTTTTGTTTTCAATCTCAAATTTCACCTTGAAGATGATCTTTGACCTCGACGCCTGACACCTGTCCACAACCACTAAGCCTCGGTCTATCACCCCAACAAGTTTGGTCGCGATCGGACAAGGTCGAACCGAGATATCGGCGGTAATATGTGACCCCACCAAATACTTATGTTAATTTACTTTTGGTATCGTTTTTTTTCGTTTTTCGCCGTTTAAAATGCTAATTAGTTATTTGCGAGATGGGGAAACGAATTCGCGACCTTCGCTTTATACCCTTGGCGGTTTTGGCCCCACCCAAAATACTTTAAATAGCTAATAAACGTGTCTAAACTTGCAATAATAACTATTTCTATAAATAATAATTGTTTTTACATTTAAAAGTCAAAGGATATGTGTAAGCGTAAGACGTCTCAAAAATCGAGCTCTTTAAAGGTTAAAAAAATGAAGTTATTTATGGGGAAACCAGAAATTAAATGCAAATCGCCTAACGATAATCCTTGTTATTATAATGAGCCATGTCGCAAACACGCTTTTAATTTCTTTGATAATTTAAACTTTAGTGTTAAATGCTGGATTTGTCAAGAACAATGTCTTGACAAGACAATTTTTAAACAACACTTAATGGATCACTTATCGAGTAGTTATAAAAATCAAATTCGTATTGATGTTTGCGATTGTCTTCATTCAAAGAAACCAGAATATACAACCAAAGAAGAAATATTACACGATCAAATTATTGATTATTTGAACGAGTTTAACGTAAAACATCAAGAATGGTTAAACGAGTTTGTTAATGGTACTGGAACTCCAAAGAAAATTCAACGTAAAAAAAGACAACTGGTATTAAGTCCGAAGAAACTTTAAATTCAACAATGAAATCAAATATTGTATTTCCACCGGACTTTGTCATGCCATCTGATGAGCAGATGGAAGCTATTATTTTTTTTCAAGAATATTGTAAAAATAATCAAATTTTAACTCTTAATCAAGTTGAAACACCCATTGAGGTTTTGGAAAATCTTGAACAAACTTGTCAAATGATTGAAAATATGTAAATAAAGCTGATTTTCTAATATATTGTGATTATTTTTCCTACGTAAAAATAGATATTTTAACTCTTTCATGTTAAGGTTTATCGTGGTAGATCGGTAGCGTTGCAGGACGTTATTCAAACAGTCTCAAGTTCAAATCCCAATCCTTTCGATCTATCACGCTAAATCTTTTATTAGTATAAAACGAGTAGTCGCCCAACTGAAACTGTCATTATAAAGATGTCAACTTTCGTAGTATTTCTACCTTCGAACGCATCACCCGATATTTACCCGGAAAATACACCTTCTAGCTTTAAAGTTCAATTAGCAAAACCTTTAAATTTTAATAATGAAAAATGGTCTTGCGCATTAGCAGAAATAATTCTTCCTGAAACTTATTCGAATATAACAAATGAGTATTCGCATTTCCAAGTAGGGCACGTGTCAGATGTTATTTCACCCGAAGAAAATCAATGGGATTATATTAAAATTGAAATTCCACCAAAACGTTACGAGGGTGATCTAGATCGAAATAAGAATAATATTCCAACATCTCTTCAAAATAATATACTCAACGAGTTTGCTAAAACTATTGAGGCCAATCAAACACTTAAAGGAAAAATACATATGAATACGGTAAAAGTTGACGAAAACGAAGACAGTTCAAAATTAAAAATACAGTTACAAAAAGATGTGCAAGTAAGAATACCTCAAGCATCGCCCCTAGCATCTGTTCTGGAATTTCGAGAAAATGATTTTGTCGACAGTGATTATCTTTCTAATTATCCTCTCTCGAATCACGCTAAAACTATTTCTTTAACTTACGCAACAAATTTTATCGAAGTACGAATTAAAAAAGCGTTAGTTGTGAATAAATATCAACAAAAATATTTACCACGACAAATTCCCGTGGAAGAAATACAATCACAACCCAGGAGAAAAAAACAGAAAATTAACAAGAAACCGAAACTAAAACCAGAAGTGAAACAAGAGGAAAAACCAAAACTTGAACCAAAAACAAATTTAGAAGAAAAGCCAAATTTGAAACTAGAAGAAAATATAAACAACATTTTACCAACAGAACCTTTAATTCTAAATATTAATGAAGACGTCAACCAACCAAAAGTTTTAAATCCTTCCGAAGAAAATAATCTACCAAGTTCTCTCCCAATACCCGTTAATCCACCATCTCAGCCTGTTATTAAACAAATACAATGGAATAATTACGCGATTGTTTTTGAAGCGGGCAGATATGAGGGAGAAAGACAATATAATAATGAAATTCAACCGTTCACATTACACTTAATTATACGTGATTTATTAGAACGATGTAAACCAAGACAGTTTGATGGATTAAAAACCGCAATATCTTCCGATGATGAAGATAATTTATATTTTAATTTAGAAATACCGGTAGGAATGGAAATTAAATTTCAAAATCCATTAGCAGATCTTTTTAAAATTCCACCAGACACTTATTTTACGGGTATTCAAAAATTTGGACCGTTAAATAATTTAAATACTATTACTTTTAATTCGCGTACTAATTTTATCGACATACGTATTGAGACTACAAAAATACCGCAATTTGAGCAGGAAGATTGGGCTTTCTATTCCGTATCAATCATACAACCTTTTTTATTTGAAGGTCAGAGAGATGATCTTGGAAATATTATCCCATTATCTTTGCATAGGCAATTAAAAAACGAGATTCAACAGGCGACTAACTTCCCCCCTTTAAATCGGTACGAAATTAGTTACGCAATAGAAGAAATAAATCGAGGTCATTACTTAAGAATTTCATTCCTTAAAGATCTACAAATTGCCTTCACTGGGAGATTAGCAAATATTTTTAATATAAACGCGCCAGAATTTCAAAATGGTGTAATTAGCAGTCAAAATCCTTTAAAAGTTTATGAGGAAAAATTTATGTCAGATGAGGAATCTGTTATAGATTTTAGGTACAATAAAAATATTCCAATCGAACACCCCAACTGGGAAAATGACAGTTATACGATTGAACGAAACTATTACGCGGCTGATAAAGATTTAAGCGGGAATTTTAAACCGTTATCTGTTCATTTCAAAATTTTGAATGAACTTCAAAAATATTTTGATTCGCATATCTCACTTAAGGTTGGATTTTTTATTTTCAAAGAAAATGGAAATTATTATTTTCAAATTGAGTTAATGAGTGGGCTGGAAATTAAAATATTCGGTCCTCTAGCAGACCTCTTACAAATTGAGTACAAAGTAGATTATATATCCTCAGTTTATAAAAGCAAACCATTAGACCCTCTTCAAATTAGATTAGAATTAGATAATACGGCTAATTTTATAATTTTTCGAAACGATTTAAACAGAGTTGAGAATAGTCGACGACAAAAACGTGATATTGATTTCCACAATTACGAACATGGTAAAAATAATAAACTAAATATTGTAGACAAATTCCATTGTCGAATTCCAACTGGTGTGTACCACACTATTGATGATATTTTATTAGCAATGAAACAATCATTGCCACATCAGAGTTGGGCTAAATTCGAGTTTAATTTTAATTCAGATTCGACAGTTTCAGTTAAAGGTTTGGGTGGAAACAGTTTTTTAACCTTTCCAATAGATAACCCCAAACTCGGGAGAATGTTAGGTTTTTCAAACAATCAAATTGAAAGGCCTCTTTTTAACGAAATAGGTATGTACCCCGCAGATCTCAACCACGGAATATCCGGAATTTATGTCTATACAAATATTATACAACCTATAATAACAGGACACACTAATACCCCCCTGCTGAGAATTATCAAATTAAACGAAAATAAAAATCGAGTACAGGTTGAAAGATTTCATTTTTTAGACCATTTTCCAGTTCTCTACGATCAAATACAGACTATAGAAATTTCTTTAAGGTCGGATTACGGTGAACTCCTGCCATATAAAACAGGCAAGACTATTATTAAATTAATATTTAAAAGACTGGATGCTTAGTCTAAAGTACACTTAAAACAAGCTCATCATGGAAAGATATTATCATCATTATGTTCAAACAGGACGCGGATATAACATCTTTCGAGGAAGCCAATATCAGACTGGTCGTGGATTTGGCGCAATTTTTAAAAGTTTAGCAAGATTCGTAACACCTCTTTTTCGACCCGTAGCTAAATCACTCGGTATTCAAGGGTTGGTTATGGGGAAGAGAATTATGGACGATGTTGCTGCAGGTCAAAATTTTAAGGAGTCGTTAAAAAAAATAGTAAAATTGCTGGAACAAATCTTTTAAATAGTCTCGGTGATACCATATTAAATACACAGAAAGGCTCTGGAGCTCGAAGAGTAAAGAAGCGCAAATCAAAATTACGCAATAAGCAAAGAAAACGCAAGAGAACAAAAACCGATTTTCTTGACTAAAGCATTATGCCTCAATTTGAATCTATGTGTTCAGAGTTAGAGCTTTTTAACGAACCCCTGATTAATGGTAATATTGAGGGGAATAAATTTGTAGACTATTTCCCTATAGCTCCCTTACCTAATGCTACACAGATTGATTTTTCTATCCCCGGGGGAGATTATTATATTGACATGTCAAACTTGATGCTTAAAATTCGAATTCGGGTTAAAAAAGAACAAAACGGTGTTTTAATAGATATTCCAGCATCCGAAAAAAAAGTATCATTATGTAATCTTCCATTGCATTCTATTTTTAGCCAAATAGACGTGTTTATGAATGAGACTTTAGTACAATCTAGCAACAACTGCTACCCATATTTAGCATATTTAGCAACAGTTTTAAATTTTGATAAAGGCGCCAAACAATCTTACAAAACCGCCGAGGGCTATTACGAAGACGGGTTTTGCGACCCAACGCTAGCGTTTAACGATGCTAATAAAGATATGAAAAATAATGGAATTTTAAAAAGAAGTAAAGATATTGCTGGATCGAAACTTTGTGAATATATGGGAAGACTTCATGTAGATTCTTGTAAAATAGACAAATTTCTTTTAAACAAAGTGAATTTAAGAATTCGACTCTTGAAAAATTCCGATGAATTTATAATTATTTCACAAGAAAATGTTAATATCAAATATAGATTGATTATCGAAGAAGCGGTTCTTACTGCTAAACATATTCTCGTAAATCCAGATCTCCAGCTGGCACATAATGCTATATTGCACAAACAGAGGGCTTTGTATGATCTAACACAAACTGTTGTTAAAACTCTGACAATTTCAGCAGGCGCGAGCGATTTCGTGAAGTCAAATATTTTTTAGGTAAAATTCCAAGAGCGTCAAGTTACGTATATTACGGAATAAAATCAATCAACGAGGGCAAAGATTGGTTAGTTGTTTCGCGAAATCGTAGTGGTAAAGATGTCTCGAACTCACAGTCTCTCACCTAAACAAGAAGTAACGGTGCTAGGTTATGTAAATCCATCCATCAAAATTTACCGACTAGACACTTGCGCCGAATTTGAACTGAATTTGGAAGCCTGGCAATCTCTATTCACATTTGAAAAGGAAATAACTGATTTTTTTGAAGACCAAGTTGCTAGTTTTCACACCTGGCTTCCTCTTGAAGGTTCAAAGATAAAAATCGACTGTTTCAAGGGACAAAAGGAAAAACTCGTGGATGTACGCGCTTGTGCCAGAGGAAAAAACCATTTGTATCATCTTTTTTATTCAACAAATTATGGTTTTAATCTCAACCAAGCAGGGTGGAAAAGATTAAAACATTGTAAACATACAATCGATCAGGAAATTAATTTAATTTTGTCGGCAAAAAATATTATGCGTGACATAATTGTACATGAGCTCACGGATAAAATGTTTGAAATTACCGAAAATTGTGAGAATCCGCATTGTAAATCTTCGATTGCTCACGATGTCTCTTGTAAACTAGGATTTAGCACAAATTTTGAAGACCGAGTGGGAAATATGATATTAATAGCTATCCCCCAATTAAACTACGATCATATTGTTGTAAGATTCCAAAAGGAATTTGGTCTTGATCCCTTAATAGTAGAAAGTCAATTATATTTTGATATTGTACAAAATGTTTCAAACTTAAAATGTGATTTAATTTATTAAAATAAAAACTTTTACTATAATCTGTTTTTATTATTTCTATTCACATATTTAAAGATGGTGGTGTCAAAAACAGACAAACAATTAAGTAAAGTTTATTACGATGTTGAAAGCCCATACAGTTATTCTGACAGTGTTACTTTAAGAAAAAAATTTCCCAAAATTTCGGAAAAAGAAATTAAAAATTTTCTCAGTAAACAACCAACCTACACACAACACAAAGCTAGGAGGTTAAATTTTAAACGTACCAAATTATATGTAACGACGATTGATGAGACATTTATGGCCGATTTATTAGACCTCCCTATTTTACAAACTTTTAATAAAAAGTACCGCTATACGTTATTAGTTCAGGATATATTAAGCAAATTCGTTTTTATTCTGCCAATTAAAAATAAAACCTCGAGCGAGATTGTGAAGGCCTTTAGAGAGATTTTCAAAAAACGAGTAACCCTTAATTTATGTACCGACGCAGGGACAGAATTTCGAAACGCCCCATTTCGCGCTCTCTTAAAGCGTTATAACATCCACCATTACCTCACGTACTCCGAGAAAAAAGCTTCTATGGTCGAGAGACTCGTTCGCACGGTAAAATATAAAATTTTTAAAATAATTACCAAGACCGGCGATTTACACTATCTTAATAAACTACCATTAATTGCAAAAGCTTATAACGCTCGAAAACATTCAACAACGGGAATCGCCCCTAAAGATGTCAATAAAAACAATGAATCGGCAATTTGGGAAAAAAACTATGGCAATCTTAGTATGATTGGAAAGTCAAGTTTAAAAATTGGGGATAAAGTTCGATTAGCCGTTGCAAAAACAACATTTGATAAAGCATACAAGGGAACGTTTACAGCCGAAATATTTGAAATTCATAGAGTAATTACGAGAGATCCCTGTATGTATATTGTGAAAGATTTGACCGGCAATATAATTAAAGGAGCTTTTTACGCTCAAGAAATAGTTAAAATTCAAGTGTAGAGCGCTACAGTCTTTATTCAACATTTTGTTATCCATGGGTAAAGTACACATTCTCCTGGGTCTCGCGATTGTAATATTTGGCGTGAGCGCAACAATAGTTTCATCCGCGATGAAATTTAAAAAAAGAAGTCCCGAATACAGCTTAGATATTGGAATTTGCGACAAAGCCTTCGATTTAGGAAGAGACACGTACCTTGTAAAATGTAACGAAACTTTTGACGTGCGACATTTTAAAAAAGAAGACGGTAGTTTAAAACCATCTATCAGAGGAATCAACTTAACAAAAGATCAATATGAGAAATTATGCATTTTGACAGTGACGTGAAAGATGAATACTAATCAAATCCAAGCTATACTTAAGTGTGACCCCCGCTCGAGAGATAAATTTATCGGAGTGTTTCCCGCTAATAGATTACCAAAAGTTCCAATTAAAAAAAAATCATATTGTTTCGTAATCAACACCGATCCTGATACGCTTCCAGGGTCTCATTGGACGGCTGTTTACAAATCGGGCGACACTCTGGACTTTTTTTGTTCTCTAGGAAGATCACATCGTGATTATGGATTTTTGCTAGAGCGATATAGCAAGCGTATTCGACACAATACTCATAAATTTCAATCAAATAAAAGCCAAAACTGCGGACAACATGTGATTTATTTTCTAACCTCGAGATGTATGGGGATTTCTTACAGTAAAATAATTAACGAATTGTATAATTTCGATTTAAAAAGAAATGATAGTTTAGCGTTGTTGAATATATGTATTCATTTGATGAAAGAGTGGAAACAAAATAAATCGATTTGTTTAAAATAAAAAAATGTTTATTTATTTCACACATAATTATTTTTTACACATTTTTATTATTCTTACCAACGAGAAGGAGGGCGGGTCTGTCTTTTAGGCCTCGGCGATTTTTTTGGGGGGGATGGTAATTTTAATTTTTTTTGCGGCGATATTGAAACACCACCGACAGCACCCTCCTCCAAAGACAGCTCTCGATCCCAATCATCTTCCTGGCTTAATTGACTTCCAATATCGGTATTTTCTAAGTATTCTTCAAATATTTCATTTTCTCGACTTAATCGTTTACGCATTCTATCATCGGTAATTGTCTTTTGTTGCTTAACAATCGGCGTAGATGCTTTCCTCTTCCAAGATTCTACATTTTTTAAGAGACTCGGGAATTTTCTACTCTACTCGTTTTCTCTCTCGCTGAGATATTCTTTCATTTTGCGTGTCATAGTATTTAAACGCACCTCTGCAGCGTCGCCAGCGTTAACTCCCTCGGGCGTTTTGAAAGGTGAATAAATTTGCGAGGTGAACGGGGAATTTAATGGAGCAACAGGTCCGGGGGCTTGAAAGTTTGTAATTTCAACTTTAGGTACCGGAATCGCTTTTCTCATTTCCCGGGGCTCGCTCAGTATTTTTAGAAATTCTCGCAATTTAGAGCGGCTGTTTAAATTAGAAGTTAATATATTTTGCAACTCATTATCTAACAAGTTATAATACGTTTCCTGGGGAGAAACAAGCTGTTTATTTTCTTGAGATATTTGTCCGACACTCGAGGCGGGAACTAAAATCATCTTTTTCATTTTATCTTTTATTGAATAAATTGGCAATTAAAGGAACAATAGAGCCTAATAAAGCCGGTATGAAGAATCCCGTACCTTTCTGAATTATTAGAGCACGCTTCTTTTTTTGCGAAATTTTCGGACTGGCTAAGAAGCGTATTGTTTTTTTATATTTAGAAAGTTGTTTTTTTTTGGCTTTAGATAATATAATTCCACCACCTTTCAAGTTTTTGCAAACGCTTTGTAAGGCTTTTAATTGCTTTGGAGAACTGTTAGCTAATAAATTTTTACGTATCCCTCCTTTAGATTTATACAATAAATTTAAATATGGATAGTGTGTTTTAAACCTGTCAGAGGGATTTGCAATAGGAGTAGTTTTTTTACGTACTGTCTTTTTTGGTGTCATTTTCTTTAATGAACTTGATAATAATATAGTAAATTATTTATTATTGGAAAAAACTACCATTTGTGGTCCGTTTTGATTAAATGTGTACGATCTTAATCGTAAGCTATCTGGAGTGGTTACAGATGTGTCTATAAATAGTGAATTGTAAGGTTCTCCAGTAGCCATATCGTAGGCCATTTTAATTATTTTTGTGTTATTTGGAGATATTTGATTGGCCAGATATTGGATTTGACTTAGATCTCGAGGAGATTTAAACAGATTTAGATATGACATATTAAGAGAGATTAAACGAGATTGTTTGCCTCGAGGAAATAGGGTTTGTGAGATTAATACAACTGAAATTTCATAATGATGACTGTCTACGGTAACTAATTTCGCAATTTGATCATTTTTGTAAAGTTCGTCTGCTAAATCGTCAATAATAAGTAAAGAATTTCTATTTGATTCCCAGAACTCGCTGTCCATTGGCGGAAGTCCTTGAATAAACTCTATATCGGTTAAAAACTGAGATAAATCGTGGTAACCTGATTGCCAAACCGAATAACAATAAATAATTTTAATAGGAGGTTTATCAATTAATTCATTCCTCCATCTAATTAGTGAGTTCGTCCATGCTGACTTGCCCGACATAGTAGGGCCTGACACCATCATTCGAAACGGTGAAAGAAATTTTATATAAGACATTACTGTTTAAACAAAAACAACATACTACGTATTTTGTTAGTACATTGCCTGTTTTATAGAATATATGAAAAAATAAACAAACACATTTTTAAATTTAAAAAATTATTTTATTAAAGTTTAATGTTTCTTATCAAAACCATCCCTTCACCAGTTATATAAAGTTTCAAAATAACATACAAAAATAACATTTTGAATAAAAAAATAAAATCATAATATCTCCTTCACCAAAAAATAATTAATTCCCGTTTTTTAGTAAAAATTCCATTTTGGAAGTTAAAAGTTTAAATCTTAGGTTATTTAAAAATAAAGTATTTACTCGATTTTCGGAAGAGATTTCATTTACTATAACTATGTGGTTAAATGACACCTGTTTTGCAAGTTTTTTTGTTACATGTTTTTTAGATTTATAATTAAAAGACAACTTTATTTTACAATTCATTATTTTCACATTCTAAATAACCATAGGGGACACTGGAAATATTATCTTGTAGCACACGTTTACAAAAAGTCTTTTTGAAAGTTTTACTTAAGTTGCCAACACGTAAAAGCATTTTGTACTTATCTTTTATTACGTTAAAGGGAATTTTCACCTTAAACTCGGTATTTGGCACAAAAATCATTTGTTTGAAGGCGTCGAAATGTATGATTTCTGAATTTTCCCTGGTAAGAGTTATTCCTTTTAAGTTTTATAATTGTCCGATTATTTTCAAGTTTATAGCTGTAGCTTTTTGGTCCAGTTGATACGAATTTTGTGATATATGAATTCGGAGTCTCGCACGTAAGTTCACCTAAATTACCACCGAGGGGGGGGGGGTAGCCACTCGTGTGGTTTATGTGTAAATTTTATTCCGTCCGTGTCATAATAAATTACACGCTTCCCCAGCCTATTAATTAGCTTATGCAGATGAATACGACCGTAACTGGTGACAAAGGAAGCCACAATAACGTTACCTTTGCGAAAAGTTGGTGCAAGCTCACTTTTTTTTTATAGCTTACCATGGCAACATCGTTGTTGATTAAATGAAAGTCTGTTAATTTATTCGATGTGTCTGCTATAATCTCTGTTAATTGGGAGTATCTATGTATAATTTTAGTTGATGATTTGTCCATTCTTAACGCCATTCTGCCATATAACGAATTTTGCGCCAATTTCGCGGAAGTTCTTAAGGATGGGTTATCAACAATTTCCTCAGGCTCTAACCGTACTCCATCAGCTTCGTATATCGCGTCTAAATACTCTTTTTGCTCTTGATATGTTTTAATATTGGGTGGAAATCCTGAATTTTTAACTTTTGCTTTAAAAAAAATATCAATATATGATTTGAAAAAATTTGTTGTAATACTATAGTGGTATACTTCGAAAATTTCTAACAGTTTGTAGTTACATTCTTTTATTGAATAGTAGATTTCCACCGAGGGTAAGACTACCGTTATAGCGCGTTCGTCAATACTGTGGGTACATTTGTCGTCATTTTTTATTACACAACTTCCGCATAAAGGATAATAAAGTTTTTTATTAAATCGGTATGGAAGAACGGGTAAGTAGAGGTCTCTGGGGGGAGGATTCGACAACTAATTATTCCAAAATAGGCGTCTGGGGCATAATCAAAATTGTGTGTGATAACTTTAACATTTTTACAACCGTACTCCATTTTTTGTAAACAATAGGCATACAGGCTACAAAAGTCAAAATATCGGATTTGTTCTCCAAGTAAGGGCTCTACTTCATGATACAGCTTGATTGTTTCTACACGGCCACCTACTAGCGAATCTCTAGGGTTAATTTTAGGAATAATTTTAATTGTATTAAAAAATACTTTCGCCTCGGCATTTTTTCTCAACAGTTCTAATATTTCACATTCAAAAATTTGAATATATGTATGGTTTGGTAAATTTTGTTCAATAAATTCTTTTCGGTCTAATTCTCTTTCTCTAATTTCTTTGAATGATTTTCCGACAATTGAATTAAAGCTCGAACCAGAAAAATGTTTTGGACAACCGTGCCAGAAATCACCCATTACATCAATTACTATGGGTGGATTTTCACAGTAGCCATCTACAAAATACGGACCTACAGCCTGTTCCCCAGCCGCGGATCTGACAGTTTGCAAAATTAAATTATTTTCCTTTTCATACCAAGATAAATATTTTAATGCAATCTCGCTTTGATTCTGTCTACTTGCCAAACCGATAGCCGGTTTAGTACATAGTGTATATGGTTCTAAAAACTTGTCGATAAATACATTATTAAGTGCCCCAGAAAGAGAAATACCCCCATAATTACTGATATCAATTTCAATTAGTTCTGTATATAAGATGCGAAATTTCTGCATAGCTAAGCGTAATAAATTACAATCTAAAAGACAATACGCTCTGGATTCTGATTTAATACAATAGACCGGTTCGAGCTGTTTGTGTGAATACCAATTTTTAAAGTCTCGGTATTCAAATTCTTTCATTTTATGGGGTTCAAAGTATTTTTCGTCCGGAATTTTACCTGAATAGTTCAAAGTGTCTTTCATCCAAAAAATTTAGGGAAAATATCCTTTAGATTGAGGCAAAGAAAACATTTTAGGAAAATGTCTTAAAGGAGCACTAACATAGTTCAAAGAATCTACAAAACGAATGTCTACCCCTTTAATATAAATAGTGAATATCTTGGCTCCATCGTAAATAACCTCGGGAATGACATGATTAATTAATTTAGAAATAATAAACACTCCGTCGAAAGATCTTAGATTATGGGCCATTACGATGAGGTTGGTAAATTTTGGTCTAATAGTTTTTCTCTTTCGTTTCCCATCCGTAAGTAAAATAAGTTCATGTTGAAACAAAAAATTGAGAAAGTTATTTACACAATATTGTCCTTCAAAAACCATAGTTTCCACAGGCTGATTTAAAATTTCACTTTGGGCCACTAAGAGAATGGGTTTATGCACATTATTCTCAATTATGGTTTCAATATCGAAATATACATAGGATTTTGGATTCTTTTTAAATGTCGATTGTTTAACATAATGTTGGTTTGGAGGATGATCGATTTTACAAGATTCGCAAGCTGTTTCACATTTGTGAGTTTTTGAAGTTTCAAATTGAACACAGCATTTTTCGCATCTGTGGAAAAGCTTGCAAGTTTCATTTTTTAGGTGAAAACTATAACATTCCCCTTGTTTTAAATATCTATTGCAAAGTTTACATCGAATTAAAGGAATTTCTAAAATTTCGTGAAATTCTCGACCTAAACACCTTTTACATTTAATATTTCTAGTGTCAAAACAGTGGTGTTTGTTTCTACGAGCGGTTGAATAAAAATTTTTTTCGCAATCTAAACATGAAGCTACACCGCCCCAAATGGAATGTAGATTTTTAGCTAAATGAACGTGCGTGCCAATTTTTACAAGTAGAATTTTGTGTTCGGCAGGGGGAAAACCCTTGAAATAAATTTGAAAATTTTCCGTGGCGTTAAATATTATTATCTGATACTTTGGGGCTAAATATGATTGAAATTTAGCTATATCGCCAATTTCTACAGCGCCTCGAGCAATTCCTACATCATCGTGTAATTTCTTAGCGGCTTTAGTTTGCAATTTACTACGAAAGAGTGTTAAGGCTCTATATTCTTTAAGAACACTTGTTAACGAAAGTTTTTTCTTTTTGTACTCGGCAATTTCACAAAGCTTTATTCCTACTGTAAGGGCTCTTGCTACGCATAAATTATCGATATTGTTGATATAGAAAAAATTGGTTTTAGTTTTCAAAAAAGCATCAAGATCGATAATATCTCTGTTTTTTAAAGCTAAAAATTTTTTTCCCATTTTCTGTGGGGATTTCAAAAGAATTATACTAAATTTAATTTCTCCATCTAGTAAGAATTTTTTTTTGATTGAGCAACGCGAGCTATATGGTTAAATATTCGAGAAACAGTTAACTGATCAATTTTAATAAATTTAATGTTAATTGGATGTTCTAAATTTTCCGATTGAATTGCAAATCTGAGGAAATCGAAACCGGGTGCTTCTTGTCTTACGTATTTGATAATTTTGGACAGAATCTTTTCAAATACTGTAAAAAATAAATGTGTGGGGATTTCGTTTAAGTATATTAGTTCTAGGTCAATGTCCAGTTGTTTACATTTCCACTTTTTTGAATTTCTAGGGCTTAATTTTTTAATTTTATAAAACTTTTTATAATTAAAACTGTTTAACGATGAAAAGTCTAATTGAGAGTCCGAATCGTAATCACTCGAGTCTTCCATGTTCTAACTTCGTTTCCAGGTCTAAAATATTATTCTAATTACTATTACGAATAATTAATTAATGAGTTTAACTTGCCTTCGTGGGTGGAACAACAATTTTTCCTTCCGTCTGCTCAATTAATTTTTTCAGCCTGTTTGTTGAGTTTATGAGTCGAATAACATCCATGGATAGGGTGTTAGCTAAGAATTTCACCCTCTTATAATCACCCTTCCAGAGTTCATCTTGGGGAAGATGTTTGATGTTTTTATATGAATATATCTGGATATCTAGATAAAACCCCTTGTCGCTCGCTTTTTTTCTCGGAGTTTTAGTTTCGTAAGACACTCCCCCTTTCTTGACTTTCACTGATTGTTCGATTCCAACTTGTTCGATGTTTGACATGCGACGAATCTCTTGAATATAGTCCCCATCCGATTCGTCCGACTCTATTAACATCTCCTGTTCAGGACTATCGAAAACTGAAACTACCTGACTCTCGGAGATTTGACTATTACTTGTGGACGCCATTTTAGCCTGTTATGATTCAATAGTAAAATTTTGCCCTTTTATACCAAATGTATTTTTCATTAATTTTTTTCAAAATATAAAACCTTGAATATTAAAGTGATTAATACTACAAGGATAGAACCTAGTTATAATTTATCAGTATTTCAACGGTATTTAAAATTGTTTGTGAATAACAATTTAAATATGTAGACATGTAAAAAAATATAAAATTATTAATTATTTTTTTGAAGGACTTTATATTTAATTTTCGTGACAAAAAAAGACAACACCCTAAGAGTTTTAATATTATATTGCTTTAAAAATCGATTATGGATGTAAGAATTTTGGTAATTACAGGGTTAGATGTTTTAAAATTCTATGGGAAGAAATATATTTCTGCGAGGTATAAAATTTAAACGAAGGGATAAAATTATATTTCTGCAGGGTGTATTTGATAAAAAATTGTCTTTTGACTTGATTTTAAAACAGGTTAAAATCAGGATGTAAAAATTAAATATTCTGAAATCTTTCTTATAAAAGCGTGATTTTCAACGTATTCCTTTTATAAACCATGGGCTCTCGCGAAGTTTTGACTGTTTCTGGTAAGATTACTCATCCTCTCGCTATTAACCCTTTTTCACTAAAATATTTAGCTTTACGTAAAGTTAGGAATTATAACCTTTTTAAAATTAACGATATTTCAATTAGAGTTGAAAATTACTGTATGAGAACTGTTTTTCTTGAGTGTAAAGCATTAATAGAACCCTTTAAAAAAATTGTTTTTGCCTGTCCCTTTATAAAAAATTCTTTCAAATTATCGCCAGCTGTTTTCGCTTCGGTTTTTTCTAGAAGAATCAATAACAATTCTTGTCTATTTGACGTTCATTCTGTTAATTTTGTCTGTCCCCACGAGGCTTTTGAGTTTGACGGCTTATTGTTCCACACTCAATCCTCTCTTGAAGGCTGGTTTTCTTACGAAATTTTACGCCTAATTGGAAAACATATGCGACTATATAAAAATTTAAATAAGATCCCATGGTTCCATCAACATAAAAATCGTAGGAGCCTTCAACGTGATCTTTTGATACTCTTTCAATTACAACAAGTTTCCTTTTTTCGAAAAAAACATTTATCTATTACAACTGACTTTCGCCTAACGAGATATAACATCCGTTTAGAATTAGGCATGATCGTTCTATTTTTTATTAATGATTTGGATCGACAAGAAGTTAAAATAGTTACAACTTTAGAGTAAGGAATACTAATTTTAAAAAAATAATTACAATAATTAAAATAAATATTTTTATTTAGTTGCAAATTATCTCGACCGAATTCGAATTTAAACGATCGTCGGCAACTTTTCCAACTGCGACTCAAGGTATTTACAATAATTTATTCATTTTTTAAAAAAACTAAAACTATTTATTTTTTGAAATAGGACTCAAACCTTATAAAATTTTAATTTTTTTATTTAAAGACTTTTTTGTGTTTTTATTTTTTAATTTGTTTATTTTGGTGAAAGGTTTTAATTTTTAAAATGTTTTATATTTTTTATTTTAAATGTTTTTATTTTAGAAAGTTTAAGTGTTTAAATATGTTTTCCAAATCAACTAGCTTTATTAATTTAATTCAGGCGGTGGAGGTTGTTTTTAATATTTCATAATCTACTTTTTCTTTTTTTAACTAGCTTTATTAATTTAATGTTGGGATTGTTGTAAAGTTCTTTTTTTCTCTATATTAAATTTTGCTTTCATCTTTTTATCCAATAAGTTTTCAAGAAATGATATTCTAATCTTTTTTGTTTCTTCATCTCTTGCGCTATCTTTTTTGTTTCTTCATCTCTTTCGCTATATACACTTGATCCTACCGCTCATATCAAACGACCCATTAATTATTTATTATTCTTTCTGGTTTTTTTCCGGTTCTTTTTCATGTATTCTATGTACTTTTTTATACTAATATCTGTTAAACTTTAATGTTTTATGTTTGTTTTTGTAATTGATTAGTATATTAACTGAAAAAATGTATAAGTACATTTTGTACTAGGTTGTTTTTTTAAAAATTGAATATAATTGTTTTTATTAATTTATAAAAACATGTTTAAGAAGGATAGTGATAATTGGTTAACCTTCGTTGTATTAAAAATTAATAATTATTCCCAAAGACAATATTTTTAAATTTTTAAATAAAAGTCGGGCTTAAACTATAAAATCTCAATGTAAAGGATTTTACCAGGAGAAATCTAGACTCAAGATGCCTGGTGAATTACATCTAAAGCCTGTACTTTCTTTGCCGCGATCTTTAAAAATTTTTCTCTTCGAGTAGTAAGAATGTTTATTCTTTGTAATACTCGTCAAATTTCGCGATGGAATCACAAGAATTTAAAGTCTGAACTTCATATGTTAGATCAAATTCAACATGTTGGCACTGTACAACATTCGATCTGTTTTAATTCAGACATTCTCGAACTGTATACTTCCGAAGCGATTAAGACCAAAACCAGTGTTTTTATTCGTGCGATGTTAGAGCAACAAAAAGAATTCTTGTGGTAAATATTTTTTAGATATATTCGTTTTTAATAGGTTAATTTATTTATATTTATAAATTCTAGCCTGAATTTCCAACCCGACGAGGAAAAATATCTTCTACGAATTGATGTAATTATAATTATTTTTAATTATACACTTAAAATATTTTTAACATTTGTGTTTTTATATTTTTCAGCCTTCAAATTATTTATACAACCTTCTTTAATTCTTTATTATTAATTTAATTTGTTAGCTTTTAGTTTTATTGGTAGTGTTTCATATGTTGTTAAGTGTTTAAAAAATATATTGAAATATCATAGTTATTAATTATTATAATAACTAATTGTGTTTTTTTGATTACTTAAAATAGCATTGTTTTAAAATAAAAAAATATTTGCGAAAAATGAAAAACTTATTTATATTAGTTTAATTATTTAAAGTATTTTGGGTGGGGCCAAAACCGCCAAGGGTATAAAGCGAAGGTCGCGAATTCGTTTCCCCATCTCGCAAATAACTAATTAGCATTTTAAACGGCGAAAAACGAAAAAACGAAAAAAAACGATACCAAAAGTAAATTAACATAAGTATTTGGTGGGGTCACATATTACCGCCGATATCTCGGTTCGACCTTGTCCGATCGTGACCAAACTTGTTGGGGTGATAGACCGAGGCTTAGTGGTTGTGAACAGGTGTCAGGCGTCGAGGTCAAGATCATCTTCAAGGTGAAATTTGAGATTGAAAACAAAAATATGTTTTTCGATTTTTCCAAGGACAAAAATTTTTGTTTTTGAAAAATATTTTGGGGGGTGGGGGGGTTGTTTTGGTGGCCATCTTGGCGGCCATCTTGGAAAAAAGCGTTCATATTTAGTCCCTCTCTACTCTTCAGAGCTATCAAGAATATGAAGGATTAACGTTGTCTAACAAATTATCAAAATTTCATATTAAGTTTAAAACTCAAAAAATGAAAGTCAACTTGGCCGCACAAACAGTTAGCAGTTCTGTGGCAAAAAGCATAGAATTTTTGAAAGAGGTTGGTGATCCAGTGTTTCAAGGAAGCGGGCCAACATCTAAATTTATATCAAAAATTGATCGGTATCTACAAAAAAAAACAATTCTTAAGCAACTTTTCTAAACAATTTTGACACCATATCTGACCTCACTGTTCCTTGCAGTTTGTTTGATGTATTGAACTCTCGAAATCCATGGGCTAAAGGTTACAAGGCACCAATTCGGCTTTCCAACCTTGAAATAACCAAACGTGATATAATGAAGACTAAAGAACTTCTATTCAATTTAACAGACTTGGAAGGCAACTTGATTTTTAAAAGCCAAAGAAAGACAGCCATTATTGGTTTTGGTGTCACAATTCACAGTGTTTTGGACATTGGAGAGAAGTACATTGTTCCCCCTGATGGACCACTGAAGTATATATTTTTTAAATACACTTAAAATTTTTGGCAAATACCAGATTTTGTAAACCATTGTTTATTTTTTAAGGTACCTTTTAACTTACAAACTTTCGCAAGACCATTTAGAGTTATATTTTAACACAATTCGTCAGCGAGGAGGTTGGAACAACAATCCTACTTGTAAAAACTTCACTGCCGCATACAAAAACACGTTGGTCACTAAAAATGAAACATCAAAAAGTGGCAACGTAATTGCTTTGGATAACACTCACGTTCCAAATTTGTGCATGTTGCCAGTTCCAACCAACGAACTTAGAGTTATTGAAGAAGAATCTCTAGAGGAAGAAATGGATGACTTTATTATGTTTCTTACTAATGAAACATCAACATCCAACATCTTTCGAGGAAACATAATCCGTTATATGGCTGGTTTTGTTGTAAAGAAATTACGAAAAGCATTAAAATGCCAAACATGTTTACACGCTTTAGACGAAAGGCATTCCTCACTATCAAGTCATAGCTATGCAAAGGAGGACCCAACCAAACTTTAAAAAGACTCACCAAGCTAATCCTTTTTCAAGGGCAATAAGAGTTCTTTAATCCTTTATCATTGTGTGTAGAATCCCTTCCACAATTATACCTCCCTTTTTTTTGCTTTTACATCTTTGATTGCAATGTCATTGGCCAAATACTCAGACACTGTTTATTTTTATTCCTACTATTTATGTAGTTTATTTATATTAATATTGAAACTAATATATTAATTTACATTAACAGATAAATATCATTAATATTTACTCACATTTCATTATATAATTTGGAAATTTATTGGTACATTCCTCCATGCTTCCTTTGTTTACATTTGACAGCTGACTTACTTTTTTTAGTATAGTCAAGGCTATAGCCTAGGTATAGTTAGCCGCACGTAGATGCCGTAGGCGGCGCCAGGTAATTTTGTCCATATCACGCATAACAAAGCGCCATTGCTCAAAACCGGCCTCAATTTCGTAGATACAGCAGTTTGTCTAGGTATAAGTATAGTTCCTATGTCTATGATTGAAGCAATCAAAAAGGTCTTTCATGTGTAAGGGGAACTCGGTTGTGTATGTGCTTTCAATTGTTAACTCTCCTAATCCCAGTGAACAGGCCTTTTGAATGAAATTAGAAACGTTTCGACTGAAAATTTGGGCAGCTAAACTGACATTCGTGTTAGAAAATAATAGTAACTTGATATGTTTACGTTTTAGCTTATGTGCGCTTCGAAACTCACCAATTTCTTTGTCTATTTCGAAAAAATGTTCTAGGACATTGCCTTCCACTAAATAAAGAATGGAAATATTTCTTCCTTAGTAAGAGACCAAGGCTTCAGAAACTCGAGCTTACGCATCCCATGGACGCCATTTTATTTATTTTATGATTAAGTAAAATTCTGAACCTGGTGTGACCTATTTATAGCGAAAACCTGCAACATTATTAGAAAATTATTTTCTTACCCTTCTTTTTAAAATTAATGTAAATTATATGGCTAGGAAATTCAATGAAACTATAATCGCAGTTCCTTTAAAAATGTAGCACGAAACAACGATCCGTTTTACCTGTACCCGAGTGGAAAAATTACTATAGGGAAAAATAAAACGGCATCTCAGCACCCAAAATGTCTATTTTTTCCCTTAACTTTCCCATAGCGTGAAGGCATCGAGTTTAATGTTAAAAGTCGAGGTAACTATATTTAACCAGTTTTAATAGTTTTTTTTATCTTAGGAACGTATAAATCAAGGCACAGTCTTTCCTCAGAATGGATCTACACCATAAAATGATGTTATTCCTGTTGAATATGAACTGACAGATCAAAGCTTGTCGATTTTCCTAAATAAAGGAGCAAATGCAAAAGAACCATAGCAAATATCTGTTAATTTACCATCGATGCTTAAAATATATTTCCAATTTTACATCTGCGGAAATTGTGATAAAGAAACTCCTTGATAAATACCATATAAAGCAAATGAAGAAGTCCAACTGGCAAATGGAAATATCCTGAGTGTTTATTTAAAACAAGGGGCCATTTAAAATTCTACAGATAAATTAAAAAACTAGACCTTTTAAATGCTTTTTCTCAAAGAAATGAAAATTACTTACTGAGTAGTAGCAGAAATAATAAGAGTAATTTGGAAGTTGAATCCTATGGAATTTTAATACCATTGGTAAGAGTTGTACCTGAGATTTATGTTAAACAAGTTCGCCAAGAAGACAAAAATAATATTTTGAGCACGTATTCCATTTAAGCGGGTAGCACAAAATCATAAATTAGTAATAACCCTTAAATTTCAGTTATATATTACTTCTGGCTCCGATAAGGAAGTACCACACGTATTCGATAAGTAAGTTCCACACTTATTTATTACTTCTAGCCATAAACGGCTTCCACAAGTTACACTTATTTATTACTTTCGAATATTAACAAACCGGCGGGGTAAACGTATTCTAAATTGTAACGAACGCTTCAAAAGCAAAATATTCCGAAATAAAACTATTTGGGGACGATGAGCGTTCTGAATAACGAAAGTAATTCAGCGTTGCCAGGCCACAAAAATGAAATTATATTATTGTACATAAGAACGGCAACTTTGATAACTCGCTATAGTGTGGTAGCACATGGCCATAGTTTTCCATGACTCACATTTATTTTAGCACAAATTTTAAATTTATATATTGGCATATGATAACGCGCCCCTACTTACATTCATAAGTTAACAAAAAGGTACGATCTAAAACTTCTTTAATTATCGCCCAAATATCGGAAATATATTTAAATTATCGCAAAAAAGCCTACTATACATACATGTATAGCACGTGACTGAAATTAAAGTTTGGAGAAAATCGTAAGGTTTATCGAACTGTACGATAATAAAACACGATTGGCAACGCTAAACGAAAGTGGTATTTCGCCCTGCCAAAAAGGGGTTATACAGAGAGCGATGCAATAACTCTTTGCTAACTAAAAGTCACATTAATTCTAAAAGGAATGTATTAGTTAAAGACCTCTAACAACGTTTTCCAGAATTCCCACATCGATATCTACTTGGTATTGATATTTCCAAAACCAAAGACTGCAAAAAAATATCTTTACCTTTTAAATCAAGCCTGCAAAAACTACTACTTCTAAGGAGCATGGTGGATAATAAAATTTTGCAGTTAAAAATTAAACACCGGTAATTTGTGCGGTGGTTTATCAACAAATATTATAAATTAAAATAAAATTCATACGCGTGATTTATTTTTTTGTTTTTTGGCCAGGTTTGGGGTTAGTTTGCCCCACTATGCGGTGGTCCGACACCGCATTGTCATCTAAAGAAAATGTGAAATAAATAAGGACCCCGCACACTGAAAAAAACTCCAAATGGGAAAATAGCCTAAAATTCGCTTCGATACAGCCGAAGGAAATCGCTGTTAACTGATGATTAAAGCGATGAACTACTAAGACACTTTAACCTTTGGTAGTTGTATCGGGGAAGATATATATACTTTTTAACGATAATTCGCATTAAATAGAGAATCTTACAGCAGTAAGAATATTTATCGTCGTACCTAATAGCGTATTATGAACCAAAGTTTTTCACTGTTGTACATTGCCCAACGCTTTTTTCCGCAAAAAACGTTTCCAAAATAGCTCAATTTTAGCGGGAAACCACCAGCCTGGCTACACAGCTGGCGGCTTCCCAATCCCTCTCAATATATCTTGCCCAGGGGGATCACCAAATAAAATTATGTATGCTTATACTCTTCTAAACCTTAAAATGAAATATCTTGATAGCAAGAACAAGTGCATTCTTAAGAGTGATGTCTGTAAAGCAACAGTTCCATCAGTTGGCTCTAGAACGAATTCTGCGTTTGGGATACTTCATATGATCCATACCCTAATTTGGGGTTTTCATTTTCCCAGAATTAACTCAACATGCCAAAACTTGTGTGTTTAATGGAAATAAAGCAAAAGAATCAGCAAATTCTATGAAAGGCAAATTGTCAGAAATCAAGTGTTTGATCCTTCCTTTTTGGATCAATGTAGGTCCTGGATTTTTTTCAAAATGAAATTTGAGTAAACCTCAAAATGACAATTTATCCAAATTTATTTTAAAGGTCTGAAGGATCTGAGGTTTTTAATGTATGATAAAAGTGGAAGCACAATGAACGATGTTGTAAGGCAACATATGTGAATGATGGCGCGCCTCCTTCTATCAGTTAGTAGTCTTTCAAGACCTACTTTGAGTTTTGCAGACATATTACCCCCAATTACTCTTAAAATTTTGTGCAAAAACTAAAATTGGCTAAGAACCAGTTGGCATCCAATGTAATTCCTAGTCTTGCTTCAAAAATTGGTCAAGATTTAAGAAAAGTAGCAAATATGGAAAACGGTCGTACCAGAAATAAAGGACTAGAAGAAAACGTATCTGCTTTCCTATCCTTCTAAACCAACATTGAGCGATTGCTTTAACCCGTGACATAATGAAAGTTAATAAATATCACCAAGAAGAAATAAGAAACATTTCGATGAGCCTGAAAACTACGGTAACCCCTGAAATTTGGTATAATCTTGCACGTGTGATCTTGGCTGGAATAATATTTTTTAATAATAGACAATCAGTTGATACCTCAAAAAAGACTTAAGTTTGGTTTTCATCACATGCCAATTGGAGCTCTGCAGTAACAAGTGAATAAACTGATCATATGAATGCTTTTGAGAAGAGCGCTAAGAATTTATTTTTACTTTAGTTGAAGTAACTGGCAAAAGATATTGAACCGTTCTAGTTTAGAGCTCCGGGAGAGAGTAACATCAGAAACATCGTGTCCTAGGGCCTTGACAATGGCTACAGCTACAAACACTGCCCTTCTATCTGGAAGGTTAACACGGTCTAAGGGCTCCGGCCACTTCTGGAGAGGTAAAGATATTCTTGCACAGTTTTAATGAAGAAGGTGCTGAAGAGGATGATGTTGATGGCATAAAGTCATCTTGAAATCCTTCACTTTCCGAAGTTTGCAAAGAACATGAAGACAGTTGTGGACTTCTTTCAGGAATATCTTTAGTCTCCTTTTCTAAGTATTTTTTCTTTAAATTTTTATCTTTTTCTCCCCGCTGTCTCTTTCTATATTTTAAGTCAGCACCACTCATGCTAATTGAAAATACATCTTCTCTTTGCTTTTGAAGAAAAACTTTTGTCTTCATCGTTTTTTAATAGAGTCAAAGCATCTTTTGCAGCGACATCAAATAAATCTTCCAGATCGCTTCTGAACATATCAGTTTCGCCTTGTCGAGTACGGTGTTTCTTGAGTGCTAAATATAGCTCATAAAGTTTTGATAGTTTTCTAACACGAATCAATTCGTTGCGTAGGTATTCTCGCACGTTGGAATATAGTCAAAACCGATTCACATGTCACTTTGTAACTCACTGGCAAAGTCTTACCCTCTTCTAAATGATGGAACTGAACATCTAATCCACGAGGAAGTGTTGCCGCAGAAAAACTTTAAATTGGTTTTCCAAGAAGCCAGTTAGTAGGAGCAGATCTTGTCGACATGGTTATTAATTACCTGAACTAAGGGAAAATAGTGAGTTTTCAACAAATCTACTTTTTGGGCGACCCGTAAACTGTATCCTATTGACTTTAAATTTTGTACCAAAATTACTACATGACCATAGACAACAAAGAGCTATGTTGCGGCAAGATTCGGCAACATTCCCCCCCCATACAACTATGGACCACCAAATTATCTTTTCGAGTGTATATAGTTCTCTTTCGAGTCTTAAAGTAGCCACAATTTTTCTAAGTTTATTTTTGGCAGCATCAGCTACTGAATTTTGATATTTCCGCTTCCTCCGCAATATCAGCTGCTGGCAAAACAATATTGCCGATATAATCTTATTTTTCACTATTTCAATCAATAAGTAAAATTAATTTGTGAAGAACACACGAGCACATAATAACTTCCGATATTTAGGCTGTAAGTTACATGTCTAAATATTTCAATCATCGAAATCTACCTTTTAATAGGGCAAAACTACGCTCTTTCATTTGACGAGCAACTCTTCCCTTAGACCCAAAACTGCCAAGCCCTTTAAAAATCGGCCAAGAGCTTCGATTTGCGAAAGTGACGACGTTGGAAATTATCTCCCGGAGTTATTACGAGATTTTGAACCATGTTCAAGGAATAGGTATTCTGAAGATATCCACATAATTCAAAGACACCAGAGAAGAATTCAAGGTCATTGTAAAGTGTAAGAAGCAGCATTAACATCGGTTCAAATTAATTATGACACATCAACTGACCATGCAATAGAACGTCTTTTTAATGTGGTTTTCGAATTTTACCGCACCATTTCGTCCCTTTTCAATGAATTGGAAGACGCCCTCCTAAGAGAAATAGACGTAAATGATCCATATGTGTGTCTTATTATCATTACTGGAAGAGGTCGGAAAGCCAAGATTTGACATTTCCTCAGAGCAAATAAGATTTAGTAGGAAAAGGTTAAGACTGTCTTGGACACGAACAGCATCGGTCCTAGGAGTATCAGTACGGACTTTAACTCAGCACAGACATTACCTTGAATACACCGAAAATGATGCCCAAATATCGGACAACCAGCTGGACACTTTTATCCTAAATATTTTGTGTACGCACCCTAATATAGGTTAAACTTGTGTTATTGGTGGTTTAAGAAGTACCGGAATTAGAGTTCAAAGTGAAGGATAAGAGGAAGGTTAAACATATTAGATCCAGTTGGTAGGGTATTGAGGAGACGAACAACAATTAGAAGAAGGATATACAGTGTTGGTGGATCTAACGCACTTTGGTATGATATCATTTTATTTGCTAAAATTTTCGATGAAAATCACACAGATCAAAAATCAATGAAACATTTGTAGATGCGCAAATATTTTGTTTGTATTATTTAACCAACCAAAGATTATAATGGATTTTTAATGTTCCATTATCCTGGTAGTCAAATAAAACGCCCAAGAGCTTGCGAATTGGTGCCAAACCTTTTAGCTTGTATCTTGGGGATATGATAACAAATGTCTCCTGTATGAGACTATTGGTGTTGGCTTACACAACAATATCATACACATAAACTAATAAAAAAATATTGAATGGAATATAATAAACACAATTCGTACCACAAATTTATGTAAAGCCCAATTCTTTAAAACTTTTATCCAATTATAAGTACCATTTCCGACCACTTTGTAGAGATGTAAGCCGGTAAATTAACCGGTAATGGTAAATTTACCATATTTTTTATTCAGCAAAAACCACCCAAAAATATTTTTTTAAATACAAATAAAAGAATAACAATTACATTTCACCAGAAAACTTTAAGCTTATGTCTAGCCCTCTTTTAGACAGTCCAGACTGTTTCGGACATGAAACGTGTCGTCTGCTCCAAATTCCTCAATCGCATTTCGATTCTTGAAGGAAGAAGAACGTTTACCCAAGTTACTCATGGTTTGCCACTGTGTCGCCACTAGCTTAGTTTAGAAGTTAGGACTGCTACCGTAAGCCAAATAAAACAATAACGGGGAATTCAAACAAACCTGGGCAGAAAGGAAAATGTTACTATTGTAAGTTTTGTGACAAAATATATGCGCTTAACATCACTCGTATGGGAAAACATCTCTCAATGTGCCATAAACTCCAGATGGTGTTAAGAAACTGGTTCAACGCAAGACCTCCGTTCAATCGAAGAAACATGAAATGCAAAGTAAACGTATTTCGCTTTTTGGGGAAATAAGTTCATCTGGCTTAGATACCGACCGTGACAACGAACTAGAAGACTGTAATCTACGTAGGTCTATAAGTGGCGAATCGTCAAAATCACCTAGATCTGCAGCCGACACGAATATGTTACACTCTCTTCAATCAAGTTCTCGGGTAAGCTCAAGTTTAGATAAGTTCATGGATATAACGACATGTGAAGAAAATAAAAGCAAAAAGGTGCCTCGCCACACGCGTATAGGAGCACGAAGCGGACTTGAGACTAAAAAGGCCCAAGGCCATTGTAGATCACACCCAAATTGGTCCTATGCACACCATAGATACTAAACAGGTCCAATTAATTGTTAGGGAAAACAATCCTGTAAAATTAAATATTAGAGAGTCGTTAGAAATTGTTAAATGGAAAACCAAAAATAAATTAATCAACAACATAGATGGCCCCGCTCATGAAGTCGCGCTGCACTATACCAACCTGTTGAAGTAGCACCGATGATTTCTTTCTCGCCAAACTTCTTTTTCTTTTTAATTAAGGGATCTAGTATTACCAAACGTTATTGTGGCTACACGCCAATTATGCTTACATTGTATTTCGCCTCTGACGAACTCTCGTTTTTTGTCATCATTGTAATTTAGCCTGACGAAGGCGCTAGTTTTGGCGCCGAAACGGCCGTAGCATAGTTCAATAAAATGAACGTTTTTATTGTACAAACAGTGGTGATTTTATTTTTATCTACCTGGTTTTCAAAACGAAACATACTCATTATTAAGCTTGTCCCCCACCCTCGCCGGGTCAGTTAAAATAAAACCATAACATAATTCGAAAAATCTGTAGCTAATTTGAATCACAAATGTTTTTCCCAAGGTAAATGTGCAACATCTTCGATGAACGTTTTTCCGCTACTATTAACTTTACAAAAGTATATACAGCATAACATTATATTAAGGGGTTCAGTGAATAGTTCTGACGGACAAAATACTTTCCTGCTATTTTCATTATAAACCAGGGAATATGAAGAAAAAGTGATTGGGTGATACTACAAGAATGGAGTAAATGAGTCGATTATGTTTTATAGCGCGAACGCGGTTGCCAACCCCTTAAGAGACTTTGCGGTAACAAAATCCCGCAAAATAGTGTTTTCATTTAGTTGTTAAAACCATGTAGTGTTTAAAAAATTGTTGGTTATATTAACTTTGTATACTAGAAGTCATGCCAGCAGGTCCGTATTAAGACCTTGTGGGGCCTAGACCCAACCTTGTATTGGTGCCCCCTTTCATTGGCGAGCGAGGCGTTCCCACAATTTATAATTGACAAATGGATGGAAAATACAACTTTCGCTGGAAATTTTATTCTGTCGTCAGGGGCCAGACCGCAGTCCGCCTGAGCATGTGAAAAGTGCCGCGTTCGCTATTTGCGGTATACTAAGTTCGAGGACAATTATGGTCCTCGGTTTTGGTCCATAGCGCTAGACGCATTTACGAAAATGACAAAATAAAACATTTGAGAAAAGAAACTTATAAGTTTTTGGAAACCTCTTGGTGCCCCTTTTATGCTTAGTGCCCTAGGCCCAGGGCTAGTCCACCTATTGGGTAATCCGGCCCAGCATGCCAGCTTACATAAGGGGCTGTTCACAAATAATGAAGTTAAATCTTATATACCTTTATATATTTAAAACGTAAAGTACTATTTCATTTTCCCAAAAGAACATTTTATATTATTCGTTTACAATACGAAACTCTTTATAAATAACATGTTAAACTTTTACAGATTTCATTGGTTTTTAAATTTTAAACCTATTTAGAAGTGAGATGATCCGTGGGCAGAAATAAAGAAATTAAGCACAGCTCTTAAGCAAATAATTTAAAAATTCGACATACATATATATGTAAATTTATATCTAGAAAATTAAACTTTGCAGATTTTAGATCGTCACTGAATAAAAAAATTACTTTTTATTATAGTAAGGCTTCAGGTTGTCCAAAGGAAGTGAGGTTCTTGAATTAAAATACTTCTTTATTTGGAAATTAAATTTTAACAAAGTAATGGTCGCACACGCAGAAACATTTATGTTAAGAGTTATGGGTTCGATGAATATGGCTACCAGCAGTACCATTAGTTAAAGGTAATTGAAGCTCAACGCGTTCGTTATGGAAGATCCCTGACAATTTCAGAAAGCTTTTTTTTATTAGCGCCAGAAAAGGTAAAGGCATAGGAGGGAGCGGCCAACGTTGGAAGTGTTAGTTACATGAGGTTTTATTCCCTTTAAAAGGCTAAGTAAATATCGGAAGATTGGTTCCACCGACTTCCAGCTCCTCTCGAACATTTGGTATGCAATCCTGGAAAAAATCAGGACCACCTCGGCCATGTCTACATGAAATTGATAGATAGCCTTGAACCGATAATTTTAAGCTCCGTCAGACCAGAAGATCTAGAGACACCATAACAACGTAAAAACTGTACTACAAGTGTAACAATTTTGTGTTTTTACGTCCACCTGGATAGTTCGAGAAAATCACGCAATATTTTGAAAAATGGCGGTCTTGAAATTTAGTTACTATATTTCACCTCTAAGACTTTTGTTCCAATATATTTCGAAGCGAGTGTGAAATTCACCCTCAGATTTGTGTATGCTCATCCCCCTCCTAAGGAACACGGGTGTTTATGTGATTGATATGCAAAGCGATAATCCCTTTTTGCTCTTAAGGGTTGTCTTCACTTTACGCTTCTTCAAACACTTGTTCCAATTGCAATGGATTGTACGCTAACAAAAAGACGCGAATGGTACACCTGATTTTAGGACGAGATAAATTATGACGAACCTTAGGGGGGTTATCTTATTTCTCACTACTACTATGAAAATCCCTGTTGACTCCTAAGACCGAGTATATTAAGTCCTCGACTGGAAAGTAGGAATACTTAATTTATTTTAACCTCGGAATCTTAAAATTTTGTCTCTCTCTACAAAATAAATGGTTTTAGGGCACGTTCCTTTGGAGATGGTTGCGGATTTGGAACCTCAGTTTTCCAATGATGATGCATTCATCGAAATTAATCACGAAGATCATGAAAGTGAATCAGATTTTGAAATACCAGTAGAAGAAAATGAAATCGTTGTAGGCGAAGCAGAAGAACTAAGCATTTGTTTTGCTTTTAAATAAATGATTTAATGAAAGTATTAAGGTAAGTTAGAAAATAATAGAATAAGTATTTTGCTCTATAATTTAGCATATATATATATCTGATTATCAATCAAAATATTCTACATTTTATCTGTTCTTTATTTAAGTCTCTCGCAAAATGAAGAGCTTATATATTCAACCACAAACGCCGCGACGGGTTTGTGTAAGAACGTATCTATATATATATATATTATTATTCCAATATATTAATTTCTCTTTAACTTTTATTAGACTGCAATCTCGTCATTTTTTGTAAAAAGGCGTGAGTATCGTGTTCTACAACTAGATCAACTGCCAAATTAAGCAATTCAGATACTGGCTGAGGTTGACCGGGCGTTCACTAGAGATATGAATTCAACAATTTTAAGTGAAATCGAAAAAATATTTGATGTCATTTCGTGTTTAAAAAAATAAAATAATGAACAACTAATTCCAAATTTTATTCATCCGACAATTGCGAATATACATACTTCTTACTTTTATTTAACCACTCCGCGAATAAATGGCTTTTCTCCAAAGCGCAGGAGTATTTCTTACTTAAAAAATTTGTATTGTGTTTAATTAAGCATCCAATTCAGTCACTTTTCGGCATCTTACCCCGTTCAAGTCTATAACTTCACGGTGGATTAAACTACACAAAAATAAACACTTCTCTTCCCCTTTACAAAAGGTACGGCCGTAACCCTGAACAGCCATTTCTATGCACTACTCCAACTTGTTGTAAGGGGTGAAACTGCAACCCCAAGCGAGTCCGTGAATATTCCACTCTACCCAGACATTCTGACGTTGGATACGCCCGGGAAGCTCGGACAATTGATATGGGGGAGAAACAGCCAGGACGCCACTCGCGGGGAAGACTCGACCGAGCAAGCGGCTAGTTCCTTGACTATTTTGGCAGAGGTTACACCCGTTATCTGACCGCCGAGAAACTCTAAGTCGACAACAATAGATTTTTTTCGCTAATAGAAAACACTTGTAAAATTCAAGTCTTACGGATCTTAAATTATTAAAGGGATACTTACATAGCTCCTGGTGATTCCATTACTGTCTGTGCAGGTAAATATTTTTGAAGTTCGAATTCACTCTGAATATCTAACTATTTATACTTGACATATTGCGTCATTATAATATTTTCTGTGTTAATATCATCGTACAATCTGTGCCACTCCACAAGATGATGACATTTCTCCATTTTGTCAATATAGGTGAAAGTAATGGTTAAAATTTGGATTTAATTCGCGTAATAAAATAGTTCATTTCATTCTTCATAATTAACCCTATCTTCGTACGGTATATATCGTATGGTTGTATTATCGGATAAACGAACTCGTTTCATCACCCTATTTCCACGCAGGTGGAGAAATAGGTTTGTGTCAATCTGCCTTATAACCTCTCTTCAAGTAACGATGGATTTCATCACCTTTAACACTTTACACGCAGGTTGAGACCAAAGACTATACCTTTCACATATACTAATCCATGCTTGCCTTTACTCGCAACCATTACATCACCCTCCACCCGAATCTCTACACACGGCTCCAGCCCGCTCGAGATTCGCTCCACACGGGTGGAGGCCTTCCACTGTATGTTTCAGAACCGGCATGATAACCCGGTTTCTGGGCACATAAATTGAATGTAGACCAAAAATATAGAAACCCATGGACATGATTTTTATAGTGCTTAATAACGCGATTACGGGCCTAATAAAATTTATTTAGTCTCAATCGGACCAGCGGTTCTCGGGTTATATAAATTCCAAAATGGCGGCCTTTTTAAGATGTCGCCCAACCGCCGTGGTTCGGAACAGAAAAGACTGCGGTTACAGGGGGGATTGAAAAACGTTTTTAGTAGAAGCGTTGTTCACGAACAACGGCGTTGAAAAAGCGAAGGGGTTACATTACCGGTTTCGGGGAGAGACCGAAGTATTTTTCCACCTAAATTCCATCCTACAATTCATCGTAACTGGGTACAGCGAAAGGGCTATCCTCTTGCTAGTGCAGGGACCCGTGGCGCTTTGGTGGTCGTTTCAGGGAGTATTCACTTCCTTAAACGCTTTTTGGCCGTCATTTCGTTAGAAATTTCTGGCAACCAATTTAGCCAGGCGTATCCAAATTGAGTTGGATACCCGAAATCATAGTGCGGATCAACCCCTGACGCAGTATTGCTGAATATTACCGTCGTATTGGGAAGCCGATAAAGTGGCTCGAGTGTTACGGCAATGTCATCCGGCATACCGTCAACATTTACGGGGGAAGGTATTCGACACCCTAAAAGAGTTGTCGCAGGAGGCTAAGATTATTCCATCTGATCTTCTAGCGCAAGCTATCTACCGTCCCCCTCCCGCCGCTTTAGAATCCCTAGAGCCAACTTTGGCTTAGGGTGGAAGAACGGGACATGTTGAGCAAGCGCCCCCTGTTACAGGAAGCGCGGCGAGCCTAACAGCCACCGGGGTGCCGATGACCTCTAGTCCGGTATCTTTGGGTGCTATGAGCCTAGGTCTGGCGGCACTGGGTCCCTATTGGCATTATAGGATTCAAAGGCAGTCAGCTTATTTGATGAGCGCGGTGAACGCCCCCCAACAAATTCCGAGAAATTTCCAGCAGAACCCTGTAGGATATTCTAGGCCGATAAGGTCGAATTTAGTTTGCTTTGGTTGTCTGAAAACCGACCATATTAAACGTAACTGTCCCGAGTGGGGAAACGGGGCAGCGAGGCCTTCCATTTAAGTGAATATTCATTCACGAAAGGGAGTGAGCCTCGGCACAATTCTGACGTTTGGAAAGTTGGTAACTAGGGAGAAATTCAGAATTGCACTCCCTTGGTTAACCGGTGTGCTGACGGAACTTTGGGTGGGAAAAATCACCAACTGTTACGATTGCAAGCCCTGGAACATTCATTTCTAGGCTTGTTAGTCTATGGTTCCTCCGTCTCTCTTTTGGGTGATAAATTTATTCCCATGTTTGAGAAAAGGGTAAAAAATTGAGCGAAAACAGCACTATCGTTCGTTTTGGCCGTGGCACGTGTCGTGTAGCGGGCAGTATAAGGCTTTCCATAATATGGGTCAGCGGCATTCGCCGCCAGCGCTTTCTTGTAGTTCAAGGTCTGACCCCAATTGTTATCTTGGGAAGAGATTTTATTGGGGCGGAGATAATAGACCTTAGAATTAGCGAGGGAGGGTGGTAAATCGGCCCCCTAACCCAGCGCGTCGTCCCTTACGATACCAGAGAGGAGAATGCGCGGGAGTATAATTGTCAGGTGGACAATGAAAGTCTCGGCGCCGTGGGAATCCCCACGGCGCTAGAAACGTAAGTCTCGAAGTCGAAATTTACGGGGGAGGAAAGAGGTGTTTTGTTAAGAACTATCGCGGATTTCCGAGAAGTGAAACCTCTATCTTTGAGTACGCGAGGCAAGCCGATTTTCGTCTATCCCCATCCCGCTAGTATAAGGAAGCGGCAGGCCATTGATGAGTTGTTGGATCTTAATTTGATAGAGCCAAGCAACTCACCTTGGGCAGCGCCTATTGGGAAGCTGGATGGCTATAAACGGCTCTGCATTGACTATAAAGAGCTGAATAAGGTAACGGCGGATGATCGTTATCCGATGCCCTCGATTCCGAATATTTTGGTATATCTCGGAAAGGCGAAGTATTTCACCACGTTTGACTTTTCGAAAGGCTTTTATCCAGTCAATGTTAGGAAGTGTGACATGCCGAAGACTAACTGCCTTCGTCTGTCTTAGGCGGCTTTTTCAATTCAAAAAGATGCCTTTAGAATGAAAAATGTGACGCGCACGTTCACGCGTCTGGTGGATAGGGTCTTAGCGCCTTACAATTGCCAATTTGTATTGGGATTTTACGATGATTTCACCGTATATTCCGAGTCGTTTGAGGATCATTTGAAAGGTGCTAGAACGTATAACGGAAGCAGGGTTCACTATTAAACCAGAATAAGTGCAGCTCTGCGCTAACGAGGTTAAGCTTCTAGGCTATAAGGTTGGGCCGGGGTACTGTAAACCAAATCCGGAAAATTTAGGGCGATTGAGGAATTCCCGCAGCCCAAGAACGTTAAGGAGTTGCAGTGATTCCTCGGGATGATTGGGTATGACCGCCAGTTCATACCGAACTTGGCGGGAACTGCCAGGCCGTTGTATTATTTTCTGAAAAACGATGCCAAATGGCATTGGGGGGATACCCATACCAATGCTATAAGGGAACTAAGTAGGCTTCCGGATTTAAATGGGAATTTTCTCATTAGATTTTATAAGCCGGGGACTCGCACTTGCGGCGCGCAACTACTCGACTACAGAATTGGAATGTCTTGCAGTGGTTTTCGCCCTCAAGAAGTTCCAAATGTACGTCGAGGGGGCCGACGTGGTGATTGAAACCGATCACCAAACTTTGAAGTGGTTACGTCACCTTAAGGATCCAGTGCGTAGGCTTGCCCGCCGGGCCTTGGAGTTACAACCTTATAATTTCCGAGTTTCGGTACCGACCTGGGAAATTAAATGTTGTAGCAGATGCTTTAACCAGGGCCCCTCTTGATTCCGAGAATGGTCAGGGAGAAGCGGTGGTGACGTTGGCAGTTTCAGAGGAAGACTCTTCTGACTCCGCGCAGGGAGAAAACTCTGCCAAGGAGTGGGGGCTGCCTTTCGACAGGAAAGCCATCATAAGTTCTCAAGTTACTGATCTATGGTTAGCGAAGATTATCGCTGAGTAAGAGCGGGTAAGAAGCTCTGGGAGTCCGAATACGGCATTGGAAGCCGGGACAGTACTAGATCAGTATATAATGGCCTATTGTTTAGGTATTTCGCTCCTTGGGACGAGGATGATGAGGACAGGCTGGAAAATGCTTGGAAAGTGGTGGTCCCTAAAAAGCTTTGGGTACCCACCATTATGTATTTTCCTGACGAGGCACTGGCCGGCCACCAGGGGGCTTGTAAGACGTTTAAAAGTTACGTGGTCGGGAATGAAGCGCGACGTTATAAAGTACGTAAGGGCTTGCGAGGTGTGTCATAAGTGTAAGCCATCTCAGCAGCTAACCCCCGGGCTACTTTCTAGCGTTCCTAGTGAAAGGGTTTTTGAATTAGTAACCGCCGATTTAATGGGTCCCTACACTCGGAGTGCAAAGGGAAATCAGTACCTACTCGTCATAGCAGGTCCTTTTACTAAGTGGGCAGAACTCTTTCCGCTTAGAAAAATGACTACGGAGAAAGTATGGGTGAAAATGTATGAAGTTTTTGTCGGAATGGATTCCCACGGCAAGTGCTAACTGATAATGCATCCATATTTTCTAGAACTAAGTTCAAAAGGGCTTGTTTGGATTTGGGTATTCGCCCGAAAACGATATCCCCGTATCACGCTCAGGCAAATCTGACTGAGCGGATGAATCGAACTATTAAGCCAATGATAATTTCTTATGTCGAACGACGGAAGGATTGGGACGCCCGTCTCCCAGAATTAGGCTTCGCTTTGCCCTCAGGCGAAAGTGTCGCGAGAGGATATTCACCCGCAGCACTGAACTTGGGCCAAGAGCTACGCGCACCCCTGGATTGGGAGTTGATACCAGGAAATACTTCCGGCAATCGAAGCGCAGGCACGTTCGCCGAGAAACTGAAAATTAGGCTGCATTATGCAATCGACCATGCATGCTTGAATTTACAGGATTAGAAGCTTACGCAAAAGCTGCACTACGACAAGCGCCATCGAGCTGTTTTCTACAAACGTCGAGACCTCGTGTTGCGCAAGACTTATCTTTTTTCCGAAGCGAGTCGCGGTATCACGGCTTCGTTAGGGGACAAGAATGAGGGGCCGTTTGTAGTGCAGGAAAGGACCACTCCTTTAACGTATCGGCTGGGGGACCTAGACTCCGGTGATTTCATAGGAGTAACGCACGTGTCCCAGCTGAAGTCATTCACCCCGTCGTGGAAGCGTGATGACCCTACCCCGCCCGAGACCGAGCGGGAGAAGGGGGGGGGGCGGAGCTAACCCGTACAACTTGCGTTCCAAGGTAAACGTCGTTTGGCAGAATTTGGGTGGGGGTCTACTCCATCGTTATGGAAAACTTGAGATACCTCGAATTTGCAACATGAAGCTAATCGTTGTTCCGCAACTGCGCCTACTTTATAGCCAACATTGCTCGACGCATCGATCCCGATGCCGCCGGAGGAGGTGGGCAGACCGCCGCCATTCAAGCGGAAAAATGGAGGGGGACAACAACCACCCCCTAAAGCTAAGCCCAGTGTTCGGTTGGTTGCCACGTGGGTAGCCGCGACGGAGGATGGGCTCCTCACTTATTTCAGTGCTACCCGCTGGCCTCGGGGTCAAATGACTAGTCGAGTGGGTAACCCCATCTCGTCTGTCTTCAGCGGCGTCACTCGGGGCAGTTGTCAAGGTGGCTCCGAGCAGGCTTTCGCACTCGCACTCGGGCGAGGGAATGACCTAAGAACTTCGGCGGCTGAAGTTCTTGCGGTCCCCTCAGGGGTCATCGCCCTGTCAGCAGTCGACGTCGAGGCCTTGCTGGGGAGCGACGTCACCTCCCCCCTCAATAGCGGCTATGACGTTTTTATCGACGCTATGGACGATCTTGGTCTCACCCCCGCCGCCTAATTTTCGTCTAGAAAATGAAGAAACAATCAAATAAACCAAAAAATTTGGTATCAATTCAAAGCTTCTTTTGTGTTCTTTTTAACGTTGTTCAAATATTTTGGTTTTTCACCTTGTGACCTAAATTTACAGCACACCGAATGTTACCCCGGAAACAAATATTTTTTCAATAGACTAATAATTCAAATTAAAAAAAATATATATTTGCCAAAACCATAAAAAAACAAACTTTCAATTAAAAATAATTATGAGAAGAAAAGCTCTTTAAGTTTTTGTCAAGGGGTACGTATTCAGAAAATGCCTAAGCTGAAAAATGTGGGGTTGTGGTTATGCCTTCGTATTTCAAAAACTTATTATTATTTTCCGCTCAAAATTCAGAATTGCTAGTTTCATACAGAGGTTAAGGCGTGTATAAAATTTGAAAAAAAATCGGTTGACCCATGGTGACATCATTGGGTGAGTTGGCGTGGAATGACTCTACGACACTCTGTATAATCAGTATATAAAGAACGCACCAATGACATGTACGCGCACCTGTTTTCTCTCCCGCATTTTACCCCTTTGTGCGAAAAGGCTTATTATCGGCTTATGTCTCCCACGCTCTTTCGCGTCAACTGCACTTCAAATTTCCCTTGCCGCAACATATATAGCAAACCGTGTAAAAGTAACACGATAACTTGTTAGCCCAGCCATATGCTGGGGCGGGTTAAGAATTTTACGCCATATTTCGCCAAAAGGGAAATCGAACCTTTTTTTCCAAGAATTTCAGTCGAAACTCACTACTTATTGAACAGGGAGATACTCCAAGGTCGATCGTCGATCGGGTTAGAGAGAACAATTTTCCTACTCTAGTAGTTAAAGCGCCCCATACACGATGCGATTTTTAGGGGAGCAACAAATAGTACAGTCAATCTACGAAAAAATACATTCGTACCTCGAAAATATTGAAAGATAATTTTTTATTTTTGTTTCTAGCTGAAAAATTGCGCTGATTTCAATAAATAAAGTTTGCCACTCTACCTCGTTTCCTTCCCCCTTTTGGGCCGAAAAGAACTTATTCGTCTGTAGCGCATGTTCTGTGTAACTTATTTGGTACCCAAATACATTTCTAGAACGCTCACGTCATTATCTATAATTAAGTTTCTAAAGTAAATATCGCTGCGATTGGCCGTTAACAAGTTGGGCGAGCCTACAGGTTCCCCCACACTCGTGTTTTTTTAGAAATACAATTTTATCTGTGTTTAATGAGAAAAAAACGATTTCTTAGGAAAACGTTTATTGATCAAGGCGAACAATATTTATTAGGCAAACATGCCGATCATTAGGGAGTGTTGCGCCGTTTTATTGTACGAATAATAAAATGCAGTTCGTACCTTTCCGCGAGTTCTTCTGCTAGACCTCCTTTACTGTTATTTGACCGCCCGATAGGGCAAAGTACAAATGGACTTGGTGATACGCGTGTTTTCTGAAAACTGTTTTTTGCTAAAAAAAACAACTGCTAATGCCAAAGCTTTCGGATTAACTGAAAAGGGTATTGCGAGTATACATACAGCGTGTAAAAAAAGAAAAGTTCCATATTTTAAGTTAAAAAAGGCGAAAAAGTTCATAGCAAATGTCGTTCCGATTTCATCAATGCAAAGTCGATAGAACAAGCCAAGAGAGCCTCGCAAGCTACGACTAGTAAAGCAACTCTACGATCGAAAGTAAGCAAATTTGCATTTGAGAAAAACTGTTTTGTGGAAATGAAGTATCGGAAAATGCTAAAGCGAAAAAAGAAGCGTACCCTGTCAGAACCAAAAATTACGACCATACAATACAAAGCATTTGCTTAGAGCGAAATGACTCTTGGGCACTAGAAGTTAAAGGAAGACTACAAATGTCCAATGATTTACACGCGAGCGACGCGATTTATCATAAATTGTGTGATACAAATTTTATAACTTCGCGCAACGTTCCATCGCAACATTCTTCTAAGGAAAACGACCCACTAAAACATTCCTTTAATCAAGTCGCTAATTACCTAGAGGATAATGACGAGAAACTAACTCCCGGGATCTCGTGGAAAGCTATTTAGAAGGGACAGGCTACGAGCGATATTCCGCGAAATACTTGAAAAAATTAATGGATCATTATGAAGACCAAATCGTAGTAACTGCTATCAGTGGAAAGGATGACATTGTAACGTTTCGTAAAACAGCTGCCTTCTATTGAACAAACTCCGTGAAACATCTGATACTAGTATCGAAAAAGAGAAGCAACGACTTATTAAAGCAGTAGCAGAAATGATAAGAAGCGATAAAATATGCGCACAAATAAATACCGGAAAGGATATCTACGCTTCATCACTCGAAATTGCGGACATTTCTGATAATGTAAAATATTTACCAGAACATTTTCTTTAGTTTTTACGATTTTTATTCACTGGAAAAAACGTTGACGTTAAAATCGCATCCGTAGGTCAACGTATAATGCAAGCTGTCCGACCACGCATTTTAATCGCGCCTTTACAGCTTGGGCTTGGAGTTTTAATGCACCCCAAATTAGCTTCAAAATTTGTGGTAGACGTTTTACACGTTATGGGATTATCCTGTTCCTACGAAGAAGTACAACGCTTTGAAAAAAGCGCCGCTAAAAAATCTCAAATCAATGTTGGTGAATTTTCGTCAGAACATTTTGTACAGTATATGGCGGATAGTGTTGATCATAATATATGCACGAGAGATGGTTACGGAACGTTTCACGGAATGGGAATAATATCAGCAATAACACCTGCAATCAAAGATAAAAGCGTCATCTAGCGGGCAAAAATATCGGAAGATGAGATATGTACAACTTTACCAGAAGAAAGTTTCGAAAAGCTTCCGACAAGTAATCTTGAATCGGTTGAGAGAATTTTCCGTTTACTTAAAACCCCCGAGACCAAATTGGAATGGCTATATGGAAACTGCCAACTTCGATATACACCGTGGCGTGGCATCTTTTTATTACTTACCTATGATTGACATGGATCCATCGAATGAAATCTGCATATATTCTACTCTTTCATTTGTAGTCGATAATGCGGCGAAATATAACTCGATACCCATATTAACATTTGATCAGCCACTTTTTTTTAAAAGCATTTAGTCTTCTTGAAAATGAAGCGCCCAATAGTGAACTTAAAAATATTGTCCTACGACTTGGTGGACTCCATACAGAAATGAGTTTTCTAGGAACAATCGGATATATTATGGCGCTGTCTGGAATAAAAGAGTTTTTTGAACTAATATACGCATATGCTTTCAGGGGCTGCTATATCTAGAGCTGTAAGAGCGCACTTGCTTTTAGAAAGTGCATATGATCAGTTTTAATTTCAAAGTGCTTCCCGGATTTTTCGAAAAATCCGGATATACCCGTAACTGAATTCTCAGATATCTTAGATGCTATTTTATCGTCAAATATTTATTTAAAAAAAAATTACCGTCACTCTAGAAGAGCACCTAATTAATCTTAGTCAAAACTCGTTAACTGTCGGATTATGGACTCAGTATTTGGATATGGTTTCTATTTTACAGTCGTTTATAAAAGCCGAACGAAGTGTTGACTGCTCTTTACATTTGAAATCGGTTAGTTTAATGTGGGCATAATTACTACGCGAAATCAGCTAGAATATACGTTCAAAACACGCAAAGACTTGAAAGTGAATCGCCAAAAACGTTCAAATTCTTCGAGGATGGCTATCATGTTGTTAGGTGGTCAAAGAAAGTTTGGGGCAGGACTCTCAACCGATTTAATTATCGAGCAACTTTTAATGAGATGAATTAAAACATCCGGAGGTTTGACTAGAGATCGTGGTATGAGGGAATTGCAAAGAGCTATTTGGTTGCTATCGAGACCAATTTGCACTGAAATGACTAACGCCATGGAAGACCTCACATTGAGACACATGACACTAAAGTTCTAGAAGACTTTTTGCTTAAAACCGATCTTTTTGAAGAAAATTCTACGTTGAAAAACATTGCGACTGGAATAGTAGCGAGCGACCGACTTCAAAACATAGGAGTTCGTATAATGCGTGATATGGATGGGAAAAGTGTTAGTGACATTTAGGAGAAAAAACCAGGCAATTAATATGGAGAAGAAACTAACTGTTTAAATATCCAATGATAATGTAGAAATCGACCCTTCCGTATTGTTTTAAAGGCTGTTGATATCCGCTTAAGCCCAACGAAGCGGATTTATCAGAAATATTTAAGTACGAACTATGTAACCACCCAGCTTCTTTATTTGACGATAAGGGATATATGCGTTCAGCTGCTTAAAGCACACTAGCAGATCTTCATTATGGGAGATAGAGAAGCGCGATAAAGTGGAAACCACTGAAAACGCAAAATACGTACTATATGGAGGAAGTTTACTTCACAAATTACCGTGGCCTAGAGGAAAAACGTAATTAGATATTATAAAGTTGTACGTTGACTACGTTAAGAAGTACAACTCTTGTATTGTAGTGTTTGACGGTTACGAGTCTAGTCCATGAAAATTGTAATATCAAAGGATCAATTTCTAAATAATGACGAAAATAAACAGCTTATCATCACTCATCTAACTAAATACTTTCGCGAAGCTGGATGTACTGTACACAATGCAGTTTCTGACGCCGACTACGACATGCAACAGGTTACGGGACTAATTGGTGAAGATACCGACCTTCTGATACTACTTCTTGAATATACAAATGAAGAAAGCAAAGATATACATTTTAGAAGTGAACCAAAAAGTCAAGCCAAGAAAAACAAAGTTTTCAGTATAAAAAGTTAGCCATAATATACGTTTCGTACACGCTTTTCTCGGATGTGATACAACTTCTAGATTTTATGGCGTAGGAAAAGCACTGGGTTTAAAGTTACTAACAAAAAGTAAGATATTCCGAGAACACGCTTCAATTTTCCGTGCACCGAAACGAAACAAGACGTTATAAAATTAGCCGGTGAAAAATGTATGTTAGAGGTCTATTGTGGTCGAATGAACGAAGAAATTCAGGAACTAAGGTTTAGAATTTTCAAAGAAAAGGTTGGAAAATCGAAAAAAGAAATAAACCCTGAATCCTTGCCTCCTACATTAAATGCGCTAAAGTACCAAAAATAAAAAAAATTATCTTGCAATTTGTTCTAGGTCAAACCTTATATCGAAAAAGAGATCGGCGTCGCTGGGGAAGTTTCGCCACACACGGTAAAATCCCGTCTCTCTCATTTCGAAGGTATTTTTATAAACACAAAGGCTAGGCAAAATTATCAAACCAGCCAACGGGCCCTTTCAGTACGGTAGTACTTTTTTTTAACTAAATATAATGCCACCAATTTTATCCAAAAGGAAAAAGGCTTGCGTTGCGCTTTTGGTGCTACTTTGCATAGACGATAAAAGAAAAAAACGAAAGTGGTCAAAACAATGGTTATTTCAAAGAAACAAATATTCCCATATGAACTTATTAAACGAACTGAAAGTATCGGAACCAAAGGACTATGAAAACTATTTAAGAATGAACGACCATTGAGTAGAAATTTTGTTGAAATTGTTTAATTAGTTGTCTAGCGACTTGCTAGCGACTTTATTCTCATTGTAGAAATTGGTTAGACCCGAAATTCAAAAGAAAAATACGGTGATGAGAGATGCAATAAGCGTAGAACGCTTGACGGTTACGTTAAGATTTTTAGCTACTGGTCGTTCTTATGAGGACTTGAAGTTTAGCTGCGCAATTTCACCTCAGGCAGTAGGAAGAATTACACTAGAAACTTTCAAAGCGATCTATAAAGTGTTAATGAAAGATTATTTAAAGGTAAGAAATAGATATCAAATATACTGTTTCAAAAAAATTATAGTCAACAGTTATCAAATATAATTTCATTTATTTATTACATGTGGTGTTATTAGAGTAGGTTGCATTACTAAAGGGTAAAAACAATGGACGTGGTACAGCATAATTTGGGTTTGAAATATTTTGTTTTAAATTTCTTTAGGCCTGATTTCTTGCATGTTAGTTGGTGAAAAATTTCAGTGGAAGCTTGAGTTGAATATTGAAGTAGTTGTCTGCTGTACATATGATGAGGGTTGGTAGAATTCCTGTCTGTTTTGATTGAAAGTATATGGATTTAAATGACCATGACTCAGTTCGGACGGAGTTGAAGATATTGGAAGAGTTGGTGGTTATACAATGTTGGAGTGGGACTGATAATTTGGGTGAATTTGAAATTCGGTGGTTAATTAATTTGTTACTATTATCTTTTGAACTTGAGTGATGACCCTATTTTCAATGAAGGGTTGTGTCGATCTCTTTTCTGTTTGGGTTGATGGTGTGTAATTTTTAAGGGGAAGACCAGGTGAAGGTAGTTCGGGAGAACGGTAAATTAAGCGATTTCTTAATTTAGTCCTGTTAGGTTTGGGGTTCGGTTGTTTAGTGTTCTATCTATTTTCGGGGTAGGAAATTATCGTATTAGAATTAAATGTCGTTGCTCCGGTGACGATGGCTGGCACAACATGAACCCTACAATTTTCATTTAGCTTTCCTAAACAACCATAATATATTACATCCGAAATTAATTTTCGGCGAAAATTCGTTGTTGGTTATCTAAATTCTTTATTTAGAATGCCAATTTTCTAGCAGTGGCTGCAAAGACATCTTCCTCTTCTATTTCGAACTGCTTATGAACTAGTTCCGAAAGTGCTTCTTTCTTTATCCCCATTTCAATCTTTCTTCTTTTTGGAGTTTTGTGGTCCATCTGACCTCCATTACGTCTTTCTTTACTTCTTGGTGTCGGTTCCTAGCTCTGCCATAGAAAGATTTCCATGATTTGCTCTGAGACTACATGAATCTGATCTACCGCGATATTCTTCGTCTTCCACTAAGTAACAACATATTTAAGTTAGTCATACATTTACTAATTTACAGACGCCTAGTTCTAAAGAGGAATGGAAAAAAGTAGCCAAAGGATTTCACCACAGTCTAGGAGCGATGGGCGGGAAACACGTGGCCATAAAAAAATCAGCCCACGGTGGATCATACTATTACAACCACAAAGGATTTTTTAGCGTTATCTTGTTTGCAATTGTTAACGACAATTACGAATATATTTATGTTCACGTAGGAACAAACGGAAGAGTGTCTGACGGGGATATTTTAAGTGAATTAGATTTTTATAAGAAGCTAATTTCAATTAGACCAGAAAAAATGCCAAATTCCAATTATGTTAATCCTTACTCTTTGATAGGATATGAGGCTTTTCCCCCTTCGGAAGTTATTTTACGGCCCTATCCCCAGAAAGGAATAACTCGCGAAGAGAGTATTTTTAATTACCGTATGTGCCGCGCTAGACGGGTTGTGGAGAACGCGTTTGGTATTTTGTCATCGAGGTTTTATATTTTTTTAAGTCTATGAACATGGATCTCGAAACAATTGACGCTGTTATATTAGCGTGTTGTGGTTTACACAACTTTCTGAGAAGGGAATATTGGTAACACTTACAGTCCCCAGGCATTGGTGTGACAAGGGCGAATTAGTTCCGACTAAAGGTCCTCAATCGGAAAGAGTACGTAGGGACACTCTTAAGGAAAACTATATCAATGAGAGTAAAGTTTCCTTTCAAGATATGGTTTCAAAACGCCAAGGAATACGTTCGAACCAGACAAATCTCTAATTTTGTAAATAAAATATTCTTAACTGATCAGGTTCCACAATTTCTTCTTGAAATTCATTCATACTAGATTTTCCCTTTCTTAAGGTTTCATCATCGGCAGTGAACATTAATAAATCAAAATACCACAAAGAAGGAACGTAAACATCGTCGGCTGATTTGCCAGTGTTTTAAGAATCTTTGATTTTGTTAATTCTCGTCTAAATGAAGTTCTAAAGTTATTGATTTTCTTCCGCACGAAATCCTTATCCGCGTTCTCATTTATTTCATTACATTTCTCTACTAGCGTTTAATACGCTCGGTTTTTTAAATCGTGGTCATGATATACATCACTTTTTACTTTCCATAAGCAAGGAAAAGAACGGTAAATTTCTATACATTCTTCCCAAAAACGCTTGTTTTTATCGTGGAACATCTTTCTTCCTCAAAATAGTATTATCAAGTGAATGAATGCGTTTTGAAAAGGGCAAAAATACAAATACATTCGAGGAAAAAATTCCTAGTATTTATATGAAGAAGCGGATTTTCCAGAGTAGCAATGTGGGGGTCTGTTGTTTCTGGTCTTCTACATTTCGGTCCACAGCTTTAAAATCCCAGCATTCAAAGTGAATTCGAAATCCCCAGTTATTCCTAGTTTGAAAAATAACAGGACAATTTTTGAAACTTGAAAGAGATTGAAAGAAAATTTTACTTTTAAACTCTTTCAAATTTCAAAAACATTTATATGATTCTTATTTTATTACTAATTAAGATAGTGGCGTGAAAATTTCATTTAATTGAATTTAACTTGTTCTTGGTAACGTTCGAGAAATATCGTTTCTGGGTCTGCCAACAAACCCATGCACGTTAAGATTTTTCTCAAGGACTAAACGGCGGCCGCTGAAATTTCCTGCCCGGGTCGGGAGACCAGTGACGGTCGCAATCGTCGTCTTTGGTCTCTAAAAAACGCTATACACCGAACGATTAGAACCCCAGAAACTTTTGGGTGGGAGGGATTCTTTTACCTCCCCGCGTAAAGCGATACAGTAAAATCAGTACCACTCGATCAGTACATTCGGTTCAAGTAGAGTCACTACGGCGTTTAGAGGTGCGTTTCGTTTTATAAAAATGAGCGAATTAGTTAAAGATTTATTAGCAGCTCACGGCGAAGAAAAATTAAAACTATCAAATAATTACTCGTGCATTCAGGTACGTTTTTAACCATTTAGTATTTCGTCATATTTTACTTTAATTTATCAACTAATATAATCATTAAATCAATCTATGTTTAAAAAACAAAAGCGATAATTTTTCAAAACTTCATTAATGTACAATTCTATCGGAAAATAATTATACACTACATTTTCGGATACTTTAAAGTAAAATCCTGTTAAGTCTTTGATCCCATGAAATCCTTCTATTCTCTATTTAAAGGTCGACTACCTGAATTTTCGGTTTACTCAGACTATCTGGCACACGTGTCTTGCAGTCAGCCTACTCAAAGACAGAGTAAACCGAATATTCCTGTAGTCGGCCTTTAACTGAATTTAAAACCAAATGTTTTAACGTGGATAAAGAAAAATTGGAAAAACACCTACAAACACTGGATAAAAAATCAGTTAAGATACTCGATGGGCTTAACGAGTTGGACAGGATAATAGATAAGGAAAAAAGAAACGAACTCAAAAATAACAAAATTACGAAAAATATATTAAATCATCGTTAGTTAAAGCCTTTGGTATATCCCCAAACATCTTCGACACGACATGAAACGTCTTGGGTGACGCCACAAAAGGTACAGACGCAAATGATAGAATATCCGCAAATGTCAATGCCGACGCAGGGGATAAAATAATAATAATAATAAAATAGCTTTATTAGGATATCCAACTCAGTTTTTTAACTGCTTGCCAGTTGGGTCCTCTCGAGTATACAAATAAAAATACTTATTTCAATATATAAATGTGCTAAAAAGGGAAACATACAGTCACAATAGAATTATTAAAAGGGTTTTTGATTTACGATCATTTTTATTCGCCTAAGTTAAATTAGTCCCTTACACCGCACGCCCAAGCCGCAAAGAACTATAACGTCTGCTTTCGCTAAGATTTGCACGATGTTTTTAATTAATTAATTGGTTTTAATAGATAAAAAAATTTACTTATTTTTCATCTACAATTCTATAGAAAGTATGTTATTTTACCATTTCATAATTTTTTAAATTCATAAATTTTTGTAATTATTTTATGGCGATTTACTTATTTACCTACATTTTGGCGATATATAATCTACTAATAATTGAGCAACTTTCTGACGATCTATAAACAACTTATGGTTGAAGAACTCCCTCAACTTTTTATCAGCAAATAGTTTAGCAACTTTTGAGCACCAAAAAAGGTACCAGGAAGATCACGAATTCGTGAGGAAAGAGTTCGTCATCCCCTTACTGGAATATGAGAAATGGGGAGTTAACGTTCCCACAGAGAAATAGGCATTGTAGTTGCTGTTTTAAAGAGTTGTAAAAATTCTTTCAATTATGTGCGATTTTGCGCCAACCACATCCGTCAGAATATGAAACGTTTCCTTGATATGCTTAAAGCTAGCATAAGGGAGAAGACTGTCTATGATGAATTTCTTAAAGATATAATTAAGTGCGAAACGGCTGAATAATTTGAAAAATATACGCTGTTTTTGTGAGAGATTGAGAATTACGTTGACAAACATCTGAAAACTCGAACAATCAGGAAAACATCAAAACGTTTCGGCGTTTTTAACGGTAACACGATGTCAGTAACAAGCAACCAGGATGAAAGTTACAACAGTAAACTTAAAAGTCGTTTGCCTCCTACTAAGAATGGAATTATTAAGGATGTGATTATCACTCCTACCCTTAACGAAACTTATGCTTTCACTAAAAGGTTATTATAACCTCTGAGAGTTTGGGAAGTAAGGACATATCGAGTGCCTTTAAACGCTTCCATCTTCCTTTCAGATGAGCAAATGCCCTTTCAATCTGTAAGGCCTATTATTGGCAAGAGGCCAAAAAGAGTCACCGGGTGCTAGTGGCGACTCCACGTGGCTTCCATTATATATATATTGGGTGGCTCTTAGTGAAGTTGTTGGTTAGTGAGTGAAGTGGCAACAGTTAGTTAATTTGGAGCCAACGCTAAAGACGGCCTACCTTATAAAGATCCTTCCCTCACATGTCAGCATCGCCTTAGACCAGACCCACGTACCATTTGTGAGTAATTATTAATAAATAAGGTTCTGTTTATATGGTATTCTGAATTTAATTGCCTACGTAAAAATTAGTTCCCTACAAATCATTTGCCTCGAAGAGCTATCATTTTTGTTATAAGTCCGTTGTGTGGCCGTCAAGTGGCCATTATCTTTGTACGGTGTAAGAATGAAAGTGTTAATTGGAAACGCAGTCTCCCAAAAGATGTTTTTCACTAGGCATTGGTCGAGACCTATCACATTATAAATCTTTGTAACCGAATCTGTAACCTATGTAACCCTTCTGGTTCATTTTCCCCGCACTCTTGACCCTCTATATTGACAGTAATTGTTAAGTATTCGTTAAAAACCCATATATCAAATATCTTAGAATTCCACGCTCTATTTAATGAAAACTAATCACAATGTTAAATATAATTAAAATTAATGATAAACTAAAAACTTAGATAACTTTTTAACGCTACATACAAATTAAATAGTTTATAAAGCTTATAGAACTCAATGAACCCCCCTATAAAATATAAAATAATGATAATTAATTAAACAGGGTACTTAATATAAATTATAAACTAAATCCCTGCCTTCAGCAATACAAAAAATTAGAGATAAAAATTAGGGAGATAATTGGCGTCTTTTCCCTCGTTTTATTTCCGTGGTACAATACTTTCCGACCCGACCCCATCCCAGTTTTTCTCAGAAATTTTCCGAACTAAACCAGCAATGTCCCCTCAACTCACAACGATCCCATGGAACCAGTGTCATGTTAACGGGCCTTTAGCCCACTAAAAGATAACCCGGATACAACAAAAAGCGCACGTTTTCCAAGGCCGGGTCATAGGTCAAAAGTGTACCTGAACATTTTCGCTTGTCAACAAAATAAAGATAACTTCGTGATTTTTTGGCACCTTCTCCCCCGCAATCACGCGGAACCAACCCCAAGGGACCTTTCGTGGGTCAGACAACGTCATACATCCCATGACAGGACACGAGTCTTGGGTGCCCCAATGACCCAAATAAAATGGAAGGTCACCAATTACTTTTGAATTTCAACTCCGCCCTAAAATCCCCGGAACAAAACGAAGAGACAGAGCCCCAAAAAGACAGAATTCTGGCTCTCGGGCAAGAGAATGACCATGTCGAAATAAATGTAAAATAATAATTACCCTCACTATTGAAACAACCCTCACTGACGGCCTAAATACAGGGCATTCCGACTGAAAGAACATAGGCCGAGCAGTAATAAGTCTGGAAAACGTAATGCCCTTAACACCCTCGAATCACGTGTTGATAACCCATTATCTAGGAATTCCGAGAGAAGAAATCCAGGGGTCCAAGACCGATTCCCTAGCCGGACATTTCAGACCGAAACCCGAAGTACCTACGCCCCCGTCAGCTTGTGAAGTAAAAGGATAAAGGAAGAAACCCGCAATCCGGCCGCCAAACCGTAGACGAGTAAATAAAGAGAAATTGAGAAAGTGTGAATAAAGAAGTCCCGTTCTGTGAAGTGCGTGTGTCGGGCATATTACGTAAACCGAGGCACGAGAAAACCCGTAAACGAAGAGACGACAACGTAGCGGAGGACACCAGTAGATAGTGACTAAATCCTAACATGTTAAATCCAAGATGGCCGCCAAAATGACCCAAAATTTCAAAAAACCGCCCACAGGAAGGTCGAAAAACATTTTGGTTGATCCTTAATTTGACCTTGAAGATGACCTTTGACCCCGGACAACAACCTTTAAGCCTCGGTATATCACCCAAACCAGTTTGGACACGATCGGGCAAGATCGGAACGAGATATCAGCGCTAATGTTTGACCCCCGCCAATAATTTTTTTTTTCATTTCTCACAATATAAAAGAATAATTTTGTTAATTACGAGAGAGCGAAACAAATTCCGAAACAACTCTTGTTTAACCTTCGCTTTATAGCCTTGACAAGTTTGGCCCCACCCAATCACGTGATATCCAACCCTGTCGAAATAAAATCAAACTTCAATTTATTTACTTTTAGAGATAAAAAATAATTACATAATAACAATCAATACACAGCAAATTACAATGGGGCTGATTGGTCAATATCCGCCCGAAATATAGCCACTTATGTATAACCCCTGTCGAAATAAAATAAAATATATTTACTTATGGAGATAAAATGTTTCTACATTTGCAAAACAAATTTATAATATTACCCAAATAGGATAGCTTGTTGGGTTTCAATAGTAAACGAATACATTCTAAAGTAACATAATCAAATAATTATTTTAAAAATAATAAACTATTTACATAATAAACAAGCAATAAATATTTTTAAAACAAAACATTACAATGTGCTTGATCGGGTGATATCCGCCAGAGATTTAGTCACTAATGTGTTATGAAAAATTCAATTTATTTACTTTTAAAGATACAATGTTTTTTGTTTTAGCGATTCAAATGTATAATTTTATCCACCTACAATAACAACGTACTACTACTAACTATTGTTAGAAATAGGTTTGGTTAAAGTGCATAAAGATGGTTGTCCTTATTGAGTAGCCTGCTGTGGGGCTGCGGGCCTCCGTATGAGGGCACGGCGGACCCATCTCCCGGCCTTTTGGAGTTCCACCGGGATATGCGGGCTGCCGTGTGCCTGCCGTTCCCCTTTAGGAGCTCTTTCCAAAAGGCTTGGCTCTCTACCTTCCTAGGTAGGGTGCCGGCCGGAGTTGCCAGAGCATCCGCTCTTATTCCCACTGCTGTGAACGAAGTGAGGGCTGGTCGACCCATTGCTGCACCTTCTGCTGGGTTGAGTGGCTTGCGTCGAGGGTGCGACCGTTACTAGTAGGGTTCTGCTACCCATGCTGGTTTTGTCACCTGTCCGGGCTTGTGGACGCTGGCGTAGGGTATTATGATGACGGACCTCCGGTGGTGTGGTTTCAATCTTATCGGTACACCGGGCTATAAATCTGATGCATGGTGGTATAAGAGGAAACAGAAAACGTTCGAGAGATACAGATTGTATAGAAGCCGAATATAGCTCGGTATGTATTTATCCGCGATCTAAAAAAACACTGTGTATAAAATGAAATAAATCTTTTTTTTTTATAAATATTTGTTGTATTATAGAGAAACGTTACATAAACAACAGAGTAATACAAAATAGTAAAAAAAATCATTTTTTGTAAAAAAATCCGTTTTTAGTTTAACATCAAATATTTACAACATTTAGTAGGGAAACCAGTTTTTTTCTCTTTTAACGTGGCTCTCTGAAATGTCTTTTGGCTAAACGTGATCTGCGTGTATCAATTAATTCTATCTTGCGCGGAGATGCGAAAGTGAGTAAAAAATAGACTAGAATCAATGATTCCAGATGTTAAAAAACTTTTTGCGTTTGAAAGTGTGATATCATTAGTAAATTGTTGAAAAATCCAAACTAGTTTTACAAGGTTGTAACGTAATTGATAAATCCTACGCGTGACGATTATTAAGGGGTGGTTATCAAATTAGTTTAATTAGGCTGATGCAATAGAATGTTGAGCTAGTTCTATCCTAGAGGTAATTATAATTTATGAATTTAAAGATATAAAGACAATAATTTTACAGGGTGTGTTTGATACAAAATAAATAATAATTCGGCAGAATTTCATAGACCATGTCTTATTTGCGTGTTTCTGGTAACGTGGTTCAGCAGAAAGTTAAAATTATAAATCAATTTAATTCAGTTGTGTTTTATTTGAAAATAATTAAAATAATTAAACTTAATTTTGTTTTAATTTAGTCACAAATAAACACCCGTCCGTTTACTGTGTATAGTCAGATAAAATACTAGCTACGTGTATTCACAATGTTGCTATTTTTAATTTAAGAAAAGGGTTTTTGGAATTTGTATTGATTATGTTACTTTAGAATATATTATTTTACTATTTAAAATTAACAAGCCATCCATTTGGGTAAAATTATAGTCTTTTGGATTGCAAAAGTAACAAGAGATAATAAAAACAACATTGTATCTTCAAAATAAATACATGTAAGAATTATTTTATATTGACAAAGTATTACATGAGTGGTTTTATTGCAGGTGGATAAAATTATACATTTGAATAGCTAAAACAAAAAACATTGTATCTTTAAAAGTAACTAAATTGATTTTTTCATAAAACATTAGTGACCAAATCTCTGGCGGATATCGCCCGATCAAGCCCATTGCAATGTTTTGTTTTAAAATGTTTATTGATTGTTATTATGTAATTATATTTTTATTCCTTTACTCCCAAAAAGTAAATAAATGGAAGTTTTATTCTATTTCGACAGGGTTGGATATCACGTGATTGGGTGGGGCCAACCTAGTCAAGGCTATAAAGCGAAGGTTAAACAAGAGTTGTTTCGGAATTTGTTTACCTATCTCTTAATTAACAAAATTATACTTTTAAATTGCGAAAAAATGAAAAAAATTGCCCCAAAAAATTAATAAGCAGAAGTAAATTTTTTATCGGCGGGGGCCAACATGAGCGCTGATATCTCGGTCCGATCTTGCCAGATCGTGTCCAAACGTGTTTTGGTGATAGAGCGAGACTTAAGGGGTTGTGTTCAGGGGTCAAGCGTTGAGGTCAAAGGTCATCTTCAAGGTCAAATTCAGGATCAACCAAAATTTTTCGACCTTCCTGTGGGCGGTTTTTTGAAGTTTTGGGTCATTTTGGCGGCAGAACTACCAAGGACCAATAAAATATAAAACGACTAGGTTTTACTGGAATCTATGGAATCTTAATAATGTCTGGCAACCTGCCACAATATTCATCAGGCAACCTTGCAGGCGTCTGCTTCCACTATGGTCTCCCTACGTAGTATTAAGAAAGGTAGATTGGACAATACCTGGCTCAAGGCGGATCACGAATTATTTAAATTATTATCAAATCGAACTGAACGGACTGCCGTAGGATTTGATTAAAAAATAGCTAACAGCTCCCGGAATATTTCGATTGAAATAACTATGTAGGTTTTTTTTCGTATTCTATCCGCATAGCACCGATTAGCGCCTGTTTTCCCAAAGTTGAGACGCGTAGTCGCCAAGATCATCGCTTTATTGTATCTGGTCATTGAAAGAGAAGTGGAGAAGGCAGGACCTCCTTTTTGTCGTCTTTATAGCTTGACCAACTACACCTCGGAGTTCTCGACCTTCAGCTGGCGGGTAAAATATTGGGCCTGTAGACAATCCGCTGGCATCGAAACTTATGGGAAGGGTTAGGGTTAATGGTGGGGAGCCCAGAACTTGGTATAAATAGGCAACGTTACCAGAAATGGGCCACAGTTTCTTGTCGATTCTCGAGCCTTCACAAATATTGTTACGCCGTTTTCTATAGTTTTATTTAATTTTTTCTTCAGTTTGTCTTAGTTTTTTTCGGCGTTTCTTAGATTTTTAGTTAATAAAGGTACCGTGGTGCAATCTAATCACCTAGAAGATAATGACAGAATTATTTTCTTTATTTATGGAGTATCATTAATTCAGAATTAAAGGTAGTAATTAGCAAATTTATTAACTTTAAAAAGTAGTTTTTAGTAGAAGGAGACGACCTCTCCAAATGAGACGGCTGAACCTTGAGGAAGACAAACGTATGATGAAATCGAAAGTGAAGCGCTTGGAAAGATTTGTTTTAATTTATAACACTTACTATTTAAAGGCTCCCTGGAAAAGAGTTGCAAGGTGGAAGAACGTTTCGGCGGTGGACCAGGTGTTTCAAAATAATTAAATTTGTAATATAATTTGAACTAAAATCGAATAAATTGCTTTATTTAAAAATCGTTTTTCATGTTTGAATGTTTATCATTATTCGATATCGTTCAGTGTCATTCTTACGCTGCTTATGATATATCCGTCTACATTTCTGGGAAGGTATTATTTAAAAACACTTGTAAATAAATCGTTGGAAGTTATGAAACTTGAACGATCTATTTCAGGTCAGCCAGTTCAAAATTAATTCAAGAGGGGAACACTATCGTATACAGGGCACCACACTGTATACAAAACCCTTGTAACAGGACGACCCCACTACGAAATATGTTACACAACCAAAACAGCCCTTAAAGGTCTATTTAATTTCTGTATATCCTTAAATTAAATTATTGATGTGTCATATTTAGTTCGAATAGGCTTTTATTAAATATGAAAGCGCTGAGTAGATCGATTATTCAAACGAACTATCCAAGTTGGTGTCCCGCAATCCCCAGTGTTCGAACCTTAACGTCATCTAGCTCACGACAAGAATGTAAATAAAAACACGTGGCTGCAACAGGTGGTGGAAAACGTGAGGGGCGAATTTCATAAACAGAATCTATGCGTTTTCGTTATGTTACTTAAGACACATGAAATTCAAAAATATAACTTACCCTTTTTGCTTTCTCACCCTGTTTACGCAACGCAGATTTAAACAAGCAAGATTATAATTATATTTCAGCGCCTTCATTCTTGATTAATGCCCGGTTTAATTATAACCATGGGTTTACACATTACGGTATTTGAAATTAAGAGTAATATCATTGTGATTTAAAAACAAATACTTACTTGTCATTTTTCTTTCAAGAATTTGCATTAAAACCATTAAAATAATTAAAACAACATGGTCCATTGTACCGTTTAAGTTAAGAGAAAGTGCTTTTTTTTCAGACAGCGAGCGTCAAATTACGCGAGCTCCGATACCATTAAAAAATTATACTTGCACGACAGTCTTATCGACTAAAAACTAAAATCACAAAGAGTTAGAGTGTAGTTGCTAGTACCCAGCAAACGCAAAAGACCCTATAGATGTGCCAAAAAGATCCAAAACTCCCAGGATAATCCCACCTAGAATGGTTATTGCAGAAATATATCTGGAACATCCAAAAACCCTGATCGAATTCCCATATACCAAGGACATCCATAATACATCCAAATTCTGTGTTCCAAATACGCCTTCACCAAAAATGTCCCTGAGATATCCAAATAAACAAATTTACTTCAGCGCCCAATAAGGCGTTGGGGCGACGGCAACCACGGTGAATTAAATTAATAATTATTAAAATATTTTTCAAATGAAACAATTTTTATTAAGTTGCTTCAATTTTTTTTAAAAACAATTGTATTCATTAAATATAAAAATATTAATTAAATTTAAAGAACTATTAATATCTAATTTATGTGCACACTAGGTGGCGTGGTCAGCAAACATACGGAAATTCCGAAAGTTCCTTACTCCATGGTCTTGGGAAATCTTTAAATAAACCGCGTGTTTTCATGCACAAGAGTTTCATTTTCATTTCCAAAAGCACAAAGTCGTCCTTCCATTATTTGACGATAGTATTCGCAGTATAGTTTACATATTCATTTTACAATTTTTATCTTACTGTCCTGTGTCGAATTCAACACTCATATGTAACGCTCATTTTTAATGGTGATTAAACCACGCCTACTGAAATGGTGCTGAACAAAACCAGGGAGTAAGAGAGATTTTTTGGCAGAGAGAGTGAGTCCTCAGAGTCCTGAGTGTCGGAAGAGCCAAAGATCGTACAGAGCCAGAGTTCGGATTGAACCAGAGTTCGGATTGAGCCAGAGAGTGGACCGAGTTAAAGAGCGGACAGAGCCAAAGGGTAAAGGAGACCCAAACAAGCGACGTTGAACGACACTAGAGTTTCATCAATCGGTGAGCGAAAGCCACAGGCTTCAAACTATTGTTATAGAGAGAGAGAGCCCGCGTATGCCCCCCCCGTGTTATTGCACGCTTATTATTATTAAGTGTTTAAGTATTTTATTGTTATTTGTATTGCTATTATTTTGGTTTATTATATATAAAACCTTTTGGACACCCGTACTCTCTAGACATTCTTGAACCCGGTTACTTACCGTTAAGCTTGTTTCTTACGAGATTCCTCCTACTTTGCTAACGCTAGGGAAACCAATAGTCACGTTTTATCTTCATCGAGAAATTAGCGTTGCATTCTGGTGGTCCGTCCGGGATAGTTATATTTAAAAAGGGTTTCCCCATTCTAAAAGGTTTCCGTGAGGAGTTCATACTGTTGGATTTTTTTCGGTTAAAAAAAATTGGGTTTCTGATCCATCTGGATAGTGATTCTGTTTGTGGGGCCTTTTTCTGTGTAGACTATATCCCTAGCTTGGGTAAATTCCATAGTTGTAGTTCCTGTATTAGAACATTTCAAACCATAGAACGCCAAGAGAGGTATAAAAAATTTTCCCACTTAAGAGAAAATAGTTATCACACTCCTACTCACCCAATGGAAGGTAACCCTGAACAAATAATGCCGAGGGCCACTTGTTAACCGCTTTGGTTAATCAATTACAGGCACTCAATGCTTAGCGGCCAAATATACCCAACCACAGTAATTGTTTGCCCAAATTTAATGCCAAAAGGAGATCCCCCAAATTACTCCGGAAGAGATAATACCTCGGAATCATTAAAAGATTTTATAATCAAAACTAGGCGGTTCGTCTTGGATCGAGCCATTCCCGGCAATGTTTTTTTGAAGTTAACACCTCACGGCGACGTTCGGTCTTGGGGAGGGAGGAGTTTAACGCTCATTTTTAAAGGTGTTATTTAAAACTAATTGCATTTAAAATATTTCCTATTTAAATTTTACCTTTTATCACATTCATTTCCTTTATTACGTCCTACCATATGCGTTCCCATCTGTAGAAGAAAATCACGTTATTCCCGAGCCTTTTAGTTTTTAAGTCTCTTTTATATTTTTCAATTTATTACGGGTGTCCAAGTCGTAAAAGGGTATCATTAGTATTTTTCTTGTAAAATGTACTATTGCTGTCCGTGTAAAGTATCGTATCCCCTCTACATGTGGCTCTTCCCTAACCAGCGTTCGGTGCTGGGAAAGCGCGCACATCTTGACTCATCCATTGTGCGCTATAACCCCTCTCTGTTGTTGAATATTCGGCGTCGTATCGTAAATGATTTAATGGTGCGCGCTCTCTATTGTACGGCGTTCGGACGTCTATAGTAAACTATTGAAAGAAGCGTTACTTCAAACGGCCACCTTTAAAAATAAAAACTACAACCACGTGGCGACACGTGGTACCGTCGTACGACTTTCTTCCTGGGAAAGACACCAGATCATTTCATCCTTCTAAAGCCAATAATCTTCAAGCCAAGTCGCCTACTCCGAGCTACCCTTAACCTTTTAACTTCTCCAATAAGAAGCCACCCAAATGTCAGTTTCCGTAATTAAACCACGCCTACGGAAATGGTGCTGAACAAAACCAGGGAGTTAGAGAGAGTAAGTCCTCAGGGTCCTGAGTGACGGAAGAGCCAGAGAGTGGACAGAGCCAAAGCGTTAAGGTTGTTTCTCACGAGATTCCTCCTACTTTGCTAACGCTAGGGAAACCAATAGACACGTTTAATCGTCATCAAGAAATTACCGTTGCACGTAGACTATAAGCCAGGTAAAACCTTAATTCAATAGCAATTATTAATTATAAACCACCTTTTCACTGTTCTTTAGTTTAAGCCTTGGTTCTAAAATAAAATATCCCTTGTCTGGCGCGAATGACTTGAAAGCGCTGCTGAAGCTTAGATAACCCTCGTTTTACTTTACAGTAGGTCTCAGCAATAATGGTAAAAAAATAATAGCGCGTACTTTCTTAATGGAATAAATTGGGATTATGAAAACGAGTTTCCTGTTTAAAATTTTACGTTTTAAAATGAAATTTTGAGGTAACAATATTTTCCCAGCGCACAATCTTAATGGGCATGAAACCGTATGGGCATTTTTAAACTGATTTCTGTATTTATTGTGTTAAGGATACAATGTCAAAAGGGAGGTACAAACCATTATCTACACTGTCCTCACGTCAGAGAGCAAGGATAATTTATGCTGTTACTAATGAAACCCAAGATCAAATTTTGGAGAACAATAATCCGAATGACGAAGATGGTCTATTTTACGAAAATCCAAACAGCTCTTTCGAAATTGATTGTGAGGTTGAGGAGATGAACGGGTCAAATATTTATGATGAAGAAATATCTATTGAACGGTTAATTAATAACTCTGAAACAGATGACAATTATGATACTGAAGGGGAAAATTCTATTTTCGAGAATATGCATATCCCCGCTAATAATGGTTGCGATATTTTGGAAAATCTTAGAGGCACTGATTCTGAAATTTTAAGAGCAAATCTAGCGAGGTGGGCGACTAGCTTTGGTGCCAGCCAAAATTCTGTAAATGGTCTTCTAAAAATCTTGAAAAACCATGAATGCTTTATAGAACTTCCTAGCGATTCACGAACATTATTGCAAACACCAAGAAATCCAATACTAGAAGAAATGCCTCCCGGTCATTATTTTCATTTTGGTCTAGAAGCGGGTATTCGTTACATGGTCAGCCGTGAACTTGATCAGGCAGAAACTGTAGGCGTTTTCAAAATTCTGATTAACATAGATGGTTTACCGTTGGGAACTAGTACCACTAGCAACTTTTGGCTTATATTGGGTGTAATTTCATCAGTTGCAAGCTCTAAGCCATATGTTATTGGTCTTCATCACGGATTAAGTAAACCTATATGCTGTGATCAATATTTATCATCATTTGTCAATGAGGCTAACCTTCTGATAGATATTGGTATATTAATAAATGACATGCAACGATCTGTAGAAATATTTAGGTTTATATATGACACCCCAGCCAGGGCATTTATTCGCAAAGTCAAAGGTCATAATGGGTACTTCGGTTGCGATAAATGTAGTCAGGCCACGATAAGACGTAGAAAAAGGCGTTGCTTCCCATAAGTTGAATTTGAAGTACGAACTGATGCTCATTTTCGGAATAAATCCCAACCAGGACACCATCACGGAACCAGTATTTTGGAGAGATTACGTAATATAGATATAGTTAATGACTTCCCTTTAGATTATATGCATCTTGTTTGTTTGGGGGTAATGAAGAAAACTGTAAAGCTATGGATGGGAGCGGAGGGAAAAAATGCCCTATACAAATTTAGACCAGATCAAGTAATAGAGGTTTCCAATCGCTTAGAGGCTTTAGCTCCAGTCACATGTTCAGAATTTGTTAGAAAGCCGCGATCATTATAGGATGTCGATAGATTCATAGCCACAGAGTTCCGGTAATTTCTCTTGTATTCAGGGCTAATAGTGTTGCAGCATATTCTACCGAAAGCACATTATGAGTTGTTTAAAACTTTACATGTGTCAATTTGAATTCTGGCCACACCCCTTCAAGCGATTGAAAAATTGAGTTTGCTGAACAACTATTAAAGTACTTTGTGAAAATTTACGGTCTTCTTTACGGAAAACATCTTATTTCGTACAATATACATGGTTTGCTACATTTAGCAAGAGATTGCAAGAAGTATGGGCATTTAGATTCTTTTGGCGCATATCAGTTTGAGAACTATTTATTCAAGTTGAAATACCAAATTGCAAATGCAGGCTACCCGTTAAAACAGGCGATTAATAGAATTACAGAAGAAAGAAACATTTCTAGTGCCTTAAAAGTTAAAAATAAAACTTCACTTCACATGATTAACGAGGGTGGACCACTTTTAAACGGATGTACTGACCCTCAATACAAAAACTGTACTGTCTGAATTTCAGTTGACTGCATCGAAACGTGACAATTTCTCTATTTTACATGACTCTTCAATTGTTGTAATTGAAAACATCGCGACCTTCGAAACTGATCCATCAAAAATATGTTTAGTTGGAAGAAAATTCTTGACGGTGTCAGATTTTTTCACTTCTCCGTGTCAATCTTCCGAAGTTGGTGTGTTTAAAGCAAAAATTTATCTTCTCTAATGAAGTGGCCTCTTCGCCATGTCGTTTCCAAAGCGATGAGATATCAAATGGAGGGTACAAATGCGTTCGTCATAATGCAACTTCTACATAATCCATTGAATAAGTTGATGTAAGTCTATAACTTTTGAGTTACTTTTTTGTATATGTGATGCATATAGAACTTAATTTATTAAAATTTGCTTTAAAAAGAAATGTATTATTTTTTGAAATATAAATTGACAGTGAAGGTTCATGAGTTTGATGTTATTAATTTTTTCCTTTAAATTATTGGTTGACCAGGTCTAAATGATGAAATTTAGATATTATTTTAAAAATTTCTATGCTCTAGAAGTTGGCGTTTTTATAATGCAGATTGTACTTTTCTTCAATTGGTGCTATAGATAACAAATTAAAATTCATTAACTTTATTTTTAAAAAGGTTAAATGGGTGGAAATTTCAAAACCGTTGAGTTTGTCCATGGAGGGGTAGCAGTTATACCCAATACATGGATCTTCAATCATGAAATGAAACCCAAATGCTACTGGCCCTGGGATAAAGTTGCTTCACGTAATGCCAAAAAAATAATTTATCCAAATAAGAAAGATTGGGTGTCCTATGAAATCCGCATTTTTTTCAGCTGTGGTAAAATATTTTAAATTGTTCGAAATAAAATAATATTGACAATATTTTTATTTATTTTCATTTGAAATATCAGATACTTTCGAAGACTAGGGAAAAAATGTTGAAATATGTAAAAGATACAGATATTTCAGCTAGTGAAGCTGAAGCTGGACGAGGAAAGATAAATAAAAAGAAAAGAATATTTGAAAGATGAAACTGACACAGAATCAGAAACTGTCGACTCTAAACTCCAGAAGCCCGAAAATGCCTGAAAACTTGGTATTAGGCAGAATTCGCCAATTCATCATCGAATATCACGAAACACGTCTTACGCAATCGGAAGTTTTAGTACTCCATGATCAACGACCACTCCTCATGATAGGTCCCCCGACCTTACGACTTCTTCGAATCCAATATTGTCCTTGCTCCTCGTGCATTGCCACAAAATGTCACCGCCAACCCTTCCTGCGGTGGCTCCCAAGTCATTTGGGAGCAGTCCCGATACCGAAAGACATAATACCATTGACCAACGATGAATGGAAAAATTATGTTCCCCACATCGATATTTCAACTCCTCCCCGATATCCTACAGCAGGAATTAAACCCATGTAAAACAAAATTATTTTAATAAAATTGTATTGAATTGAATTGAACGACCAATTGATTCCAATCAATATCACGCAACGAACTCAAAGCATTCCACGTCCCACCGTCATCGAATCGTTGAAACAGTCTTTGAAACGCATGTACCCTTCGTCCGAATCTGGCAAGAAAATACTGGACCCTCAAGCGGATTGCATTCCCGATTATACGTTCCCGAACGATGTAATTACTCTGACCGATGACGACGACGAATTAACGAAACTGTGTGAGACTTGACTTTCGTCTGGGGTCCTGAACGATTCATTTCGCTCAGATGCCACGGAATTGGACAGCGACCTCACAAGTTACTTGTTACAAGTAACCTCGTTCAACGACGCGCAACAAAGTGATCTTGAATCCCGAAGGAACCCTCAGGTATCCGATCAACCATCCTTAGGGGTGCTTCCTCAACAAGATTTATCAAAGTGTCGGTGCCGACGCTGTTGGAAGCTGGGGCATCTAGTCAAGAATTGCCCAAAAAAGCTAAGACGATCTGAAACCATAAACTCACCAATATGAACCTTATAGTTCTCATAATTTTCACTATGTTCTTTTGTATTATTATTATTCAAACATTCCTTACAATGTCTCTTTTTCTGTTGATGGAGGGATGTGACGGAGTTCGTCCCAAACCTCACGGCTAATAATTATTTTGAGTTCTCCCGCCAGGACGACTCGCGGTGCTTGGTGGCCGATAAAAAGTCGATTCCACCGAGTTTCGAGGGTTGGTTTTTTTGTTAAGATTATCTCGATTCCGAGAGACGGGAAAAATATATAAAAGAGACCGTGTCTGGTGCAGGAGGTTTATACTTTCTTGTAAGTGTCTAGTTATTGTTTTATTTTTTCAAGAGAGAATAATAAACCTCATTTGTAACTAATTTTGTTTTATTCTTGTTATTAATAAGCCTTGCCTCTAGCGTTTTCCACATTATAACCGTGACCGACTTAATCGTGATTCATCTTAATTAAGATACGTTAAGTCGAATTAGGGAACGGTTATAATACGAAGCAATACAACTAACAACGAGATCTACTGTACAACTAATTAAATATCTTCTCGAAGGAGGCTTTCCCTACGTACTAACTCGAAAGCTATCAAGCGATATAGTGGAAATGACATAGCCATTTGCGTCAATCAGGAGGGCGAAATGATCAAATGGACGCATGGGCTGCTACTTTATCTATTGAGAGAAGTCTAAAAATTGGAATTATAAAGTGATCTGGACACTCCAACGTGGAACCAAAGAAATGCCTAAAAGAAACACTACAATCCCGTAAGAATATTCAAAACCACTTTCATCAGAAATTGATTCAGAGTAGTGAATTATGTTTTTTTAATTTCAGAAATATTGTGCAACAACACAATTTCTTTTCGAAATCGTTTAGAAACATGCAATATCACTAAGCCTAATAATCCAATAACTTCCAGTTCACAACCAGTTTTACCATGAGGTTTGCAAAATTTGCTCAATCAAATGGATGTCGTAACTCCAAATGGTAATATGTTGAAAACACTCTTATAAGAGATAACTGATGGTAATGTTGTATTAATTTGTTAATATTTAGATCACTGCATGATTTCGATCAGGAATTGTTCAGTCGCTTTAATAGGCGGTTATATTGTACGTGTGGCGGAAGAAAATACCAATTGCCCTGGATGCTTAGAAAAACTGATCCAGCTACAGTCCGGAGCTCCACTGCATTATTTAATTAAAGCAAATGATAATGACGGCAATGGTGAAGTCGGGCCAGGGCGGGGAAGGGCAGTACGTCGCCCCAGTGCTTTTTTCAAAGGCAGGGCCCCGCGCCGCCTTGGTTTTTCCATTTTTCCTTGCTTCTATTTCGTATATCATTTTTCTGGAATAAAGGGTGTGTGAATTTATGATAAATTTTGCCCGCAGAAAAATACCATAACAATTTGAAATCGTTACCTAGGTACGGCCAGCTTCGATCACGCTAAATATCGAAGTTGGACGTACATTTATAGTGGCCGGTACAGCCAACTTCTATTTCGCGCGTAATGGAAGTTGGCTGTACCCAAGTAGCGCCCCGGTTCTTTTAATTTTAGGACTACACCACTGAATGGCGGTCTTAAATATCCAAGCCGGCTACTAATACGATTACTTCTAATTGTGTTAGATTTCGTTCAATCATCAATCACACTTTTCCCTCGAAAAATTGTTTTAGCTAAATACGTTGAAATGATATTGCCCCATCTCCAAAAGCCGCTAAAATGTGATATGGACTGCGCTGCCGTAATTTGCAAAAACGCATTAACAACCATTTTGACATAATGAATTCTCTAAAATAATTTGAGGGCCCTGATTGCGAATCCGCAGACGGTTTTTGCCTAGCTCGTTTCGTTTTTAAGATTAGAACAAATCCTAAACGCATTATCTGAGGTTTTTGGCGAATGTGCTGTGCAATAACGCATTAACTTGTAAATTCGCGATAATAAAATTTGCAAAAACGCATTTTCCCGATCTATCCAATCATAAATTAGAGATAACATCACGTGATTTAAAAATCGTCTGCCAAAAAAACCGCCGAAACGTTGAAACTTCAACCGTTGGTGATGGATGCTGATTTTTATTTTAAACTTCTTCAAAACAGGTTAGTTGAGTTTTGCGTTTTTCTTCTGAAAGTGAAAGCTCTTTAAGTCCGCAATTTTTAAAATTGTCATTTTTTTCTTATAAAATTTAACCTAATATTAATTTTATCAAAAAGAGACAAAGGCTTAATAACACTTGTTTTTGTGCAGTATATCAAATTCTAAGGAACCAGATGATGATCCACCAGATCCTATTGGGGATAATTCAGAATTAATGTCACAGCCGTTTGATATAAACGTTGAAATACATATATCGAATAATGGATTTGAGTTATTTAATCACTGTCATGATAATGTTACTGCAAATGAAGAAGTTGTTGAAACACAGACTTTTGAAACAACTGTAACTTTGGCAGTGTCCTCAACTGGAAATAATGAGATTCCCAATAGAGTAACTTCTGAAACAATTTGCTACCCCAGGGATTGCCTGTTTAACTACCGACCATAACAGCTATAATATCTCTTCTACACAGGATCTCAATATCCCAGACCATTCTTATGCATTGCAGTCTATCATGTTCGTATCAGCAGCAGCTGAAAACGTATTTTTTGAAGATATTGATGATGATGATGGTATTTATGCTGCAGAACCAGTTGATAATGGAATATCCCAGGATAAAGAGTTTGATCATGGGCGATATAAAATGTAGCAAAAAATGCACAGACAAGTTTAGCGAAAAACAACGGGAAGAAATTAATGAACATTATTGGAAATTTGATTTATCTGGTAGACGTCAAGTTTTGAATGCATTATTAAAAAAAAACAGCCAGGAAACGGTTGAAAACTTCTGAAACCGAAAGGATTTTTGAACGAAATGGCGAACCCTTAAGAAAATATGCAAATGTATATACGCTAAAAGACGCAAATAACTTAGACGGGGACAACATTGTTTTTTGTCAGAAATTTTTATTATCGGCCCTGGGATACTCGAGTAACAGATCCATAGTTGAATTTTTCTGCATCAAAAGATGAAACTTCGCTTGTACCAGGGATTGTATTTACCGTCAGATATTACAATTTCAGATATGTCTAGAGATTTCATTGCTCAAGAAAATAGGTTAGTTTTCTGTAAATATGATACTTACCGGAAAGAAGTCGAATCTTTAAATATAAGCTTTGCGTCAGTCACAGCAGACAAATGCTCTGAATGCACCTATTATGAAGAAAATCCATTAACATCTGACCTTCAAAGAGAAACACAATGAAGACCAAGAGTAGCTAGATCAGCTTATAACATCGACAGCAGTATTCCACCTGATGAAGCTTTGGTTTTTGCCGTGGACCTTCAAAATTTGTTACTTTTACCTAGAGTTCCAGCCTTAAATAAAACATCATTTTTTTGTAGTCGATTAGTTTGCTTTAATGAGACTTTTGCGTGTATGCAAGAGAGCAGCCGTAGAAAATATTATTGTGTCCTTTGGCATGAAGCCATAAGTGGACGCAAAGCAACTGATATCGCTTCCTCTTTTCACTAATTTATGATATCAGATGCAATAAGAAACCACAAAAAAAAATTTCGGATGGACAACTGCACAGGTCAAAATAAAAATTGGACTATCTTTTCTATGAGGGTCAATTTGACTTACTCCGGACATGGTCCTGAAGAGGTCACCTTAAAGTATTTCGTTTCTGGCCACACTTTTATGGCAGCAGATGGCATTCATGGCCGAATTGAACAAATGGGAACGTGTATGATTTCCAAGACCTTGAAGCCAGAATTTAAAGCGCCACCAAAAATATATGTACTTTTAGTTTGGAACCCAAGCATTTTCGGAGTTGGCAGAATTTCGCCAGAACAAGGGCAAGCAAAACAGCAGTACCTCTCCCATTGCTCAAGGACATAGTGACTTGTAGGTTTCAAAAATGAAGTAATGCTTTTTACCACAAAACTAGTTTTCAACCAGATTCAGTGGAGATGAAATGTGATTTCTTAACCAAAATTGGAGTTCAAAAAGTTCATGAAATGCCACAGCCAAACAAGGATTACCGTGGTATTGCGACAAGCAAGAAGAGGAAATTAATGAAAGAATTAGTTTGAAAAATGCCGGAAACGAAACGCCTATTTTGGGTAGAGCTACCTGAAAATGAAAAAAAGTGGAGACCTTTTAAAAAGTCATGGCTTTTAGTTAAAAGACTAACTAGCATGCAACTTGTCCAAAATGTTAGATGCAATAATGGGGTTACTATTTTCATTTTCAAAGAAACTTTAGTAATTTTTATCCAGGTTAAATGTTTCACCTGTGAGTAACTTGTATCTTTGATTGCAGCATTGCGATCTGTCAAATAAGACTGCTCCTATTTTTACTCTCAACTGAATTTTTGTCATTTTTATCCAGGTAAAATGAAACCTGTTGTATCTGTGATTGTAGCTGCTACATTTCATGCAGTTTATTTTTTGTAATGGTATAAAATTTCCATTTTAAGCTAAAACCAGGTGAAATGTTTCACCTGTGAGTAACTTGTATCTGTGATTGCAGTAGCGCGAGCTATTAAATAACACTGTTCCTAATTTTTACTCTCAAATGAATTTGTCATTTTTATCCAGGTTAAATGAAACCTGCTGTATTTGTGATTTTAGCTGTATTTCATGTAGTTTATTTTTTTGCAATGGCAAAAATATATTCCATTAAAAGTTAATATTAAAATAAAGATTTAAAAAAAGCGTGTGCCATTCAAAATTACAAACTGGTAATAAATGTCAGACTTGACGCCAACCACGCCCAAAAATCAATTTCAATACCAAAACCCGAAATGCGTTTGTGGTACGTTTTTCAAATTTCCTTACCGTTATTTCAACAATCATCCCGATTTCTTTCCTAAACAAAACGCATTTATGTGTTTTCGTATAGGGCCCTGTTACTCTGAAAACTCAGGTTGCACAAACGCATTTTTCTTATTTTTCATGAACTTGGAGGAAAACAATCCAATCAATGACCAAAGATTCTTAAAGAGGAGGAAAAATACTACTAGACAGCATTCTTTTGTTGTACGATAGTAAGAGTAGTAGTAAATATACATTTACCCATTTTTCTCAAAATCGAGTTTTGGTCGTTAATGCGTTTTTGCAAATTACGGCAGTGCGGGAATGTAGATCTTACTAAATTACTATAAGAAAAATATTTAAGACCATTGCTCAATAATTACGCGAAAGATGTTTCGGACCAGAAGGAGAAAGTTAGAAAACATAAGGCCAAGCCATTGTCAAGGAAAATTTTAAAGGTTTAGTTCCTAAAATGTTGTGATTTTCAACACAATGTGATTAGCACCTTGTTCCTATTTTAAAGTGCCTTTATAGGTCAAGTATTTTTAATAATTTACGTAAAAATTTAAATCACTTGTTATTTCATAATAAAGGTTTGATTGGAATACCTTCATTATTGCCTTTAATTTAAATAAAATATGATAAAGTAATTAATAACTAACTAATTAATTATTAATTAATATTATTTTGGATATTTGGAAAACTTTTGAACTTTATAAGGACTTCCCTAATACAATTTATTTTCCTTGAACCTTTATTAATGCCCCCCAGATCGTTGTCCATAAGACTCCATCCAACGGCGTACGCAAGAACCATAGCTCGGCTAGGAGTAAGTAAAATACCCCCTCTCTGGTTACCATGCATGGGCTTTGTTTAATCTAGGCGGCGATGGCGCAAGGGGGCGCATTCAATATACGCGTTATGGACGATTTTCCGAAACGGCTCAGAGAGAGAGAGATAGAGTGACGTCATGCGTGGGCGACTCACATTTATGGGGTAGCCTATTTTTATATATGAGTGTCTGTCAAAAGCTAAATAATCAGGTAGAGTATCAAGCACATAATTATCAAAGAGTATTAAAACTACACTCCTTGTTATTATTAGGAACAACTGTTTTATTATTTATATATAGTAAATTATTACTACGTTTTTATTTTTAACCTAATATATAATATGAAATGCATTATTGTTATTCTTAGCATTTATATTATTTATTATATATCTGTAATATCATATGTAACATAATCACACGAAACATATATATATATATATATATATATGTACTAATTACGTATATTATATACTTTTTATTTAAATTATATTCTATTTTCTTTTTATTATATATTAAAATTTTTCCTACACCGTTCTAAATAATTTTAAAAATATTTATTAAGAGATAGTTTATGGTATAAGGCTTGAGTTCAATATATTTTGGTTTAATATCCTTTTAATCAAGAATATATTTTAATATAAAAACATAGTGGTTGTGCTCATCGCAATAACCATAATATTAAACCTCTAGCAATTTCATAAATACTGCTAATTTAAGCGTACGTTTCAGTCAAAGAAGATGGTAAAATGACTTTTAAAACAAAAAAATTTCCTATTGGATTAAAAATGTACCAATTTCCAATTAAAATCATTTACACAATTACAGGTGATAAAGTTGAGAACATTTGATTGAGTTATCAGTCAATTTTTATTAATACTTGACTTTAAGGTACATTTTTCTCATAAGTATATATACACCCTTTCACTAAGGTAACGCACATTGAAAGCATTGGCAAAATCTTCATTATTCCAGTAAACCTTTTTCCCCATAAGCTGCTTTATTTGGCAAAAAATGTTGGTGTTAAATTTCTTTCGTAATACAGCTTCTAAAAATTTGTTTTTCCTAAGCCAAGTCGTTACACATCTTTTATTAATTTGGAACTAGAGATTCTTTCGAGTGATAGCCGTGTCATTAAAACTTTGGTTTTGAACTTGTGTAGTGGTTTTCGTACTTTTTGCATCACCCGTTGAATTCATAAGGTTGAGTGAAAAGTAAATTCAATAAATTACTTGATATGCAGGCTAGTGCCTCTCGCATCCACTACCAGCTTCGAAATTTAAACCGCTCCCAACGCATCGCCAAAATGAATTGGGCTCCATTATCATCCCGGCGTACCCTATTTGACTTAAAAAGTTTGTTCAAAATTTTATGTGATCAGGATCAGCATTATTTAAAACTTTCAGATAGCGATCACGTCACCCGTGTCACAGTTTTAAAAGGACACTATGCTATGGGGCACTCTTTCTTCAGAAGGGTTATCCCGCTTTCGAATGCCCTACCTGATGAGATTGTTTCCTTCCATGATCACGCTCATTTTAAAATAGAGTTAAAAAATATCTAGGTCTTACTTAACTTTTATCTAATTTTGGAAGTTAGATTATTCAGGTTGTTTTCAGTATTACTATAAACTTTGCATGTTTCCGTGATACTAGGAACTTCATACGTAACATTGTTGGTTTCAGTAATTTTAGGAACTTTGATAAGATTCACAATATCAGAATTTGATTGAACATTTCTTAGTTTCGTGGCATTGTTTGTATTTTGAAGATAATCCGTTATTGCCTTAAATTTCCCTCGAGACAGCCTGTTGTCTGAATTATTTTCTAATAACGTTTCACAACCTCACAGATTCAGAATAGGAACTGATGTTTTTTTTCCCAAATAATTGCGGGTTTTTTGTGTTGAGTAGTTCTGATTTTAGATTATTTTCTGTGAAATGAGCTGAACAGATTCTTGTGATTTTCACATTTCAAATTGAAGCTGAAGTTCTTGTAAGCCAAAGAGATTTTAAATTTTTATCCTTGGGAAAACAGTAATATGATACTTCATTTTTGGTTTTCTCAACACAATTTTTACACCCCAACACATTCCTGGCATGTTGTAGTTATATCACAGAAACCCTAAAATAAATACAAATATTATATTATCTACTTTGCCAATTAAAGAAAAGTGCTAGGAAAAAGTATCAACACTATTCTGTAACAGCTGATCTGATATAAACATTTTCATGCCGGGTAAAAGCTTAAGAGAAGCACTAAAACATTACTTAACAATAACTATTTTACAATATACTATACTATTAACCGTAAAAAATACGTAAAAATATAAATAAATGGCCAGATGTACTTACTATTGACGAACGTAGAAGAAAATTTAAATGTTTTTCCACTTCAAAAACAACTCCGATGAATCTCAGGATGCGAGCTGCGAATTTCGAGCGTCGGAAAAAAACTGCGACTCCCGTTTATCGCCCACGTATGACGTCAAAATCGGGGCACAACTTCTCTCTACCCCCCGACTACAAAAACCGGCTTTCGACGATTTTAGCCATGGCCAACTTAGATCACGCGTACCGCGCTTTAGCGGCCCCGTCAATCGCCTGATTTAACCGTGTATATATTTTCCCACCAGGCTTTCGCTACGACCAAAATTTAACGTTAGTCAAATAGGAAAAATCCACAAAAAACAATTATTTTTAAATAAATTTTGAAAAACATTGAGTTAAACCGAATGTAGGTTAATCTTTAACTAATAGAATAATATATTTTTCATGATTCAAATTTTTTAACGGTGTTTATAAATTATAAAAGAGTTAAACAGAAACCAAGAACATCCTCTAGATGCTGCCAGCAACATAGTATTATTGTTTAATACTTGAAACACATGTAAATAAAAAAATAAAACAAAAAGTGAAAAGAAGATCACTGTAACTTCAGGGTAAATATATTATTTTAACATTTTTATTAAATAATATTAAGTTAAAATATATTATAAGCGCAATAAATTATAATTTTAGGTTTCAACAAGTTTTAAGCTTTCATCTTTTTAAACCTAGAATCAATAATATTGTATATTTAGAAAGGGCCGGTTCGTAATTTTATCTGACTGAAAATTTTTCCATAATAAAGGTACAAACCTGAACAGAAATCATCCTCCTTGAAATCTTTACCTATTTAGTTCCAAAGATGTACCTAAGCATATTTTATCTTCAATTATATTAGTTTTAAGATTCTTACTCTTAAAACTAATTAGATTTACAGAAAATACAACCTAAGAACGGTTATAAACTCGTGAATTTGCTATATATATACTATTAATAACCATTTGTTATTATTAAAGATTTATAAGTTTTAAGGGATACATTATTTACGCGTCAAAACGCTCTAAACACCTCTACAGCCTTCAAAACTATGTATTATAATATGGCACCTTCGCGTAAAAAAACGCGTCTCTTTTTCTTCATTTAATATTTATAAGGTAATATTTTTTTTTAATTATGAATTATACATAAATATATTGCGAAAAGATAGTTTAACTTGATATACCTTGTTTTAACGAAGTAGGAAAGTGGAAAACCGAAGAAAAAACATTTTTCCGTGATTTCGCTTGTATTCCCCGCCTTTGGTGATAGTAGGTTTTTGGTCGTATGTAGCGCCCCTATCGGGATTATTCATACACGCGAATTAACATTAGATACGAGGCGATTGACGGGGCCGCTAAAGCGCGGTACGCGCGATCAAACTGGCCGTGTTTTAGCGAAGCGGGAATGCTCCAACCTAATAGTGTATTTTTCTCTACGAACCTTGGCTATGGCGCAGTTAAGATAAATTAACAAGATGACGGACAGTGGCATGGCGATGTGTGGGCAAGTTATGAAATTAAAGAATGCTGATAATTATACAAGTTTGCGGTATGAAATGAGCATACCGACTTTGAGACTGTTTCGAAGGTTAAGATTGCTATAACCGCGGAAGCGGTTCGACTCCGATTGAAAAACTTCAGTCACGAACAAACGTCTGATATCATGGTCACGCAAGCCCAAAAGAAAAGAAACAATACTGAAACGAAAAACTGGCCCCAGAGAAGAAGGGAGGTTAGAGAAACAAGAACCTGTTACAATTGCGGATTAACAGGCCATTTAGCCAGTGGTGTAGTCCTAAAATAAAAAGAACCGGGGCGCTACTTGGGTACAGCCAACTTAGATTACGCGGGAAATAGAAGTTGGCTGTACCAGCCACTATAAATGTACGTCCAACTTCGATTTTTAGCGTGATCGAAGCTGGCCGTACCTAGGTAACGATTTCAAATTGTTATGGTATTTTTCTGTGGGCAAAATTTATCATAAATTAACACCCTTTATTCCAGAAAAATGATATACGAAATAGAAGCAAGGCGCCCCCTGGCAAGATGAAAAAAAGAGGCAGGTCCCGCCCTGGAAAAATGGAAAAACCAAGGCGGCGCATTTAGCGAAACAGTGCCGGAAACCAAGACGATGTGAGCAGAGAAATAGTAAAAGCACATATGAAAGACAGTGCTATGATGTCGCAACGGTGTCGACAGCAGAAGATAGCAATAACGCGTTAGCAGATGAGTGGATTTGGGACTCCGGTGCAGGCATGCACCTATGCAGTGACAAAAAGTGCCTCTGCAATGTAAAACCCATAGCGCCCATTGAGATGAAGTCCTAAGATGGTTCCTTTACAGTTACAGGAATGGAGAAGCCCTAATTGAACATCAGGTACAAGGACAGACAAGAATTCTGGTTTTACCAAAGAGACAATCACTCACTGCACCCTCGACAATGGAGTCTGAGTTAATAGAGGCTGTAAAAACAACTAAAGAACTCCTCTACATAAAGCATATTCTTAACGAATGTAGAGCGGTTTTCCCTCCCTCCTTAACCAGAGAGATACTAGATAACCAAGCTGCTATACAGTGCATGAAGGATAAAGTTGACAATGCACGTACAAAATATTTAGATCTATGTGTGAGATATTTACGAGAACAAGTGGCCGAAGGTTTTTTACAATCGTGTATGTCAACTCAAAAGCCAACCTGGCAGATATATTCACCAAAGCCTTACCGAAAGAAAGGTTACAAGTGTTGACGGAATATGTGAAGCAGGGGGACTGTGGTTTATGGGACAACGATTATGCTTCACATATGGCAGCCTTGATATATTTTGATTTTGGTTTATATTTCGCCCTTCGAAGTGAAAGGATCGTCTGCTATTTTTGTCTTTTTATTACCCTTTTTTGTGTGCTTGAATAAACCTCTCACACGTTTGGAATCAGTTGTCTTGTTTCTCCCCTACTTAGTTTTGCAGTAGGCGAAAATTATTCGTTTGTCCGGGGCATACGGCGTAAGGCAAAAGGTGTAAATTGAATTTCGAAGATGACGTCAGAGGGTACCCAAAAATGTTCGATCGAATAATTCGTAAAAGTACAATTTCGGCCCTTTTAAAACCAAAATGGCGGAACTACTAATGGAAATTTGAAGTTCATCTTCATCATCTGCGGAAGAGACTGAAATAATTGAAACTGTTTTTCTTACAGTATTTTAAATTACGAAACAAATGTAGTTACAAATTATACCTCTTTCGAGTTCAAAACCTTTTTTCGGGTTAAGCCTTGTGTATTTCAAAGAGTAACCGCCCGTTTCGGTGAATCGGAATTGTACGTTGGTGTACCTCTTCAAGGTGAAATTAATATAGGGGTGTGCGGGTATCCGCCCCGATACCCCAAATAAATATTTCTGATTTACCCGTACCCAACCCAAAACAGAAAAAGCACTACCCGCACACCCCTAGAAATTATACGGTATTGAACTTGTTAAATTGTAATTCGATTACTTTTTAATAATTTTATCTTAATAGGTGGTGGACGGCAACCTCTGTCACCAGAAAAACATTTGTTAGTATTTCTGTCGTTTGTTGGACACCGGGGCCAAACATCAATTCAGCTGTCAGATCGCTTTAATATTGCCCAAAGCTCAGTAAGAAATAAAATTAACAGAGTTCCCAAGTTCTTAGACCGTATTGCAAAAGAGATAATAAACTGGCCAGCAGATAAGACAAATCTTAGAGAGAGTTTCGACAGTAGAACTGGATTCCCAAATGTATTAGGTGGTTCTTAATTTTTATGCACAAGTAATATAGAGTAGTACCACTTCATCATCTCTCCATGTTTCATTTATAAAGACCCTATTCCGGGAGCTATTATTACTCTGTTTTGTACCAATAGTATAAACTGATTTTTAATACTAGGATGTGTTGATGGAAGCCATGCCATTATAAATGCTCCCAAAGAAAAAACCATTGAGTTGGGAATATTAATCTAGAGATCCAATCAAATCTGCTCCCCGCGAAACAAAATACGAATGTGCCGTCTGCTCTAAAATGACGAGCAAACGTTATCATATGAACCGTGGCGCCATCCATTATTTTGAAGAAAAAAAATCTTTTTGCTTGAAAACTCGTCTTATTTGAACGAACAATTGAAAGATAGACGGCGCCACGGGTAGAATGATAACGTTTTCTCGTCATTTGGGACGCCGATGGGAACAGACGACAGTATTCTTATTTTTAAAAACTTGTTTCGCGAAATACTGAAATCCGACGTTTTGATTGGACCTCTAGATTAATACCATATAGAGACAATGGGCATTTGACAGCTTCACAGAAGTTGTTCAATAAGACTCACAGCTCAACCAGAGTTGTTGTAGAAAATACCATTGGGGCATTGAAACGCAAATTTCCAATTCTGAATTATATTAACTTGAAAATAATTTGTGATATAGTCATCTCGTGTTCTCTATAATTACTCACTGGATTCTTATGATTTAGAAATGAATGGAGATGAAGAGATTCAGCTGGATCACAATGAAGAAATAAATGTAGAGTGTGGAATGCGACCTTCGGTAGCGGGTATTCAAATGAGAAACAACCTCACTATTAGATTTTATGAGCTCGATCGCGCCAAAAGAAGAGCTACGCAATAAAGTTCAACATTGTTATCACAACTAGTTTTTTGAACTCTTGAAAAATAAATATTTTTTTAATTTGGAAGTAAATGTTAAACTTTTTAGAAAAAATTTTATAACTTTTTTCATATTTAAACCAAAGAACTTAAGTGGACTCTTAAGTTATTACCAGAAGTTTTGGCAAGTATGAAATCTTGGAGACACTGTAGTTTTTCTTTGTAGCGACGTTCTTTTGCAGCCTCTTTCTCTTCTTGACGTCTGTCCAAATCTTTCCGTAATGCCTTTAATTGGTTGGCCAAACTAGTACGTCCCCCTAATAATGTATCTTCAACATTATCTGAATTGTTCGAACTTGGAGGAATTCTTTCTCAAGCTCTCAGAGTTGAAGGTGGCACGGATTTCGCTGTTAGAGTTGAAGGAAGCACTGAGTTCTCTATTGATGTTAACAGTGTGGAACTTGAAAACATGGTCGTACCATCATCAACTGTTTCAAAGTGCACAGTTTTTCTGCTTTCTTCAACTGTTTAACTAGATTGTATTTTTTTTAACTGTATATTTAAAGCTAATTAGTATACATCATTAAATTAAATTACTTAAGTAATTCTCTAATCTTGTTCCTCTTTAAAGCGTTTCCTGGAACCCTTAAGACCACTGGCGTTATATTAGGATTGTCAAGGAAAGCTTCTTCAAGTTCTTTGCAAGATAAATGTATATATTTATCCTTAATCGTACGCTTGATAACTACAAGTTACACGCGATCTCCCACTTTCATTATTCAAACGTTTAGCACTCTTATAAAATCGTTCCAATGTTTTCTATCAATGTTAGCATATATAGCCAGAGTACTATATTCACCAAGGGAAAAGTTACGCTGGGCTTCCGTTTTGCTATGGCAACCGAAAAAGTGTTTGACAACTTAAAATGAAAAAATCTACATTTAAAAAAGCATGGGATTTTCTGGGTTTCACATGGGGGTAGCCCGTGAAAATTTTTGAAAACTCAAAAAAAAATGCAGCTAAAATGCTAAATTTGAACAATTTTGGGTGAAAACATCAAGTTTAGGTAAAATTGAGAAAAGTTCAAATAGGGTATTGTTAAATAATTTTTTTTGAAATCGACAAAAATTGGCTAAAATTATAAAATTTGGGTAAAATAATCAAAATTCGTCCAAATGACAAAAATTGAGTAGAATTGTGTTAAAACTACTAATATCGGCAAAATTTGGGTAAAGCAGACAAACATGTAGCTAATAATGAATGAAATTTGGTTAAACAACCGGAATTGGGGTAGAATCGCGTTGAGTTAATTGAAATGAACGAAATTGGACAAAATGAGCAGTTTTTACTTAAATTAAATAAGTTTCGACTAGAATCGTCTTAAATCTGTCAAACTACCAAAAAGTGATCGACAAAAAGTAAATACACTGAAGAAAACCTACAAAATAAGGTTAAGTAGAAACTAATTTTACCCTAAAATTTATCATTTTACCCAATTGTAGCTGATATTAGTTGTTTGAACACAATTTTACTCAATTTTTGTCAAATGGGCGAATTTTTATTATTTTACCCCATTTTAGACGATATTAATTGGGTAAAACCGATTTTATCCAATTTTAAACATTTAGGTCATTTTACCCAATTGCAAATATTCCTTTATTTATCAAATTCAATGAACCTTTCTCAATTTTACCCAAATTTGGTTAAAGTTTACCCAAACTTTGATGAATTTCACTCAAAATTGTTCAAACTTAGCATAAGTTTTAAAAACGTTTTCGGTTGCCATAGCAAAACGGAAGCCCAGCGTAACTTTTCCCTTGGTGAAAATTCATGTTACCCCAAGATTTACATACCCCCCGAGTTTCATAAAAAAACGGTGATTTACACCTAGGGTACACTCCTCATTAGTACAGCTGACCAGTTGGATACAGCAGGGAAAAAGTTGGGAAATTATGAAATTGCATATCAGCTCATACATAGATTACCGCCATAATATGAAAATACAGTGGTACGGGCATATGCATTGGATGAGATACATTTCACACCCAAGAATGTAAAAGCCTTATTAATTTCAGAATATGAGAGGCAGAAACAGGTCGCTTTAGAAGAGTCTTTTGAATCAAATGCCCATTCTAGTTTTTCATCACGAGCAAGAGCGACTAATAGAAGACATTTTAAAAGAGGTACATTTCAGCAGAGGGGAGCCGAAAGCTTCACTTGCCACTGAATGGGACATATCTCTCGTGAATGTGCAGTTAACAATGAAGTAAGAATATCTTGTTTTAATTGTAATAGACAAGGACAAAAAACACAAGATTGCAGATTGGATCAACTAAGTAATAATAACCCTAGATTTTATACACAACAGAATAGAGGTCGTGATACCCGAAAGAAAAGAAGAGTAGCACAATCATTTTATGCGTTCACTACATGTATGATGGCCGCTACCGAGAGAGATACTTTTGTGTATGATTTAGCAGCCACTCACCACTTCTTCAATAGTAAGGATTAATTTTACAATTCACCAATTGATATAGCACAGGGAACTGCTAAGGCTGTGGGAACAGGAGATATCGCAATAATGGTAAAATGTCACAGCAGTGAAAATCTGGTGTACTTAAGGAATGTTATATATGTACCGAAATATACCGGAAACCTACTATCAGCAAGAAAAGTTATTGAAGAAAAAGAGCAATGAAGATATTTTTATGAACGAAATCTTATCTTTCCGTTATCTCCTTTAGAGATAAGATTTCGACCGTATATAGCTTCTTTAGTTCTTGTAGTAATGTCGCTACAGTACTAATCTAGTAATATTCGTTAATTGTATAAAATTTGTAAATATTCTTTTAATGCCATTATTAATAAATTACTAGTTAGTTATTTAAAACGTCGTTCAGTTTGTTCACTCCTAAACCCTCAAGCAGCTATACCCTGCGTGCGCGTTGTAAACTTCAACAGGTTATGGGCCCAGCACGCTCCCACTACGCAAGGCTGCTGAGAAGCCAATGAACAGCTGAGTCCTGGTTCCAGTATTCTAGTTCCTGTTATTCTCAACAACCTGATCCTGACCCACTGTATCCTGAAGAATGGATGGATTCCTTCGCCATGACATGGACAAACTGTCTGGTCCCGAGAATTGGCGGAGCTGGAAGAGGCAGATCAACGATGTCCTGATCATTCAGGGCATTCATGATATTATCACGGGAGACTGGACGGAACCGATGAGAACCACGACGTCAGAAGCGACATTTCCGGCTGCTTACAAGAAGTATCAAGTAGCGTTCAGTACCGCCCGCACCATCATTTGGTCAGCGTTGTCCCGCAAAGTCCAGACCATGATTGCCGATTGCGAGACGCCCAAAGAAATGTGGGATAAGCTCCTCGAGATTTTCGAACAGAAGTCGTCAAATCGGCTCCGAAAGCTCCTTGCACAGCTAATGCGAGCTACAAAATCGCCAGAGGTCGAAATGGCAACCCATCTCGCCCAATTACGTTCCTTATGGGCTGACGTACTGACCACCGCTAAAAGAGAGAAGGATATCTCTTTTGACGACTGCATCCTGGTTGCTTGCATCTTCGAGTCCTTGCCGAATGATGAATATCGAGAATTCAGTATGCTGTGGGACACGCTTCAACAAGAAAAGCAAACTGTCGATGAACTGCAACGACTACTGATCGGCCGTGCGACCCGAGACGGAGATGCTTTCACGGAATCAACCGGGCTGGTAGCTAAACGAGAAGGCAACAGTAGCATTCAATCCTCCCCAAGGCGCAGTTCCCGAACGCAACGCCCTAGGTGTTCCTACTGCAAACGATATGGGCATCTGACCCAAGACTGCAGAAACGCTAAAAGAACGCCTAGAAGCAAAGGCACCGACGATGAAATCCCGATAGCTATTCTCGCTGCGAACGGCTTCGTGGCTGGTTCATCTGGAAAGGGGCTCTGGTATTTTGACTCCAGCGCAACTCAGCACGTGACGAACGACGCCTCGAATTTCACCAGTCCGGCCACATTACAAGTCGGAAATAAAGTTCGAATGACTGCAAATGGAGAAGGGGACGTTGAAGTCCGCGTCAAAATCGGCAAGGCAGTTGAACACATAGTCATGTTCTCTCCCTTGGAGCGCCATGAAGTGGAACCCAAAGTTGGAGTTTCTAGCTACGGCAACGGCCTGCGGACTGTACGAGAAGTATAACGGCAAGCGTCGACTACGTCTTCCAGGAAAGTCGAGTCTCTATACCGTGTGGATATGCAGGTGGTCCAACCATCAAACCCTGTCCATCTTGCCGCCGTTTCAAAGAACAAGAGAGACAAAGTTCTTCGGTCCGGAGATGTAAAATCTGATCCTAAGCGATGATCCTTTGAAACTCCTATCCCTGCTCATGATGATGTCACCAGATAGGGCGAGCAGATGTCAGAGACCAGCAGCCGAGATGGAATAGTCAGATCGGATGAGGTATCCCGAGACGAGCCATCCAGAGCCGTTGACATCCCGAGACATACACTAAAGATTTATATACCCCCGTACCGTAAATAAATACATAACGGGGGTTTGGAAGAGGATATAGAAATAAAATACAAGCAAAAATTTGGAGAATGATGGAAGATTTGAGAAGAAGACCCAGCCGAGCCCGACCCAGCCAGCCCCACGAAGAGACAGGAGAGGCTTCACACGAGCGGAATGAGACCCGCGGCAGCCGGTGAATTTTATTAAAGAAATTAATTTCACACAATGACAGAATACATAGCTTATTATGGTTACAAATTTTCCTGTTTTTTTTTTAAAGTAATAGAGAAGTGAATCATATAATTATTTGTTATATTTAAATGGCGAGATGATCAATATGGTGACGAGGAAGACGATGTGGATGACGTAACATGTGCGACTTGAAGAAGCGATGATAATTTTGACGATATGGAGTAAGTGGATGACGTGGAGAGAAATGTTCAAGATATTATATTTAGATGACGAGGAAGTTGTGGACGACTTGAAAAGGTAAGTGCGTGTTTTTGTATATATAACGATAACGTGGGTAACTTGATCAGGAAAATATATATATATATATATTTCCGGTGTGGAAGGTGTTGATAATTTGAAGAAGAATGATTATAATTTTGTGGATGACGATGACGAGGGTGACTTGAAGAGGGTTTTCATTTTGACGACGAAGAAGACCTGGATGACTTGCAGAGTAATAGGTGTTGTTTTCATGACGATGACGAGGGTGATTACTTAGATTTTTTAGTATGACTATGACTAGGGTGACTGGAAGAGTTGTATTTGTATGGCGATGACGAGGGTGACTTGAAGATGGGAGTTTGTCGACTTGAAGAAGACGAGGGTGACTTGAAGGTTTTTTGTTATGATGATGACGAGGGTGTAAAGCTTCAAACTCAAGCGGGGGTGAAAAAACGGGCACCGCCCTCCCGAACGAAACACCGGCCCGCGAATAGATTAAGAGTATTACGAAGACCTTCGGTTGACCCACAAATTGCTATCCAAGTCGATTTTGTTCATGGTTCTCGCATTGCTCGTTTAGACTCAGGGGCAGATGTCTCGTTTATGAGCCTAGAGCAATGGCGGGAAATCCAGGAACAGACTTCTAGAAAGCTTGAGCTACCGACTCAAGAATAAATAGAGTGTATAATATTGGGGGATGGAAGGTACACTCAGTTTCAAAAGTCTTGACCTGTTATAATTTCAAAATAAAAGTAGGTCTAATTCCATTTCTACAACTACTAGAAGCGAAGTTCTATGCTTATCAGAAAGATAAGAGTAAGCCCCACAATATGCACATATCAATTTCTCGAAACAATAAAGGTCTGATCTATAATTCACCAAAAACCTTCATTTCCGATTTAGTAAACTTCTTTGAAAATGGGTTAATCAATAATGTTATTGGATTTTTTTAATCTGTGGGGTTGATTTCATTAGAATATCTGTAACCATATTTAAATTCCGACCAATAGTTTAAATGTTACAACCGTTTAAAGAATTGGTCGAAACACGGCTTAAACTAGATCCATAAATAAGAGAGTCTAGCATAATTAGTTGTAGGGGCTAAATGTGCGACACGTTAATTAGTTAGTTTAATATAACGCATAAATACTAATGTAGAAGACTGAGCAAATATAAAACGAAAAGTCATAAATCTAATGTGGCGTTTTGAACTGGTTAAGTCATATTTTGGGGGAAAGGAATTTTATCAGAGGAGCTCCGGGAAGACACAAAATGTAATTTCGCGTTGAGTTAACGTAAAATGGACATTTGCGGTATGGCGAGGTGTTGCAAACCGAAAGTTTTCAAAAGATCGATTCCGCAACTGATTAGGTGCGAATTGCATTGCCTTCTAAAGGCAAGGTTCCCTTCCTCATCGTCATAACGTCGTCTGCTCCATCGTCTTCTCTTATACTTTCATAGTATTAATGAAACACGACGGAACAGAGGACGACATGACGGAGAGGAAGTGAGACGTGAAGATGGAATTTCGAAAAATTACTTGTTTGGAATCAACCTTAAGTATTCAGAGGAAATATAAACCGCGCAGCGCTACACCGTATATCGCGGTCCATTTGCAGCTCTCAAATATGTAAAAGGCATACATCTAAACAAAATAAAATTGCATGAAGTAATTTGATACTGACGTTGTTTTCGTTTGCTCAACCTTTATATAACTAGAGTAGCGGCGTCCGTCAGTTCTGCGCGGTTTATATTTCCTCTGAATACTTAAGGTCGATTCCAAACAAGTAATTTTTCGAAATTCCATCTTCACGTCTCACTTCCTCTCCGTCATGTCGTCCTCTGTTCTGTCGTGTTTCATTAATACTACGAAAGTATAAGAGAAGGCGATGGAGCAGACGACGTTATGACGATGAGGAAGGGAACCTTCCCTTTAGAAGGCAATGCAATTCAAACCTAAGCAGTTGCGGAATCGATCTTTTGTAATCTTTCGGTTTGCAACACCTCGCCATACCGCAAATGTCCATTTTACGTTAACTCAGAGCGAAAATACATTTCGTGTCTTCCCGGAGCTCCTCTGATAAAATTCCTTTCCCACAAAATATGACTTAACCAGTTCAAAACGCCACATTAGATTTATGACCTTTCGTTTTATATTTGTTTAGTCTTATACATTAGGATTTATGCGTTATAATAAACTATCTAATTAACGTGTCAAACATTTAGCCCCTACAACTAATTATGCTAGACTCTCTTATTTTAGGATCTAGTTTAAACCGTGTTTCGACCAATTCTTTAAACGGTTGTAACATTTTAACTGTTCGGCGGAATTTAAATATGGTTACAGATTTTCTAATTAAATCAACCCCGCAGACTATTGAGCTAGAATTTATAGATATAAATAAATTAATCTATTAAAAAAAGGATTATATGTAAAAATATTTACCACAAGAATTCTTTAACTTTTCCTTGCTGTTCTAACATCGAACGAATAAAAACACTGTTTTTTGGTCTTAAGTGCTTCGGAAGTATATAGTTCGAGAATGTCTGAATTAATTAAAACAGATCGAACGTTATGTTGAACAGTGTCAACATGTTAAATTTTATCTAACACGTGAAATTCAGAATCAAACTGTTTTAAATTCTTGTGATTCCGCCACAAAATTTGTCTAGTATTACAAAATATCTGCATATATTTGCTAGATAATTGAAGAATTTCGTAGCTAAACAAATAGTTTGTTTTTAAAAAGATTATACATTTTTACTACTCGAAGAGAGAAAAATTTTAACGATCGTGGCAAAGAAACTACAGGCTTTAGATAGAAATCATCAGTCATCTTGATTCTAGATTTCTCCTGGTAAAAATCCTTTACATTGATATTTTATAATTTAAGCCTGACCTATATTTTAAAATTTAAAAATATTGCCTTTGGGAATAATTATTAATTTTGTAATACAACTAAGGTTAACTAATTATCCCTATCCTTCTCAAACAAGTTTTTTTTTAAAACAAATTAATAAAAACAATTATATTTACTTTTAAACGACCTAGTACAAAATGTACTTATAAAATTTCAGTTAATACACTCAACAATTACTAAAATAAACATATATAAGAAAATCAAACACTATAGTTTAAACACGATATTAGTATATAAAAAAGTATATAGAAGATATGAAAAAAATAAAAAAATAAATAAGAATAATAAATGACCAATGGGTAGTTTGAAATGAGCAATAGAATGTATCCCAGAGGAACTTCGTTTACATCAGTTGTAAACAATAAATTTTCAAGAAGTTTTTTAAATAATAATAATAATAATAATAATAATAATAATAATAAAATATAAAAAATCTAATACTAATAAAAACAAAAAAAGATATTTATATCAACCAATAAATTTAACCAAAAAAATTAGATGTATGTCAAAAAGATAAGAATAATACAATTTATTGAAAAAGAATTGTATAAAAAAACATTAAAACAAAGGATGTTTAATATAAAAAAGGGCTTTGCAACAATCCAACCATTAAATTAATAAAGCTAGTTAAAAAAGAAAAAGGAGATTATGAAGTATTAAAAAGAACCTCCACCGCCTGAATTAAATTAATAAAACTTGTTATTTTTGAAAACATATTTAAAAAACACTTAAACTTTTTAAAAAGAAAACTTTTTAAATTGTTTAACCTTTACAAAATAAACAAATAAAAAATGTCTAATTCACAAAATTAAAACTTTATGAGATTTGAGTCCTATTTAAAAAAAATAAATTTAATTTTTTAAAAATAAATAAATAAAAAAATATTGCAAATACCTTGAGTCGTAGTTGTAAAATTCGCCGACGATCGTTTAAATTGGGATTTGGAGGAGATAATTTGCAACTAAATAAAAATATTTATTTTAATTATTGCAATTATTTTTTTAAATTAGTATTCCTTACTCTAAAGTTGTAACTATTTTAACTTCCTGTCGATCCAAATCATTAATAAAAAAGATAACTATCATTCCTAATTCTAAACAGATAGTATATCTTGTTAGGCGAAAGTCATTAGTTATAGTTAAATTTTTAAGTTGCTGTAATTGATAGATAATTAAAAGGTCGTGTTGAAGGTTCCTACGATTTCTATGCTGTCGAAACCATGGGATCTTATTTAAATTTTGATATAATCGCATATGTTTTCCAATTACACGTAAAATTTCGTAAATAAACCAGCCCTCAAGAGTGGCTTGAGTGTGGAAAAGCAAACCGTCAAACTCAAAACCATCGTGGGGACAGAAAAAATTAATAGAATGAACGTGAAATAGACAAGAATTGTTATTAATTCTTCTAGAAAAAACTGAAGCGAACACAGATGGTGATAATTTAAAAGATTTTTTTATAAAGGGGCACGCAAAAATGATTTTTTTAAAAGGTTCTACTAATGCTTGACACTCAAGAAAGACTGTTTTCATACAGTAATTTTCAAGTCTAATCGAAACATCACTAATTTTAAAAAGATTATAATTCCTAACTTTGCGTAAAGCTAAGTATTTAAGAGTAAAAGGGTTCACAGCTAGCGGATGAGAAATCTTACCAGAAAAACCCAAAATTGCGCGAGAGCCCATGGTTTATAAAACGAATACGGTAAAGACACTCTTTTATAAGAAAAATTTTAGAAATATTTAATTTTTTACATCCTGTTTTAACCTGTTTAAAATCAAGTCAAAAGGCAATTTTTTTTATCAAATACACCCTGCAGAAATATAATTTATCCCTTCGCTTTAATTTTATACCTCGCAGAAATATATTTCTTCCCATAGAATTTTAAAACATCTAACCTGTAATTAACAAAATTCTTACATCTATAATCGATTTTTAAAGCAAAAATATTAATAATCTTAGGGCGTTTTCTTTTTTATCATGGAAAATATTTGATTCAATGATAAAAAAACTGATTAAATATAAAGTCCTTCAAAAAATAATTAATAATTTTATATTTTTATACATGTCTATATTTAAATTGTCATTCACAAACAATTTTAAATACCATTTACATACCGATAAATTATACCTAGGTTCTATCCTTGTAGTATTAAACACTTTAATATTCAAGGTTTTATATTTTGAAAAAAATTAATGAAAAAATAAATTACTTTTGGTATAAAAGGGCAAAATTTTACTATTAAAACATAACAGCCTAAAATGGCTTCCACAAGCGATAGTCAAATCTCTGCAGTTTCGGTTTTTGATAGGCCTGAAGAGGAGATGCTATTAGATTCGGACGAATCGGATGTGGACTTTATTCAAGAGGTACGTCGCATGTCAAATATCGAAGAAATCGGTATTGAACAATCAGTGAAAGTGAAGAAAAGTGGAGTTTCTTACGAAACTAAAACTCCGAGAAAGAAGGCGAGCGACAAGGGCATATCTAGATATTCAGATATATTCGTATAAAAACATTAAACATCTCCCTCAAGATGAGATCTGGAAAGGAGATTACAAAAGAGTGAAATTTTTAGCCAACAACCTATCCCTGGACGTTGTTCGAATCATAAACTCAACAAACAGGCTGAAAAAAATAATTGACCAGACGGAAGGAAAAATTGTTTGCCCACCCTCGAAGGCGAGATACTCATTGACTAATTATTCGTAATAGTAATTAGAATTACATTTTAGACCTGAAAAAAATTAGAATATGGAAGACTCCAACGATTACAGTTCGGACAGTGAATTAGACTTTTCATCTTTAAACAGTTTTAATTATAAAAAGTTTTATAAAATTAAAAAATTAAGCCGTGGAAATGTAAACAACTTGATATTGAATTAGAACTTATAGATTTAAACAAAATCCCCACACATTTATTTTTTACAGTATTTGAAAAGATTCTGTCCAAAATTATCAAATAAGTAAAACAAGAGGCACCAGGTTTCGATTTCCTCAGATTTGCAATTCAATCGGAAAATTTAGAGCACCCAATTAACATTAAATTTATTAAAATTGATCAGTTAACTGTTTCTCGAATATTTTGTCATATAGCTCGCATTGCTCAATCAAAAAGATTTCTTACTAGATGGAGAAATTAAATTCAGTATAATTCTTTTAAAATCCCCACAGAAAATGGGAAAAAAAAATTAGCCTTAAAAACAGAGATATTATCGATCTTGATACTTTTTTGAAATCTAAAGCCAACTTCTACTATATAAACAACAAAGATAATTTATGCGTAGCGAGAGCCATTGTAGTTGGACCAAAACTTTGTCAAATCGCTGAATACAAAAAGTTAAAACTTCCATTAACAAGTGTTCTTAAAGAATATCGCTCCTTAACACTCTTTCAGAGTAAATTACAAACTAAAGCCGCTAAACAATTGCATGAGGATGTAAGAATTGCACAAGGAGCTGTAGAAATTGGTGATATAGCTAAATTTCAAACATTTTTAGGACCAAAATATCAGATAATAATATTTAACGCAACGGAAAATTTTCAAATTTATTTCAGAGGTTTTCCACCTTCCGAAAACAAAATTCTACTTGTAAAAATTGGCACGTACGTTCATTTAGCTAAAAATATACATTCCATTTGGGGTGGCGTAGCTTCGTGCTTAGACTGTAAAAAAAAATATTTATTCCACCGAGCGTAGGAACAAGCACCACTGCTTTGCCACTACAAATATTAAATGTAAAAGGTGTTTAAAGACCGAGACCAGAGCGAATTTCCACCCCTCTTATCCTGTACTTAATTTTTGGACCTAGTGACAACTGATTGACAGCTCTGACAGCTTTAGTGACCGCCTGGACAATTCCATGTATTGTAGCTTACCTCTTTTTTGATGCTCATTGTATATATTCTATTCAAAAACCGTCCAAGCCGTCGGTCAAGCTGTCGACGCTGTCACTCAATTTTGTGGGGGTCTAAATTCGCGCACGAGAAAATGGAATCTCTGGTCTCGGCCTTTAAGTCAAAATTTTCACGAAATTTTAGAAATTCCTTTAATTCGTTGTAAACTTTGTAATAGATATTTAAAACAAGGTGAATGCTACAGTTTTCATTTTAAAAATGAAACTTGCAAGCTTTTCCACAGATGCGAAAAATGCTGTGTTCAATTTGAAACTTTAAAAACTCACAAATGTGATACAGCTTGCAACTCTTGTAAAATTGAACATCCTCCTAATCAACACTATGTTAAACAGTCGACCTTTAAAAAGAAACCGCGATCCTATGTATATTTCGATATTGAGACTGTAATCGAGCATGATATTCATAAACCTATTTTGTTAGTGGCACAAAGTGAAATCTTAAATCACCCTGTTCAAACGACGGTTTTTGAAGGACAATATTGTGTAAATAACTTTCTCAATTCTTTGTTTCAACGTGAAACTATTTTACTTACGGATGGGAAACGTAAAAGAAAGACAATTAGACCAAAATTTACCAACCTCATCGTAATGGCTCATAATTTAAGGTCTTTTGATGGAATGTTTATTATTTCTAAATTAATTAAACATGTCATTCCCGAGGTTATTTACGATGGAGGCAAAATTCTTACTATTTATATTAAAGGGGTAGACATTCGTTTTGTAGATTCTTTAAATTACATTAGTGCACCACTAAGGCATTTTCCTAAAATGTTTTCCTTGCCTAAATCTAAAGGATATTTTCCCTATATTTTTTGGACAAAAGAAACTTTAAACTATTCAGGACCAAAAATTTTTTGAACCCAATAAAATGAAAGAGTTGGAATACCGAGAATTTAAAAATTGGTATTAACACAAACAGCTCGAACCGGTATATTGTATTAAATCAGAATCCAGAGCGTATTGTCTTTTAGAGTGTAATTTATTGCGCTTAGCTATGCAGAAATTCCGCATCTTATAAAAAGACCTAATTGAATTTGATATTAGTAATTATGGGGGTATTTCTCTTTCTGGGGCACTTAACAATGTATTTATCGACAAGTTTTTAGAACCATATACCTTATTTACAATCCCGGCTATCGGTTTGGCAAGTAGACAGAATCAAAGTGAGATTGCATTAAAATATTTATCTTGGTATGAGAAGGAAAATAATTTAATTTTGCAAACGGTCAGATCCCCGGACGGGAAACAGGCCGTAGGTCCGTATTTCGTAGATGGTTACTGTGAAAATCCACCCATAGTAATTGATGTAATGGGTGATTTCTGGCACGGTTGTACTAAACATTTTTCTGGCTCGAGCTTTAATCCAATTATCGGAAAAACATTTAAAGAAATTAGAGAAAGAGAATTAGACCGAAAAGAATTTATTGAAGAAAATTTACCAAACCACACATATATTCAAATTTTTTAATTTGCGATATTAGATTTGTTGAAAAGAAATGTTGAAGCCAAAGCTTTTTTTAATACAATTAAAATTATTCCTAAAATTAACCCTAGAGATTCTTAGTTGGAGGGCGTGTAGAAACAATTAAGCTATACCATGAAATAGACACATCAATAAGAGAACAAATCCGATATTTTGACTTTTGTAGTCTGTATGCGTATTGCTTACAAAAAAGAATATGGTTGTAAAAATGTTAAAGTTATCACACACAGCTTTGATTATGCACCTGACGCCTATTTTGTAATAATTAGTTGACGAATCCTCCCCCCAGAGACCTCTACTTACTTGTTCTTCCTTACTGATTTAATAAGAAACTGTATTATCCTTTATGTGGAAGTTGTGTGATAAATAATGATGAAAAATGTACCCATAGTATTGACGAACGAGCTATAACGGTGGTTTTACCTTCGGTGGAAATCTACTACTCAATAAAAGAATGTAAATACCAGCTGTTAGAAATTTTCGAGGTGTACCACTATAGTATTACAACCAATTTTTTCAAACCATATATTGACATTTCTTTTAGAGCAAAAGTTAAAAATTCAGGATTTCCACCTAATATTAAAACATATCAAGAACAAAAAGAGTATTTAGACGCGATATACGAAGCAGATGGAGTAAGATTAGAACCAGAAGAAATTGTTGATAACCCATCCTTATTAGCTCAGAATTCGTTATATGGAAGAATGCCCTTAAGAATGGATAAATCAACAACTAAAATCATCCATCGCTACTCCCAATTAACCGAAATTGTCACAGACCAAACAAACAGCTTAAAAGATTTCCATCTAATCAACAACGACGTTGCCATGGTGAATTATAAAAAAAGTGAGCTGGCACCCACATTTACAAAAGGTAATGTAATAATTGCTGCCTTTGTCACTAGTTATGGGCGTATTCATCAGCATAAATTAATTAATAAGTTGGGAAAGCGAGTAATTTATTTTGACACAGACGGAGTTAATTTTACACATTTACCAAACGAATGGCTACCACCCCTCGGTGGTAATTTAGGTGAACTTACGTGCGAGACCCCGAATACATATATAACAAAATTCGTGTCCACCGGGCCAAAAAGTTACAGCTTTCAACTTGAAAATAATCAGACAATTATAAAACTAAAAGGAATAACCCTCACTCGTGAAAATTCAGAAATTATTCATTTTGACGCTTTCAAACAGATGATTTTTGTCAACTTAAGTAAAACTTTCAAAAAACATTTTGTAAACGTGTGTTAAAGGATAATATTTCTAGTGTACCCTACGGTTATTTAGAATATCAAAATGTCGAATTGTAAAATAAAATTGCCATCTTTTAATTATATGTCTAAAAAACGTGTAACAAAAAAACCCGCAAAACAGGTTTCATTCAACCACATAGTTATCGTTAATGAAATATCTTCCGAAAATCGAATAAATACTTTTTTTAAACAACCTAAGATTTAAAATTTTAACTTCTAAAATTGAATTTTTACTAAAAAACAGGAATTGATGTATAATTTTTTGGTGAAGGAATTATTATGATATATTTTTTATTCAAAAATGTTATTTTTGTATGTTATTTTGAAAGTTTATACAGGGTCTTTTTTTTGCTCGGAAAAGTGTTTTTTTTCAAAAACTATTTATAGTACCGATTTCAAATTTGGAAGGTCAATTCTCTATACCGGGGGACATCAGTTTGAGAAATTTGAGCGTTTTCGGTAATGTTTTTCACCAATTTTGAAAAATTATTTTTCGACCACTAGGTGCGAGATAAAAAATTTCTATTATAAAGTTGTAGGCCGTCATCGAAAACCCTTAAAAATTGTTCACTCGACGAAAAACAATTTATTTATCAGTGAAAATTCGAGCTTGAAAAATTTACAAGTTGGTGAAGCCAAATTACGATTGTTTGAAACGATAATTGAAACCGAATTACCTAATCCAGTTGAAACTTTGGTTAAAAAAACGACCGGATTTAAAAAACACGAGGCTATAGGTCAATCCTAAACATGCATTGGGTATTTAAAGGAAAACTTTGGGAGATTATTATCAGTGTTTGATAATATTACGAACAATGCCTCGTTATTCAGTAGCTGAGCGTACCGAGATAGTTGCCATTTACTATGGAGAAGCAGCGCAAAACCTTAGAAGAGTGAATGAAATCTTCGCAGAAAGACATCCAAATGGAGCACCATCTGTAAATACAGTAAGACGAGCAATTCACGATTTCAATCAATTTGGTAACTTGCAACCTAGGTTTCGCGGATTGGGTCAACCGGATTTAGACTTCGAGAACAATGTACTCGCGTACTTTGTGGCATATCCTCGTCACAGTTGCGCTAACGCCGCTGCTGATTTGGGTTGTTCTGCAAATCGTGTGTGGAAAATTCTTCGTAAGAATCGCTATCACCCATACAGAGCTACGCTCCACCAAGGACTAATTGACGGAGACCATCAAAGACGTTATGAATTTAGCAACTGGTTACTAATTGCTGTCCAAGAAGATAGACAATTTTTGCACCATGTTTTGTTCTCCGACGAAGCGTCATTTTCTAGAGATGGGCCCTTCAATCATCAAAACAGCCATCATTGGTCTGACATCAACCCACATTGGGGTTTTGAATATCATCACCAGGTTCAATTTGAACGGGTCAATGTTTGGGTTGGACTTGTTGGAAACCGTTTGATTGGTCCCTTTTTCCTGCCGACGAACCTCAACGGCCAAAGGTATTTACATTTTCTACAGAACGAACTGAGTGACGCAATCGACGACGTTCCATTGGCTGAAAGACGTCAGTTGTGGTTTCAGCAAGATGGCGCCCCTCCGCATTTTTCCCGGCAAGTAACTGAGCACCTCAACAACGAGTTTCCTGAAAGGTGGATAGGGAGAAATGGTCCAGTGCATTGGCCAGCAAGGTCACCTGACCTAACACCGCTGGATTATTTTATCTGGGGATTCGTTAAAGCAAAGGTATACGCCACGCCCATTGAAACTAGGGAGGAACTCATTAGACGAATAATCAGTGCTTGCCGAGACGTCACATCAGAAATGGTAGAGAAAGCGTTTGAGAACTTAATTGTCCGCGCACAAACCTGTGTTGCAGCCAATGGTGATATTATTGAAAATGTTTTGTAAAAATTTATGTGAATAAAATATCTGCATTTAAAAACCAAACGTGTACATTTTTTCAAGTGTGAAAACTCTACTACGTTTGTATTAGACTTGTTCCCTTTTCAATTATCGTTTCAAATAATCGTAATTTGGCTTCACCAACTTGTAAATTTTTCAAGCTCGAATTTTCACTGATAAATAAGTTGTTTTTCGTCGAGTGAACAATTTTTAAGGGTTTTCGATGACGGCCTACAACTTTATAATAGAAATTTTTTATCTCGCACCTAGTGGTCGAAAAATAATTTTTCAAAATTGGTGAAAAACATTACCGAAAACGCTCAAATTTCTCAAACTGATGTCCCCCGGTATAGAGAATTGACCTTCCAAATTTGAAATCGGTACTATAAATAGTTTTTGAAAAAAAAAAAAAACACTTTTCCGAGCAAAAAAAAAGACCCTGTATAATTGGTGAAGGAATGATTTTGATAAAAAACATATTATACTTTAATAAAATAATTTTTTAAATTTAAAATGTGTTTGTTGATTTAATTATATTATATAAAACCGGCAATTTACTAACAAAATACGTAGTATATTGTCTTTGTTTAATGTCTTACTTAAAACTTCTTTCGCCATTTTGAATAATGATGTCAGGGCCTACAATGTCAGGCAAATCATCTTGGATGGACAAATGTTCTAATCGATAAACCTCCTATTAAAATTATTTATTGTTATTCGATTTGGCAATCAGGTTACCATGATTTATCTCAGCTTTTAACCGATATAGAGTTTATTCAAGGACTACCTCCGATGGACAGCGAGTTTTGGGAATCAAATAGATATTCCTTACTTATTATTGATGATTTAGCGGATGAACTTTACAAAAATGACCCAATTGCTAAATTGGTTACCGTCGACAGTCATCATTATGAAATTTCAGTCATAATAATCTCACAAACCTTATTTCCTCGAGGCAAACAATCTCGTTTAATCTCTCTTAATATGTCCTATCTAAATCTGTTTAAATCTCATCGAGATTTAAGTCCAATCCAATATTTAGCTAATCAAATATCTCCCAATAATACAAAAATAATTAAAATGGCCTACGATATGGCTACTAGCGAACCTTACAATTCACTATTTATAGACACATCTATCACCACTCCAGATAACTTACGATTAAGATCGTACACATTTATTCAAAACGGACCACAAATGGTAGTTTTTCCAATAATAAATAATTTACTTTATTATTATCAACTTCATTAAAGACAATGGCTCCAAAAAAGACAGTACGTAAAAAAACGACTCCTATTGCAAATCCCTCTGACAGGTTTAAAACACACTATCCATATTTAAATTTATTGTATAAATCTAAAGGAGGGATACGTAAAAATTTATTAGCTAACAGTTCTCCAACGCAATTAAAAGCCTTACAAACCGTTTGCAAAAACTTGAAAGGGGTGGAATTGTGTTATCTAAAGCCAAAAAAAAACAGTTAGCTAAATATAAAAAAACAATACGGTTTTTGGCCAGTCCGAAAATTTCACAAAAAAGGAAGCGTTCTTCAATAATTCAGAAAGGCACTGGGTTCTTCATACCGGCCCTCCTAGTATCTATCGTTCCATTAATTGCCAATTTATTCAATAAAAGATAAAATGAAAAAAATGATTTTAGTTCCCGCATCGAGTGTTGGACAAATATCTCAAGAAAATAAACAACTTGTTTCTCCCCAGGAAACATATTATAACTTATTAGATAATAAGATACAAAATATATTATCTTCTAATTTAAACAGTCGCCCCAAATTACGCGAATTTTTAAAAATACTGAGCGAGGCCAGGGAAATGAGGAAGGCGATACCCATACCTAAAGTTGAAATTACCAACTTTCAAGCACCCGTCCTGTTGCCCCATCAAATTTAATTTTAAATTCCCCGTTCGCCTCGCAAATTTATTCACCCTTCAAGACGCCCGAGGGAGTTAACGCTGGGGAAGCCGCAGAGCTGCGTCTAAATACTATGACACGCAAAATGCTAGACTATCTCAGCGAGAGAGAAAACGAACAGACTAGGGGAGAGGCTAAATTCCCGAGTCTCTTAAAGACTGTAGATTCTTGGAAAAGGAAATCATCTACGCCGATTGTTAAGCAACAAAAGACAACTATTGATGATAAAATGCAAAAACGATTAAATCAAGAAAATGAAATATTTGAAGAATACTTAGAAAATACCGATAATGGAAGTCGTTTAGGCAAGGAAGATGATTGGGATCGAGAGCTAGATTTGGAGGAGGGTGCTGTAGGTGGAGTTCCAATATCACCGCAAAAAAATTAAAATTACCATCACCTAAAAAGTCTCCCAGGCCAAAACGACAAACCAAACCTCCTCAGCGCTGGCAAGAATAATAAAAATGTGTAACAATAATTATGTGTGAAATAAATAAAAAAAAATGATTTTAAACAAATCGTTTTATTTCGATTCCACTCTTTCATCAAATGAATACATATATTCAACAACGCTAAACTATCATTTCTTTTTAAATTTAAATTATACAGTTCATTAATAATTTTACTGTAAGAAATCCCCGTACATCTCGAGGTTAGAAAATAAATCACATGTGATCCACAGTTTTGGCTTTTATCTGATTGAAATTTATGAGTGTTGTATCGAATACGCTTGCCATATCGTTCTAGCAAAAATCCATAGTCATGATGTGATCTTCCTAGAGAACAAAAAAGTCCAGAGTGTCGCCCGATTTGTAAACAGCCGTCCAAAGAGACCCTGGAAGCGTATCAGGGTCGGTATTAACTACGAAACAATATGATTTTTTTTTAATTGGAACTTTTGGTAATCTGTTAGCTCGAAACACTCCGATAAATTTATCTCTCGATCGTGGGTCACACTTAAGTATAGAATGAATTTGATTAGTGTTCATCTTTCACGTCACTGTCAAAATGCATAATGTTTCATATTGATCTTTTGTTAAGTTGATTCCCCTAATAGATGGCTTCAAACTTCCGTCTTCTTTCTTAAAATGTCGCACGTCGAAAGTCTCGTTACATTTTACGAGGTACTTGTCTCTTCCTAGGTCGTGTGCTTTGTCACAAACTCCAATGTCTAGGGTATATTCGGGACTTTGTTTTTTTAATTTCATCGCGGATGACACTATTGTGGCGCTAACACCAAATATTACGATTGCGAGACCCAGGAGAACGTGTACTTAACCCATGGTTAACAAAATGTTGAATAAAGATTGTAGCGCTCTACACTTGAATTTTAACCATTTCTTGAGCGTAAAACCCCCCTTTAATTATATTGCCGGTCAAATCTTTCACAATATACATACAGGGATCTCTCGTAATTACTCTATGAATTTCAAATATTTCGGCTGTAAACGTTCCTCTGTATGCTTTATCAAATGTTGATTTTGCAACGGCTAACCGAACTTTATCCCCAATTTTTAAAGTTGGTTTTCCAATCATGCTAAGATTGCCATAATTTTTTTCCAAATTGCCGATTCATTGTTTTTATTAACATCTTTAGGGGCGATTCCTGTTGTAGAATGTTTTCGAGTGTTATGAGATTTTGCAATTAACGGTAATTTGTTAAGATAATGTAAATCACCGGTCTTTGTAATTATTTTGAATATTTTAGATTTTACCGTGCGAACAAGACTTTCAATCATAGACGCCTTTTTCTCCGAATAAACGAGATAATGGTGAATATTATATTTTTTTAAAAGAGCGCGAAATGGGGCGTTTCTAAATTCTGACCCCGCATCGGTACATAAAATAACAGGTACTCGTTTTTTGAAAATCTCTCTAAAAGCCTTCACAATCTCGCTCGAGGTTTTATTTTGTAATGGATGAATGAAAATGAATTTACTCAAGCTATCCTGAACTAAGAGCGTAAAGCGGTAATTATTATTGAAAGCTTGTAAAAGAGGTAAGTCTAATAAATCTGCCATAAAAGTTTCGTCAATAGTTGTTTCGTATAATTTGTTACGTTTAAAATTTAACCTCCTAGCTCTGTGTTGAGTGTAAGTTGTTTGTTTGTTGAGAAAATTTTTTATTTATTTTTCCGAAATTTTGGGAAAAGTTTTTTTTTAAAGTAACACTGTTAGAATAGCTGTATGGGTTTTCAACATCGTAATAAACTTTACTTAATTCTTTGTCGGTTTTTGACACCACCATCTTTAAATGTATGTATAGTAATAATAAAAACGGATTATAGTAAAAGTTTTTTATTTTAATAAATTAAATCACATTTTAAATTTGAAACATTTTGTACAATATCAAAATATAATTGACTTTCAACTATTAATTGCTCAAGACCAAATTCCTTTTGGAATCTTACAACGATATGATCGTAGTTTAATTGTGGAATGGCTAATAATATCATATTTTCCACTCTATCTTCAAAATTTGTGCTAAATCCTAGTTTACAAGAAACATCGTGAGTAATCGAAGATTTACAATGTGGATTCTCACAATTTTCGGTAATTTCAAACATTTTATCCGTGAGCTCGTGTACAATTATGTCACGCATAATATTTTTTACCGACAAAATTAAATTAATCTCCTGATCAATTGTATGTTTGCAATGCTTCAATCTTTTCCACCCTGCTTGGTTGAGAGTAAAACCATAATTTGTTGAATAAAAAAGATGATACAAATGGTTTTTTCCTCTTGCGCAAGATCGTACATCCACGGTTTTTCCTTTTGTCCCTTGAAACAGTCGGTTTTTATCTTTGAACCTTCAAGAGGGAGCCAGGAATGAAAACTAGCAACTTGGTCTTCAAAAAAATCAGTTATTTCCTTTTCGAATGTGAATAAAGATTGCCAGGCTTCCAAACTCAGTTCAAATTCGGCGCAAGTGTCTAGTCTGTAAATTTTGATGGATGGGTTGACATAACCTATTACCGATACTTCTTGTTTAGGTGAGAGACTGTGAGTTCGAGACATCTTTACCACTACGATTTCACGAAGCAACTAACCAATCTTTGTCCTCGTTGATTGTTTTTATTCCGTAATATACCTAACTTGACCCTCTTGGTTAAGGACAAATTGGTTTCCGTATTCTCCAATAATAATTATGTTTTGAATATTAGTTAAGGGGGAAGAAAACTTCATTACCATTCGTAAACTACCATTTCGTTGAATTGAAAGATTATTAGAATTGGCCGAAGAACCGTACGTTAAATCAAACGCGAATAATGTATTTCCGTTTTTATAATTTTCGTAATCAATACAATTACCAGAGTTATTTCCAATTAAATCCATTGCCGAGAATAGTGAATAATACGACCTAGTGTAAAGGCCTTTACCAAAATTTGGAGTTAGAGCAGTTTCTGGGATATTCTGGTCATCCAAAGAAAGTTGTAAGAACGAGAGATTATTATGGTTAAATTGAAAAGTGTTTTCTTGACTAGACCCATTGTAAGCAGAATTGTTTACCATTCCGATTATTACTCGATTTGGAATTTTACCTAAAAAAATATTCGACTTCACGAAATCGCTCGCTCCGGCGGAAATTGTCAGAGTTTTAACTACGGTTTGTTTTAGGTCATACAAAGCTCTTTGTTTCTGCGGTATCTCATTATGTGCCAGCTGGAGATCTAGATTTACAAGAATATGTTTACCAGTAAGAATAGCATCTTCGATAATCAATTTATATTTATTATTAATATGTTCTTGGGAAATAATTGTAAATTCGTCGGAAATTTTCAAGAGCCGAATTCTTAAATTTACTTTGTTTAAAAGAAATTTGTCTATTTTACAAGAATCTACATGAAGTCTACCCATAAATTCACAAACTTTCGATTCTGCAATATATTTACTTCTTTTTAAAATTCCATTGTTTTGTTTATCTTTATTAACATCATCAAAAGCTAGTGCTGGGTCGCAAAACCCGTCTTCGTAATAGCCCTCGGCGGTTTTGTAAGATTGTTTGGCTCCCTTATCAAAATTTAAAAGTGTTGTTAAATATGCTAAGTATGGGTAGCAATTGTTGCTAGACTGAACTAAAGTTTCGTTCATAATAACATCTATTTGGCTAAAAATGGAATGACGTGGAAGGTTACATAGGCAAACCTTTTTTTCGGCTGCTGGAATATCGATTAAAGTTCCGTTCTGTTCTTTTTTAACGCGATCCTTTGTGTGTGTTTAATATGGTATCACCGAGACTATTTAAAAGATTTGTTCCAGCAATTTTACTATTTTTTTAAAAGAATCCTTAAAATTTTCACCCGCAACCACATCATCCATTATTCTTTTTCCCATAACCAACATTTGGATACCGAGTGATTTAGCTACGGGGCGGAAAAGAGGCGTTACAAATATCGCTAAACTTTTAAAAATTGAACCAAAACCGCGGCCCTCTTGATATTGGCTTCCTCGAAAGACGTTATAGCCGCGGCCTGTTTGTAGGTAATGGGTATAATATCTTTCCATGATGAGCTTGTTTTAAGTGTACTTTAGACTAAGAATCCAGTCTTTTGAATATTAATTTAACAATAGTCTTTCCTGTCTTATATGGGAGAAGTTCCCCGTAATGCGACCTTAAAGAAATTTCTATAGTTTGTATTTGATCATAGAGTACTGGAAAATAGTCTAAGAAATGAAATCTTTCAACCTTGGCGCTATTTTTATTTTCGTTTAATTTGATAATTCTCAGCATGGGTGTGTTGGTGTGACCGGTAATTACAGGTTGTATAATATCTGTATAAACATAAATTCCGGATATTCCGTGGTTGAGATCTGCGGGGTACATACTAATTTCGTTAAAAAGAGGTCTTTCAATTTGATTGGTGGAAAAACCTAACATTTGTACGAGTTTGGGGTTGTCCGTCGGAAAAATTAAAAAACTATTTCCACCCAAACCTTTAACTGAAACTGTTGAATCTGAATTAAAATTAAACTCGAATTTAGGCCAGCTCTGTTGTGGTAATGAGTGTTTCATCGCAATTAAAACATCTTCAATAGTGTGATAAACGCCACTTGGAATTCGACAATGGAATTTGTCTACAACATTTAGTTTATTATTTTTACCTTGTTCGTAATTGGGGAAATTGATATCGCGTTTTTGTCGTCGACTATTCTCAACTCTGTTTAAATCGTTTCGAAAAAGTATAAAATTAACTGTATTATCTAATTTGAAGCGGGTCTAATGCTTTGCTTTTATAAACTGAGGAGATATAATCTATTTTGTACTCAATTTGCAAGAGGTCTGCTAGATAACCGAATATTTTAATTTCCAACCCACTCATTAACTCAATTTGAAAATAATATTTTTCATTTTCTTTGAAAATAAAAAAATCCAGCTTTAAGAGAGACATGCGAATCAAAATATCTTTGAAGTTCATTTAAAATTTTGAAATGAAGAGATAACGGTTTAAAATTCCCGCTAGAATCCTTCTTAGCGTCGCAATAATTACGTTCAAACGTATAAGTGTCATTTTCCCAATTAGGCGGTTCAATTGGAATATTTTTATTATATCTAAAATCTATATCAGAATCCTCATCTGACATAAATCTTTCCTCATACACTTTTAAAGGATTTTGACTGCTAATCACCCCATCTTGAAATTCTGGCGCGTTTATATTAAAAATATTTGCTAAGGCCCCGGTGAAGGCCGCCTGTACGTCACGAGGGAATGAAATTCTTAAGTAATGACCTCGATTTATTTCTTCGATTACGTAATGAATTTCGAACCGGTTTAAAGGGGGGAAGTTTGTTGCTTGTTAAATTTCGTTTTTTAATTGCCTATGCAAAGATTATTAAATAATATTTCCAAATTAATCTCTCTGTCCTTCAAATAAAAAAGGTTGGATAACTGATACGGAGTAGAAGGCCCAATCTTCCTGCTCAAATTGCTGTATTTTTGTAGATTCAATACGCATGTCGATAAAATTAGTACGCGAACTAAAAGTAATATTATTTAAATTATTTAACGGGCCAAATTTTTGAATACCCGTAAAATAAGTGTCTGGTGGAATTTTAAAAAGATCTGCTAATGGATTTTGAAATTTAATTTCCATACCTACCGGTATTTCTAAATTAAAATATAAATTATCTTCATCATCGGACGATACCACGGTTTTTAATCCATCAAGCTGTCTCGGTTTACATCGTTCTAATAAATCGCGTATAATTAAGTGTAATGTGAACGGTTGAATTTCATTATTATATTGTCTTTCTCCCTCATATCTGCCCGCCTCAAACACAATCGCGTAATCATTCCATTGTATTGGTTTAATAACAGGTTGAGACGGTAGATTAATTGGTTTTGGAAGAGATCTTGGTAAATTATTTTCTTCGGAAGGATTTAAAACTTCTGGTTGGTTGACGTCTCCATCAATATTTGGAATTAAAGGTTCTGTTGGTAAAATGTTGTTTAGATTTTCTTTTGGTTTCAGTTTTGGCTTTTCTTCTAAATTTAGTTTTGGCTCAAGTTTTAGTTTTTCTTGTTTCACTTCTAGATTAAGTTTCGGTTTCTTGTTAATTTTCTGTTTTTTCCTCCTGGGTTGTAATTGAATTTCTTCCACGGGAATTTGTCGTGGTAAATATTTTTGTTGATATTTATTCACAATTAACGCTTTTTTTATTCGTACTTCGATAAAATTTGTTGCGTAAGTTAAAGAAATAGTTTTGGCGTGATTTGAGAGTGGATAATTAGAAAGATAATCACTGTCGACAAAATCATTTTCTCGAAATTCCAAAACAGAAGCTAGGGGCGATGCTTGAGGTATTCTTACTTGCACATCTTTTTGTAACTGTATTTTTAATTTTGAACTATCTTCGTTTTCATCTACTTTTACTGTATTTATTTGTATTTTTCCTTTAAGTGTTTGAGTGGCCTCAATAGCCTTAGCAAACTCGTTAAGTATATTATTTTGAAGATATGTGGGAATAGTATTCTTATTTCGATCTAGATCACCCTCGTAACGTTTTGGTGGAATTTCAATTTTAATATTATCCCATTGATTTTCTTCGGGTGAAATAACATCTGACACGTGCCCTACTTGGAAATGCGAATACTCCTTTGTTATATTCGAATAAGTTTCAGGAAGAATTATTTCTGCTAATGCGCAAGCCCATTTTTCATTGTTAAAATTTAAAGGTTTGGATAACTGTACTTTAAAGGTAGAAGGCGTATTTTCTGGATGCGTTCGAAGGTAGAAATACTACGAAACTTGACATCTTTATAATTACAGTTTAGTTGGGCGACATCTCGTTTTATATTAATAAAAGATTTAGTGTGATAGCTCGAAAGGATTGGGAGTTGAACTTGAAACTATTTGATTAACGTCCTGCAACGCTACCGATCTACCACCCTTAACCCCATCCTTAAAGAATTAAAATAGCTATTTTTACGTAGGAAAAATAAGAACAATATATTTATTAGAAAAACATATTTATTCACATATTTTCAATCATTTGACAAGTTTTTTCAAGATTTTCTAAAACCTCAATGGGCGTTTCAACTTGATTAAGAGTTAAAATTTGATTATTTTTACAATATTCTTGAAAAAAGATAATTGCTTCCATCTGCGCATCAGACGGCATGACAAAGTTCGGTGGAAATACAACATTTGGTTTCATTGTTGAATTTAAAGTTTCTTCGGACTTAATACCAGTTGTCTTTTTTTACGATGAATTTTCTTTGGAGTTTTATTATCGTTAACAAACCCGTCGAACCATTCTTGATTTTTTACGTTAAACTCGTTCAAATAATCAATAATTTGGTCGTCTAATATTTCTTCTTCGCTTGTGTATTTCGGTTGATTTGAATGAAGACAATGGCAAACATCAATATTAAGAAGTGTTTTAATAACTAGATGTCAAATGGTTCATCAGATGCATCTTAAAAACTCTTCGTTCCAGAAATAAAGCTTGACAATCTATAAAATCAAACGCGTGTTTGCGACATGGCTCCTCATAATAACAAGGGTTCTCGGTAGGCGATTTGCATTTAATTTCTGGTTTCCCCATAAATAACTTTATTTTTTTAACCTTTAAAGAGCTCGAGTTTTGGGACGTCTTACGCTTACACATATTCTTTGGTTTTTAAATGTCAAAAGAATTATTATTTATAGGAATAGTTTTATCGACAGTTTAGACTCGTTTATTAGTTATTTAAAGTATTTTGGTTGGGACCAAAACTTGTCAAGGTTATAAAGCGAAGGTCGAGAATTCGTTTCCCCATCTCGCAATTAACTAATTAGCAATTTAAATGGCTAAAAAACGAAAAAAATAAAAAACGATATCAAAAGTAAATTAACATGAGTATCCGGGGAGTTAGACATTACCGCCGATATCTCGGTCCGAGCTTGTCCGATCGTGTCCAAACTTGTTGGGGTGATATACCGAGGCTTAGGGGTTGTGGTCAAGCAGCGAGGTCAAAGGATATCTTCAAGGTTAAATTTGAGATTGAAAACAAAAATATTTTGTTGACTTTTTCCAAGGTCAAAAACTGGTTTTTTCAAAAAAATTGGGGTTGTTTTGGCGGCCATCTTGGAAAAAAGTGTTAAGTTTTAGTCCATCTCTACTAGCTTCCACTCTAACAGAACGGGAAGAAGAAGACCTCGAAATCCACGTCAAGAGAGAATCCGACTCAGAGGCGTCTCTGCCCGAAGGCCCCTGACTCTGGGTTGGATTCGTGAACTGTGTAACCGAAAAACTGTAACTAAGGGAGGTTTCTTATTGGATAGATACTTACAAATGAATAAAATATCAAACGTAACAAAATCAGACTTTTCATTTACTCGTGAGGCTGTATCCAACACTCTTTGGGAACGGATACGCTTAGCCGGAACAAAAAAACTGACTATTACTAAATCCAGTATTTTCTCTATAGGAATTGTCAGCCTCTCAAGAAATTCTGATGCATTGTCACAAATCCGCAGAGGACCTGCATATATGGTCGTTTCTGCTCTCCTTGATCTGACCTTTCCATTTGAAGTGATAACGAACACCTTAGCTACAGAGCTGGGTTACACCCAATATACCTCGACCATTGAACCTAATTATGGGAAGAATAGCCAAGTTACAAATCGAAATATTATATAAGACAGTGATAATTGAAAATGTCCCAATAATAAAGGACCGAAGGTCCCTCTTCGTATTCGGACTGTGGACCCTCCGAGCAGCCCAGCTGCAGTATTTCCCTCGCGCCGTCAGCCTCGATGGATCCGGCGGCCTACGTCATTATGCGAAACTTTTGGCTCTCCACCCCCATGCTTCCACTCCATTCCAATGGATCTCCTCTCATGGAGAATCTGCAGTAATCAACCATAATGAACTCTCCGGGTTCAACGCCGACGAGGAGTCAGATATCCAAGAAGCAGGTGTCGTTACTTCGCCCGCTTCGCCGGACACCTTGATGGTTTCAATAGACACCCAGCAAATGGATCATCTATATCGGTTTACCGAAGAAAATACCCAAGCAATGGAAGAGGTATTACAGGACACCAACCTGGCGGATCTTCCCCCTCGTCCTGCAACGGACGAACCACCGAGAAAAGTTAAACGCAACGTAGCCGAACAAGTGCGAAACTCGGTACACAACATTTAATCTGCCAGCGCCGTCAACTCAGAGTCACCACTTCTCCCTCAAACCAGTACGTCAACATCAAGCCACAGCACAATCCTCCCGCACGTGCGGTGCGTGCAATTGTCACGTACTTAGCGGCGGTCAAACCCTGCAACGTTCCACACCAACAACTCCCATACCTACTCAAGCAACCCGACCACAATCCTTCGAAAATAACATGACTTGTTATCGGTGCCGTCAAAAGGGGCATCGGGTACGCCATTGCCCCCAAGCACCCAAGAAAAGACCAGCTCAATAAAAAAAACACCAAAAACTAGTAAGCGTCCTCCGCCTAACTCTAATCACTCCGGCGATAAGACTGGAATTCTATTAGTAAAGCCCAAAAATTAGGGCCCTCGTTTTCTTGTTTTTCTCTCATCACCGGGACCCGCCCCCTCTTTTCGATTTTTTCTTGAGGGGGAGGATGCAACGGTTTGTGCACCCTCCGATAGAGGCCGCCACTCCCCGTGCAAGGTTCATCTACAAGCGGTAAGATGACCGCGTGGGGGCTAGTTTAAAAAGGGTTGGTACCACGCGGAAGAGGGAGACGAGCGTCATTTTTTCGAAGGCGTTCAGGATTGTCCAGTGAAAGTTGCCACCACGATGACCGCCACCTACAGTCGGTTCGAGAAAGACGGGTTAGACTATATTGTAAGTTGTTATTAAATTAAATTTATTTTTGATCCAATTAATAAAAGTCAATGCTAAATGCACTCCATTTATGTCGATATTCCATAGGTTAAGCCTAACCAGGAACTGAGTCCGATACATAAAATATATGTAACCGTTGGTCTCGAATTGCTCGTTTAATTAATAATATAATATAATATAATATAATATATAATGCACCACAATCATTCGAAAGAATGATTGCGATAAGGAAGATTTACCTATAGATTTAAAGTTGCACTATAATGGGAAAATGCTGTTTCCAAAGAAAACCTTTCTTCCATTTATACGTTGTATAAATAAGAGGGTTTGCGAGTTTGCTAATAGGAACTCCTTGATTAAATGTGGGTCCGAAATTATTAAGGTAACATGTTTTTATTGGATTGTGGAGTGAATTTTGTTTAATTTCATATTTAAATTAGAAATGCGCAGAAGAAAGCTTCGCAATGTTTGAGAAAGATGAGGTAAAAAAGCTTTTTGACGTAGCATTGCCCGGAGTAGAGACCTTTTACTATAAATGGACCAGGAAAATGATTCATGCTAGAATACAGGAATTTATTTCCAGTCATTTAAAAAGATTGAAAAGAGGCCATACGTTCCGAGACCAACTGTACAATTTTAAAGAGAAAAGTGAAAAGGCTGCTGTCTAGTAGTTTCCAAAAAATACCCATTAAAAACAAAGATGAAAAGTTCGTGAGTAAAAAACAATAACTAGTCTCAGCACTTGTGATAAAACATTTAATTCCGATAAGAAATACACATATTTCTGGTATGCCCAGTGGCTCGAATTGTGATAAACATTCTCCCCCATTGCTAGAATAAGTCATGTTTTAAAGAAAAGAAAGCTTATAAATGAATTACATGACTGAAATAAAATTAAGATCTGTTAGAAACAGAAAAAAAGTAAATAAAGTAAAGCAGCTTTTTTGTTAAGAAAAATTAAAAACCAAATTGTGATATAAAATATTAAAAAGTAGATCTAAGAAAATGTTTTGTGGGCAGTAATCACTCTTCAGGAATATTTAATTTTAAACTCATAAATATCTTTGGATAAGGATCAACCATTCTATTAAAATATGGGATTTTTAAATAAATTTAATCGAATTTTGACATTTTCTTTGGGTTTAATTTTTAATATTAACTTTTATTGTAACTATTTTCTTTTAACCATGTAAAATAGCTACTATTATCTCTTATAAAAAAGTACAAATTTACATTTATTTTTTAGCAAATGGTACCTTATTTTAATCCCAATTTGAAAAGGATTGTTTCTTAAAACCAGTTTTTTATCTTCTCACAATACAACCAGAGGCATATACAAATTTCAAATACCATTAGTCCACTTTTTGGGGGGGATTAAATCAGCTTCATTTATTAAAAGGCACTGATCACGGTGATATTTGTTTGATATGTTTTTCCCTGAACATTTCATCTAATCGTAACAGCTTTTCTTCCACTTACGTATCACGCACTTGTTATTTTACCACCAGCTGCATATTTTATTTGCCAAAATAAACTTTCAAATACCCCGGGCAGAGGTTAAAAAAATCTTTTGCTAATCCTTTAAAGCCATAATGCATTACGCGAAGCAAGTCCCAGGTTTTCAATGAAATAAATAAAATAAATACAGTTTGTTGAGACTTATTTATATAAATATCCGGATCAACTTCTTGAATTTCCCTCAACCACTTTTCGAAAAACCAATAACCGTTATCCATTGAGAATTTGTGTCTTCTACTCTTTTAGCTCTGTGTTCCATTTTCAAATAACTGATTGCAAGCTCTTTGATATTTATAAGTTTCCCGTGCGCTGTTACGTTTCTTTTGGGAGCTAGTTTCACCTTTAGCAAATCCATATTGTTCACTCATAACTTCTTGTTGAAGAACTTTCCTTGGTGCGACATTTAAACGAGTCGACGCATCTTGATCTAGATAACTTTTCAACAGATGCCGGGCTACCCTCATTTGGCCATATTTGGTTCACTCTTCATCCCTTTTATATACATCTTCTATATCTTCCCAGCCAAATGATGTGCTATTTCTGGAAAAAGCCTTTGGTCCATCTTCTCTAGATGTAAAGAGTTGCCCAATTAAATTCTTTAATTGGTGAGATGGGCAAACTATCCAGTGAATAAGCCTTGGTGTCATTGAAAAAGGTTGGAGAAATTTGGAACAACTGAAAAATCACGTTCTTGGTCACTAGTCGTTTTATATCCAAACACACCGCTCACCCCCATAGTTATCTTCATTAAAGCGAGATTTTCTGCTACACCATCGCAAACTATACCAATACATTTGAAATTATACAGTTCAAATGCTTCAAGGGTCTGGTATAAAGTGGTTTCTAATTTCTTTTGCTGGAACGTATAAGCTGAAGTGAAATATGTAGAGGTCGGCGTTTGGATAACAATTAACCGTTTGTTTGGATAATATCCATAACCAAAATTATCCAAAAAATAATCAGTAATTTTTGGCTTTTTCCCATATTAAATCGTTTTTGTCCATGGATAATATCCACGGATAAACGGTTAACCGCAATTTTAATGATTAATTGAAATTTTGCTAGTTAATTTATCTGCTCCGCCGATCTCTAGAAATATGGGCCAATCACATCCATTCCAGAAGTCAAATCCCTCCATAAATATTGTAGAATATAATTTGTAGGGGAGGGTGCGTGGGGTGTTGCCTCTTCATATATGTTAGTAAACTCTGGCCATTCATTTTGCTCCATGGCAAATCCGACAAACTCATGTGTTTTGCTATTCCACATTACCTTGTCAATAACCTTCACTTGGTCGAATATTAGAATTCTAAACCCAGTTGGCACTTGTTCACCCTAAGCTTCTTTCTCTGCTTTAAATTTTGCATATTAAATTTCCACGATAGTGGAATCTTTATAAGAGGCCAACATGCTTCTCCATAGACTTTGAAAGCACTATTAATGCTATCAAAAACGTAAGCTTTTTTTTCCACTTTTAAATTTTAAGCGATTTTCATGCCCAAGATTCAGTATTAGGGAGGCTAGCGATAGCTTAACGGGTTTGTTATAACTGTCAACTTAAAATCCCAATACATTGCATAGTTTACTCGACAGTAGGTAAAATTCTACAGAAGGCTTTGCTTTATTGAATCATTTCTGACATGACGGCTTTACTTATCGGCTGGTAAGTTCATGAGCAACCCTGCTCCAAATTTTTGGTCGGTACCGCCTTAAAAGTTTTAAATCTTCTCAGTGTTAATAAACGTATTATTTGTATATAAATTTGGTTGTAGTGCATTTAATTTTACATAAATAATTATTTAAAAAATAAAATAACCATAATCTTGTGTAAATTAATTGTAATCAACATTTTAAAACTCAAGCTTTTACACCCCTGTACGTATACGGTAATAGCTAAATTATACAACTTTCTTATATAATAATTAATCATTCTGGATCAATTAGTTTTTACATATTTAATGTTAGCTATGACATAGTACTAACTATTATTACTAAACATTTTTATTAAAATTATTGGTTTATTTGGTTGAGCTGCTTTTAATAATGTGTACATAACCATAATCTTTTTAAATTAATTTTATTTCACATTTAAAAATTTATGCACGCATGAATGTAACACGATAAGAGCTGCAGTATCAACAAGTTGGCAAGCTTGCCAAAATATACCTCTCCTCGGAAAAGTTTATAATTTTCAGTGTAGCGTAACTGTATTAGTGGTTCTGCGGTAGAACGCTCACCTGTCGTTCAAGAGGGCTCGGGTTCGAATCCCGGCCGTTTAAAAAATTATACTACACCCAATGACAAAAAGAGGGCGCTTTTGGAAAAACTTTTTCCCTGATTCTAAGAAACTGCGTACGCAGTGATTACCCTTTGCCTCGAAAATACGAACGCGTTTGCAGGCCAGACAGACAGATACGGTGGTTGTATAACCCCTCCTAGGGTACAAAGTCCCTTCGGAGAGGTAAAAATTCCGAGTTAATTAATTATATAGTATCAATTATTATTTTAATCATTGTTAACTATTGTAAATTATTAAGAGCTTTACCGTTTAATAAAATTTTGAAATTGGTGCCTCAAAGATAAAAATTAGTATGACATCTCTCATGGTCTATGGGAAGGATAATCACTTGATCAGTACCCAGCAAACACAAATCTTCCCTAGGACGTCCCATATAGCCCATATACGACCAATCCAAAATACGTCACTGTAACTCCGAGAGTTTTCTTTGAAAGAAACGGATGATTCGCTGTTTTCCAAGCTCATTTTGCCCAATAACTTTTTATTATTTTGCTTCCAGGTTGTATTATTTTTCACTCTCAGTCAAGGGTTCACTTAAAGCCCTAATTCAAAAAGCAGTAGTTTATTTAGTCAAATTGTAACTTCAAAGGTAAGTTTTGGGGTGGTTTCTTTGAAAAGTATAGCGGAACGATCACTGTTTTCAAAGTTCACTTTGGCCCATTACATTTTATTATTTTTCACTCTCAGTCAAGGGTTCATTTAAAGCTCAAATTTATTAAGCGATAATTTATTGAAATGCATTAATATATAGCTTTCAAAATTAAAATAACAGAAAATATGTATGGTTTGCAATATTTTTTCGTAATTCACAATTGTATGTATTTCATATTTTAAATTATTAAATAAAGTTTCAGCGAAAATTTTAAATTTACTTTGAATAAATTATTATTAATAGTAATTAACGTCCCTAAGACGTCATTGCTGGCGCAAAATTCATCCAAAATAAAACCCCAGATGAACTATTAAAAATCCAGCTGACATCCCTTGGATCGTCCTAGAGGCTACGGATGTCCATAGGCTCTAGACAAACCAGATATTTGGGCGTCTGTTAACGTCCGACCGACGTCAACCGCGGCGGATTTTGGGGCGTCCTACGGACGAAGGAAAGATCCGAGTGTGACGTCAATCGGATGTCCAAAGGATGATTTTGTCTTTGCTGGGTAGAGATGCGTGGACAGCGGTGGCAGATCGAAAATCTTAAATTATCGTATCTAGGCCAAAAAATTATCGTACATTTCTTTTTAGCGCTAAATTTTAATTCATACATAAATGCGTTGAATTTAGATGATTTTTAAAGCACTACAGGAGTTTTATTTCAGGGAAATGAACAAAATGTCTATTATCATTATTAACTGAATTTAATATGTTTAAATATGTATTAAAAAATGCGGCAATAGCTAGGAGTAATAAACTCACACTCAGGACTACGCGTACAGAAAATGTATATCATTAATTTTTAAGTAGAAACGTTATATAAATTAATAATAAATTATAAATCGTTCGTTGATTTTTAAAAAAATCTGAAGATTATCGTACATTATAGTCGTTGAGACAGAATTATCGAAATAATGGTATGATATCGTACGCCCTAAAAATTATAGTACGCCCTAAAAATTATAGTACGCCCTAAATTTTTGTATTAAATTATCGCACTGTGCGATAATTATCATACGTCTGGTAACGCTGTTAAGAAATATTTCGCTGGCCCGCTTGTATCTTGGATAAATTATTTTTACAAGCTTTTTCCGCATCATTGTTATAAAATTTTACAAGCTTTCTGTCACATCATTGTTATCGAAATAAACTATTGTACATAAATGGTAATTATTAGATAAGCGTTCTTGCGAGGGTATTCTTTCTCTATTTTTAATCAATATGACATTATGAAACTGATCTGTAACAATGTTTTCCCTTTTTCAGTTTTCATATTACATAATCACCTCCATCAAATACCAAAATGTTATAAATACAAAATGTAAATGTCAAAATATTGACGATTTAATAAAAAAACCTATAAAAGTAGCTTTGTCTTTTAATTTGAATATGAATGCCCTTATGGAAAAAAAACCAACTACATTCCGAGGATTCAATCTGTGAAATTCTACAATTGGCGATTCAAGATGATCTAATGCTACGTAACTTTTAATGGGGATGTAAAATAAAAAGTTTCGCATTAGATTTAATAAAATCTTCCACTGGGGAATCAAAAGCAGTTTTCTCTGAGATTTGTGTCTTTCACTGGTACTCAACGAATCAACAGATTCCAGTAACGTTTTTCAAAAGTTACCTAGTTGTCTGAAAAAAATAGCATAAAACACCATTTTGTTAGAGATAACCTAGAAAATAATTTGTTTAATTTACAGTCTGTACCTACTAACGATAATCTTGCTGATATGTTTACTAAATTATTACCACGACGTGACGAAAGGTCATTGATTTTTGTATGAAAAATATATTATTTTAAATTTATATTGAATTAACAAATTACGGGGGAGTGTTAGAAATAGTATATTCATCTGCTAATTTGTTAATAAGTCCTTACCTTGACCTTTGAGTTTATTGACCTTTATTCCCTAGGGTGGCGCCATCTAATGGCGACATTTTATATTAACTAATGGCACATGTGTAGAATGAGCTGCCCCAAGTATCTGATCTCTTTAATATAGGCCTAAGTGGTCACTACTAATACAACATGTAAATGATGTATGATATTTTAAACTTTTACTTTAACAGAATAAATAATAAGAGACCTGTTACTAGCAATCACGTTTGATTTATCCGCCTACTTTCCAACAGAAACAAGGTACCTCTCGAGATTTGGAATGAAAGGAAGCTTAGTGGCAATTTCCTGAGACGAATAGGTTGTTAGTCTTAACAACATGTTCCCCCACAACGTCGGAAAAGTGAATTGCAAAGCTGTGCCATGTCAGGAGTAATGGTAGGATATGCTCTTGCAGCGGTTCAGGCGACCTCCACCAGATGTCACCTGCTCCGCTGCAGACTTCTCGCCCCGAGTTTTATTTTTTGTTTTATGACGTCATGCGGACGGTATATAAAGGTTCGTTCACCATGTGAAAAAAGAGGGAGTGCGGAGAAAGGGCTTAGTTAGGACAAAACTATTGAATTAGAATAATTTCAAATTAAAAAGATGTACAGTCGAAGTCTATATGACAAATTAGAGATCGATGGACTCGATTACATTGTAAGTGTGAATGATTACTAATATATATTATAAATAAAAGATTTATTAATTGTAACTCGTTCGAATTAGTTAATTACGATAAGCCTAATCAAATATTAGAGCTGTAAATTATATGTAACGAGCGATACCGGCTGTTTCGATTATTTCATGGAAATATAAACAGGTATCGGTTACATTTGGCACCCGAACTGGGGCTCGAATAATATTTTGATTATTAATATTATTAATTAGAACGAGGGTTACAATGGATTTTGAAGGGTTCTCGCAAATGTTGGCCGCCGCATTGCAACATAGCCGAGGCCCGTCCGAGCCGCCTAAAGACCTATCATTTAGCTTTACACGACATGAAAACGCGCCTGAATTAATTATGGCTTTAAATGACTTTAGGAATTATAAAGGCTTATCAGACGACGCTATTTTACGAATGTTACCCCTAGTCCTTAAGGATCGCGCATTGGCTTGGTATCGCCAATTAGCTAGAGATTAGGTAGCACGTGGCTTGAGTTTCAGAGTAGGTTTAGAAATAATTTTTTTCCGGCTGAACAAGAACAGACCAGTATGATTGACATGCTTCAAATGGTACAAGGAAAAATGAGTCAATCGATACATTTTTCGGAAAAATAATTAAATTAAACCAACAACTATCCCTTCCACAACCCGATAGTTCGTTAATTGTAATACTGAAACGAAATGTACGCCCTGAAATTCGTCTGCAACTAGTAACGACGCACGTTAATAGCTTAACGGCATTACAAACGAAATTCCATTTAATAGAATCAGCATTAAAAACAGTTAATGATAATAATAACGTGAAACCTAGGTCTAATCGCCACCAGACTAACGGTAATGGTTATAAGCCACAACGTTATAAAGGAAGGCAGCGAAACAATAATAATATTGGAAACCACGGTTCACGCTCTAATAACAATAACGAATTTAAAAAAAATGACTACGGGAGATGCAGTCTAATTGGGAAACACAGCGTCAATATTCAAAAATCCGATGTTACAATCGTAACGAAATCGGACATATTTCACCAAACTACCCCATCCCCTCGGCTTCAAACTTAAACGGGGGGCGCGCAAACGGGTACCACGCCCCCGAAAAAGGAAAAAACCCACGAAAAGTTTAGGTGTATTAAGAAAATCTTCGACCAACTCGCCGGTAGCAATCGAAGTCGATTTCGTTCATGGTTCTCGCATTGCTCGTTTAGACTTGGGGGCTGATGTCTCCTTCTTGAGTCTAGAGCAATGGCGCGAGATCCAGGAACTGACTTATGGAAAAATTGAAATCCCCACTCAGGAAGATATTGAGTGTATAATATTAGGAGATGGAAGATACACTTTTACTAAAGGTTCTGCGGTCGTGTCGTTTTCCCTAAAAGGAAGACACTTCCAGCACGAATTCTTGATAGTTCCATCTCTCCTATGCGATTTCATATCACGTCGTGTCTTTTTGAAGAGCGTTTCCGCAAAATTAGATTTCGGTCAAGGCACTTGTGTCCTCGGAACTCTAAGGATACCCTTTTCATAAAAATATTTCTTTCCGTTGGGGACCCAATCAACAACGCGCGTTCGAATTGCTAAAGGAAGCGATATATCGCGCAGGGCCACTGTGTTCGTGTATATTAACCACTGACGCTTCTGGCCTGGGCGTGGCCGCGATGCTTAGCCAAAAGCAAGACGGCGTTTGGGTCCCGTTATCCTATGCTGGCAGGCTATTAAGTTCCGCTGAGAGCAGGTACACAACAATGGAAAAGGAATGTTTAGCCATTCATTGGGGAATTAAAAAATTTCGATGTTTTGTAGAAAATTTGCCGTTTACTGTTATGACTGACCAAATGCACGCCTAGTAAGATGGGCTATGTTTTTGCAGTCATATCAAATTAAAATTGTTTATACTAAGGGAGTAGAATACGTAGTAGCAGACGCACTTTCTCGCGCGCCTCTAGGTCTGGCAGCCATGGAGCTCCGAAATGTCAATCCCGGCCATCAAGGGGATAATATAATATAATATAACCTCCTTCTCCTCACACCATGTTCAATGTATTTGATTTATCCGATGTACAAACCGCTCAATTTGAGAACGCGGAAACGAGAGAAATCATCGATAAATTAGCGGAGGAAAATGACAAATTGGGAAGACTTTTCGAAGTAATAAATGGTGTGCTATTCCGTAGGTCGTGGGGAACCTTAACGCGAAAAATTTATTTACCTCTCCGGTTATTACATGACCACCCAACGTCCGCACATAGAGGACGTGATAAAACTTTGACCAAAGTGCTCTAAGATATTTCTGGCCCAACCTTAGACAAGACGTTCAACATTATGTACGTGGCTGTCTTGTTTGTCAGCAATATAAGAGTAGGAATCGAAAAACTCCAGGTTTAATGATGACTACGGAAACAAGTGGTCCCTGGGACATGGTGGGGGTCGATATTTTAGGGCCCTTACCGATGACTCTCCGACGTAACAGGTTCCTCATTGTTTTCGTGGATTATTTTACGAAATATGTGGAGCTGGCTCCGGTGGAAAGTATCACAGCGGCAATATGCTGCGATGCGTTCACGAAGCTTGTATTGCGTTGGGGTTGTCCAAGACGTGTCTTTAGCGACCACGGTCGACAATTTGTGTCCACTCTTTGGGATGGAACTTGTAAGCTCTTAAAGGTCAAAATGAAAACTACTAGCGGGTACCATCCCCAAAGTAATATAGTAGAGCGGTTGAATCGCATTATTGGCGAAATGATTTCAATGTATGTCGGAAATGAACATCGTCGATGGGATCAGTCCTTGGAATTCTTGCATTTCGCCATCAATTCCGCGCCACAGTACACGACAGGCCGTTCTCCATTCTATTTGAATAAGGGCCTTGAACCGCGATTGCCACGGAATTCCCTGGACGAAGATAAAGATCCTCCGGAAATCTTATTATAATCACCTAACCTTTCTGGTGAAGGCGCGAAACAACGGAATCATTCCTAGAGGACTTACAGGGAGTGTACCAAAAGGCTTCTTTATCTACGACCTTCCAACTCTAGTCAAAAAACATCTACAAGTTCTACAGCGTTCCATTTTGATAAGCAAGATTGGTGAAATTAGGAAAATTATTAACTCGGCAAACGTGAACTACAAAACAATGAAATTCGATTCTATAACGAAGTAGATTTCCAGACAGGGGAAGAAATCAAACATTTGACTCTATCCTGCTACAGGAAGACTTGAGAATTTCAAAGACAATCAGAAATGTAAGTTCGAGAAACTATGGACTAGCTTTGTGATATCAAGGGTGGAACCGGCACCAGAAAAATTCAATACGGACAATGTTATTAACTTATCCCATAGAAACTTAACCTTAACGAAATTAAATTACTAAGCCTTGGCTTAAATTTTGTTCCCAAACCGAAAACTGTGAACTTCCTACATGTTGCGATAGAGTTGGAAAAAATGTTTATTAAAAAGATATTTGATGATAATGAACTTAGTGACATCTGTCAGATAGTGAACCATGAGCTTAAGAATTTTAGCCACCATATACACAATGATAATTTACCAGCAGATCTCCGAAAATCGATCAAAACGTTAACGTCCCATAAAGATATTATTAAAGTACCTACTGATAAGGGTGGAAAATTGTAGTATTAGACAAAACATAATTTATTAAAAAATGTCTGAGTTAATTGAAGAAGGGAACTACATTATAAATAAAAAATATAGTATTCTAAAACAAACGAGAGATGTCACTAATTTTACGAGCAATCTGGAAAAATCCAAAGAAATTGATAAAAAGAAAAAATTTGCTCTTAGAAATAAACACCCTAGAACACCCCACCTTAAAGGCTTTATAAAAATACAAAAACTTAACCACCCGATGAGACCCATTGTAGACATGTCCTCTGCCCCTACCAAAAATTTAGCGTCTCATCTATCCAAAATTTTCTAAATCCTAGTTGAACCGGGAAATGTATGAAAAAACTCATGAATTTATAGATATATTTAATAATCTCATCATTCCAAATAATAGTCTAATGGTGAGCTTTGACGTCGTGAGACTATATCCCAACACTCCTATCAATGAAACTTTAGTTATCATAAAAGACCTATTGAATGTAAATAGAAATATTCTGAATAGTGTAACTACGTTAATAAAAAACAGTATCCTAGCGGCTACAGAATTATGTATTAACAATAACGACTTTGAATTTAACGGCTCCATCTATAAACAAACAGATGGTCTTCCAATGGGTTCTAGTATTTCCCCAATTATGGCCAATATCTTTATGATATATTTTGAAAAAAAATTATCTCTCTTCTATTAATAATATCCCTGAGATTTGGTTACGTTATATTGATGATATTTTTTCTATTTGGAAGGACTCTAGAGAAAATCTTGACCTATTTTTGATTCAAATTGATTCGAAACACGAAAAAATTAGTAGAAATTAGGTTTAATTCAGAGAAAACGGCATGGTATTAGAAGATAAAACTTATTTTATACAAGACGTTTCGAGCCGATGCTCTTCTTCAGTCGTTCGTTAGTTTTAATTTGATTTACAATTTTACCACGTGCCATATTCAAGTTCTAATATCACGCGAGCAGAAGGTCAACGTGTTAAAAAATAAACAAAAGTTTTTCTGATTTTAACAATTTACGTGTGTAATAGAATCAATGTAACCAATAAATCCAAAGTATATGTAAGTCAGCGTGAATTATTAAAATATAAATATAAAATAAAATAAAATTTTAAATCACAATATTACCCCAATTAGTTACTTCCTGACATCCTTTATCTAAATTTAAATTACATAGTTTACGAATATGCCATCCTTCATAGAATTTTCTTTTGTACCAATTGGTTTCACGTTTTAAAATTTTGTAATCATCCCATTTAATAGAGTGGTTTCACGTAGACCAAATATGTTTTGAAATTCCGTTATTCATATCGTCCTTAGCCACGCCGGATTTATGTTCACGTATCCTGTCTAAAATGGAACGTTTTGTTTCACCAATATACGTTTTTCCACATGAGCAAGGGATTTCATAAATAACGCCTCGAATGGCGGAATCCTCTATTTTAGGTTTTAAATGAGAAATTTGATTTTTTAGTATATTAGTGGTTTTTGATACTAAGTTTATTTTATAATTTTTCAAAATACGTTTAAGTTTCTCTGTGGTTTTAGGTATATAGGGTAAAACTAAAACCTCCTCTTTAGGTTTACTTTTCATATCAGGAGGCATACTGATTAAGTTTCTGTCAAATATGGTTTCTATAAGTGTTTTTGGATAATCTGATTCAATTAACTGATTTTTAATTTTTAATTTATCCGCAATTGGGTTATCAGATATGGTGTTTTAAACCTTTTACGACTGATGTTTTTACATGGTTGAGGTGGTTCGAATTAAAGTTTAAAAAGGTTTTTGAATGAGTAGGCTTTTGGAATAATCAAGAGGTTAGTTTACCACAAGAATGTATTTATTTCTACTTAGGGAGAATGTATATGTCGAGATTATTTTTAGCGTTTCTCCAATTCCACCCGTTGGGCCCCACGGTATGCTCGTCCGCTTTAATAAAATCAAATAATACTGCAATCTCATTCGTTCTTAAAAATTACGTTTTTCGACGCGATGAACGCTGCTGCGAGGACGCAAAAATAAGACCGCCTCCTTCCCCCCCCCCCTTTGCTTGACGGGGTTAGGGGCTCAACGTGTCCGTCGATAGTCTCGACATATTCATTCTCCCTGAATATAAATAAATACATTCTTGTTTACCATTAACATTTTTAATAAACTTCTAGTTCAAGAGTGAAGTGAATAGAGTTATGTAAATTATTTAAATCATTGTGAAAAGTCGTTAAAGAATCCAAGTCTCCCTTCCATAAAACGAAGCCAGCAAGCCAAATGATTTTTGTCCATGTCCGACCCAAAAATGGTATACTCTAGATTTTCCACGAAGAGATCTGCTATAACCGGTGATAATGGATTCCCCATTGCTAGGCCGTCTTTTTGTTTATAAATTTGGGAATTAAAGTCAAAATAAGTACTATTTAAACATAATTCCGAAAGCTTAAGAATTGTATTGATTTTAAGAGGAGATCTTTGTAATAAATTAGGGTCATTTCTCAATTTAGATTACAATAATTTAAGGGCTTCAGTTATAGGGATACTACCATACATATCAGTTATATCAAATCTCCCTAAGACGTCATTCTGGGATAAGACAGGGCAATGGGATTTTAGTTTTTTAATACAATCTTCAGAGTTTTTTAAACAAGAAATATTGTTTCCAATTAAAGGGGAAATTATATTACATAAAATTTTTCCCGTGTTGTACGTTGGGTTTCCATATGAAGCTACTATAGTTCGTAGTGGGTTATTCGGCTTATGAATTTTGGGTTTTCCATAAATATGAGGGGTCTGAGCATTGTCATTATAGAATCTAAATCTCTCCTTTTCCGTAATTTCTTTTGATTTCACCGCTTGATTTATAATAATCCTAAGTTTCCTGTCAATGTCCTGAGTACAGTCATTTTTTAGCTTTAAGTAATTGTTCTTATCTAAAGACTCAGCCATCTTGTGATCATAATCAAGTCAATCCATAACAACTACTTTTTTACCCTTATCCGCTTCTAAAACAATAATGTCCTTATTTTCTTTGAAGAATTTGAGAGCTGTTCTTTCAATTTTGTTTAGATTTGATGGAGTTAAGTTTTTCACTTGTTTCTCGTGTTTGAACGATTTTTGATTAGACTCCTTATTTCCTGTTTATCTTCATCGGATTGTTTTGAAGTGCGTAAGAAATTTTCAGTTGTAGCATAGATATCATTGATATTGGGATTGGTTTATGTTGGTTTGAAGTTAATACCCTTTTCTAGTAGCGAAGTTTCGCCGGTTGTCAATTGTCGATTAGAAAGGTTGGTGATTATAGAAGGGTTAGATGGATGATCAATGTGATGTCTCGATTTCGGATTACTTGTAGCGTGTCTGAGGCACAGTTCGTTGAATTTTCGGATATGTTTAGATTTAGCTTCTTGGAACTCTTTAGAGTTAGAACGTGAGATAACGTCAAGCACAATTGTTAAAATCTGAGTATCAAGGGTGTTGGAGAGGCGGTTAGAGAGAAATTTAAATTCTTTTTGAAGGTCCGTTTTCTTTCGTCTTAGGGCTAGAATACTATCATGAAGGATGCTACTCTCCAGAGTATAAGTGTCGCGTTGAATTCTTAAATTCCCACACGACGTGGGTGTATAGGATGATCTAATTCGTAATCCATTAGGTATCAAATTCCATGACTTACATTTACTCAAGAAGGTTAGTTGATTCGATACTCTTGCCAAAGTAAACGTTCCATTTTAGACAGGATACGTGAACATAAATCCTGCGTGGCTAAGGACGATATGAATAACGGAATTTCAAACATATTTGGTCTACGTGAAACCACTCTATTAAATGGGATGATTACAAAATTTTAAAACGTGAAACCAATTGGTACAAAAGAAAATTCTATGAAGGATTGTATATTCGTAAACTAGGTAATTTAAATTTAGATAAAGGATGTCAGGAAGTAGCTAATTGGGGTAATATTGTGATTTAAAATTTTATTTTATTTTATATTTATATTTTAATAATTCACACTGACTTACATATACTTTGGATTTATCGGTTACATTGATTCTATTACACACGTAAATTGTTAAAATCAGAAAAACTTTTGTTTATATTTTAACACGTTGACCTTCTGCTCGCGTGATATTAGAACTTTAATATGGCGCGTGGTAAAATTTTAAATCAAATTAAAAACTAACGAACGACTGAAGAAGAGCCTCGGCTCGAAACGTCTTGTATAAAATAAGTTTTATCTTCTAATACCATGCCGTTTTCTCTGAATTAAACATAATTTCTTCTAATATTCACCATGGTAAATAATAAGTTTAATATATACGAAAAAATTAAATTTACAATAGAAATCGAACAAGATCATAAATTAGCCTTTTTAGATGATATGTTGGATATGTCAAATAAGAATGAATTTCCAAAACATTATCTTTATCAAAAACCCACACACTCCAAAAAATTTCTGGACTACAGTTCTTATCATGCATCCCATGTTAAAAATGGCATAGTTAAAAGTTTAAATTTCAGAGTAAATAAATTATCTGATAATGTCACGCAAGACCTATCCATTATTATAAAACAATTGTACAATAGTCACTACCCTCACACAACTTTAAAAAAAGTTTAATCCCAAAGATCAATACCGAAATTGCACCACCTAATGAAGATAAAACTAAAGAAAAATGGTTATATATCCCCTATTACAAAGGTTTTAATGAAAGACTACAAAGAAAACTTAATCTCTATAATATCCAAATTATAAATACCAAAGCCAGAAATCTCAAAAGTCATTTTTTAAAATGGGAAAATAATAATTGTAAAAGTTCGAAAAATCCCTTATTATCCACCGGAGCAGTTTATAAAATTACGTGTAAAACCTGTAAACATGTAATCATGTATACATAGGAGAATCAGAGAGAATATTATAAATCAGGATAAAAGAACATAAAAGAGATATCAAAAACCAAAAAGAAACCAACTCCATTTACATGCATTTAAAAACTTTCCCACTACATATAATAGACTGGAAAAATATTTGTGTGTTAACTAATGAGAATGATATTTACAGGAGAAAATTCTCAGAAAGCATTTTTAATTTTTTATAAAAAACCACTCGAACATAAACTTTAATTTAAAACTAGGTTTCAAACTAAAAAATAATTGGAATGTTAATAATCTTAAATCAATACCAAATACAAATTCAATTTAATAACAAATGTATGGAGTTGGCTCTTTATATAAAAAAAAACAAAAAGAAAAAAAAAACAAAAAAAACACCTACCCTGTTTTGGTACATTCACTGTCGTAAGATAGCATAATGACGTTGTACTACCCTCTTTCTTTGTATACCCTATTCGATAGAATTACTCTATATCGAATTATAATTCTTCAGACTGAACGGCGAGCCGCGGCTCCAAACGTCTCTCAATTTTTTTAAATAAATTATTTTAACAATAATTTACGTTTATTCTTTTTTTTCACGGATGCCCTTCTTCGCAAACAATTTACAAACTTCTAAAGATTACGAAAGTGTCTTTTAGAAAAAAGCACAGATAAATGAATTTTAATATTGTACAACTTTAATTTTAATATTAACAATTTCAATGTTTTTAGTTTCAATACTTCATATCCATATCTTCTAATGAGAAACAACTCTCGGTATAACCATTAGTTATAGAAAATTTTACATTTAAACTATTTAGCGTGCCCATAGTAACTCCAACTTGCTGTAATGTTGGGTTGTCAGCTGTTCCATTAGCTCCACGAAGACGACCACATTCTGGTTCAAGAGGATCTTGATTGAAATTGCTTTACGTAGCAAAGAATGGCATAATTTTCAGCAACGCTGAAGTTATTAGGAAATTTGATTTAGCAAAACAATGTGCGTTATATTTTTTTCAATATTGCTTGTTTGTTTCAGTCCTATAAGTGTCTCTTTACTCAACAGCATTTTTTTCTTTCACCTTTCGTGAAGTCTCCTTTTCGGGTTTTTCGCATATAGCTCCCAATCTTCAAGATATTTAAGAAAAGTGTTTTGTAGCCACTGAAATGCACTCACAACATTAATCTCAAAGTTTTATTTAGATAATATATCATAAAATTACCTGAAGATGGGGATCATCTGTGGTAGTGAATGGTTTCAAGTTTGGATTTTGTGTTTTTCGGCTCTCGCTTAGATTCCTTACATTTAGGAAATCATACAACTTATTGAATATTTCAATAAATTTTATGGTTTTGGATTTATTGCTGGTAATTCTAAATTGATGCCAGAGGGCATTTGCCATGGATTGGCTGAGTACTTTGGCCGCGTATTTCACTTTCATTTTGCTATACGAACCAGGATAGACGTGGCCATGACTTATTTTATGAAGCATTCGAAGGGAGCCACTTTAGTAGTGTAAAAGTGAGAGTTTAGAGCTATGGGGTGCCAATATTTTCCATAGGGTTAGCACGGGGTGCCGGTATCTTCCTCGAAACCGCATCGGCTCGATGTGGCCAGATTTGCCGGCATCGAGAATACGAGAGAGACCGATGAAAACGTGAAGTGAGAATCGAAGCCGGTCAGAGTCTTGTTGACGGGGGTGTAATAGCTGATTTTCTTGACGAGGTAGGGGAGAGAGACCCGGAAGAGAGTGAGGTCTCGGATTTCAACCGCGCCAGAAAGGAGCGGCTTGTTTATACGCGCGTTTCCTCGGTACGGGGTGGGAGTTTACGCGGGGATTAACGAAATACCCAATAGGGTATGGCATGGGGTATAATTCATGAACAAAGTACGGGTCAGCATCGAGAATACGAGAGCGTCCGTCGAAAACGCGAAGGGACCATCGGAGCCAGCCGGAGATTTATTGACGGGGCGTAATAAGGAAGCGGAATAGAGGTCCGCGATAAAACGAGGTCAAGCTTTTCATCCGCACCAGAAAGAAGCGGTTTGTTTATACACGTGTTAAGTCGGTACGGGGCATGAATCTACGGTGAGGGTAGCGATATTACGACGATTATAATATCTTTCGGAGAAAAGGGAGAATATTTGCTACGAACGAAATAGACTTAAATTAACGTAAATGATAATGAATAAAACGATGTATCGCGCAATATAGGAACTGAGTTAAAAAAATATCCCGACGAGTACTATATAAGGAGTTTTATTTTCCCACAAAACTTCATTCTCAATTTGTAATTGCTAGTCTATGACGTCTTGGAATACTGATAAAATGTATGTATAAAACATGATCTTAATACCGAGATTCTGTTTAACAAATATAAAATTTTCAGGAATAGCAGTAAGGTTTTTCCGGTTTCTACCACGAAAGGAGTGTTGGTAACCCCGGACTGTAATATCTACATCGGAACCCTAGAAGGAGGCGTTGGCATAGCGCTGACTGAAAGTCAATTCAAGCAATTGTGGAGAGCGAACGAGGAAATAACTTCATTCTTGGAAGACGATTCTATCCCACCCTCAACGTGGTTCTTCGAAGGATCGGAAACGAGACGGGTAGAACTGTGCATTTTTCAAGACCGTAGAGTAGTGGACGTCAGGGAAATCGTTCTTGGCACTGGGACCAATTACGGCAAGCACTACCTGACCAAGCGTGGATTCACTCTGACGCGGTACCCCTGGAAGACGTTGATGGAAACATACGGTGAAGTGATGATCTACCAAAACGAAGTCAAACGCGTCTTCAACGATATTAAAGAAACTGTACTAAACAAAGTTACCGATTATATTAATAAGCAGTGCAGTGGTTGTGAAGTTGATCATCTTTCACAAGATGAGCATGACTGTTTAATGATAGATTGGAATTCCCGTTTAGATGCGTACTTGTTTGACGCCGTTATTCGGAAATAATCTCAAAACTTAACACATTTTTAAGCGAGGATTTTCGGGATAATATTTTGTCTTATTTGAAGAATATGTTACATAAGACAGTAGATTGTTAAAAAAAATATCAATAAAAAGAATCGTATTAAAAACCACGCTTATTATTTCTTATCTCATTTACAAACATGAATCCTATCATGATACATCCTTTCACGGGGCTCGTGTCAGGACCCACGCAGTCTGGAAAATCTCACTTTATCGCGAAATTAATCAAACATAATGACTCTTGCATATCTCCCCCACCCCAACGAATAATTTGGTGTTATACAGAGTACCAACAGAAATTATTTAATTCAGTATTGGAACATAATCCAACAGTCGAGTTTCACGAAGGATTGTTGGACCCAGGAACTTTGAATCCAACGATTAGAAATTTTGTCATTCTCGATGACCTATTATGTGAAATAGCTAATAACAAAGACGTGACCAATTTATTCATCCGAGGTTCGCATCATCGAAACACATCGGTACTGATTTTAATGCAAAATTTGTTTTATCACGGGAAAGAGGTTAGAACTCTCAATCTGAATTCGCAGTACCTCGTCATCTTCCGTTCCGCTAGAGACGTTTCCAGCGTACTAAATATTGCTAAACAAATTTCTCCGTCAAATACCAAATTCGTCGTGGACGCTTTCCGTCAAGCCGTGATGAAACCGTACGGCTATTTATTCATCGATTTAAAACCAAACACTTCAGATGAATATCGGCTGCGAAAGGGAATCATACCGGGAGAAGAAGCCGCGATTTTTGTTCCAAAATGAGCGTACGAACTTCAAAACGAGTTTGTAAAAACTTAAACTTTTTGAAATATTTGAGCACTTGTAACGTGAAACAGAGAAAAGCTATCGTCAAGCTAGCAAATCGAGACGCTATTTTATCGTTGGTCGAATGCTGTATAAATGTACTTCGTGGGAACGTTCAACTTACAGATGAGCATAAGAGTCGGTTGAAGAAACATCGTAAAGTGATACACCATGTATGTCGTAAAATTCCTCTCGCTAAAAGAAAACAGATTCTAGTGCAGAAGGGGGGATTTCTCCCGCTTTTATTAGCTCCGCTTCTTTCAATCGTGAGCTCAGTCGCCGGCGCGCGGCGATAAACCGCGCTATTAATAAGTAAAAATGGCCCGCAAAATGATTTTAGTTTCCGAAGACGCCTTACGTCGTATGAAAAACGCTACTCTAGAAGAAGTTGTTCTGGAACCGGAAATACCCACTTTGGATAAGGAAATGATAGCGATTCTCGAGAACCCCAATATGTCCCAATCCGAAAAATTATCATTTTATAATCAAACTTTACAGCGAAACTTAAGTTCTAATCAGAAACCAGTTGAAAAACAACAGCAATAAAAAAAACGTGGTACGAAGAAATTGCCACATCTATACCACCAAGTCTGCGCACCGACGCGATATCTTTGTACAATTGGACATTGCGATATATTTCGTGGAATGATTTAGGCGAAATGGAAATTGGGGGGCGGGTCGTTTCGGGATCGAACGTTATAGATTTAATTTAAGACGCGGTTAGAAAAACCAAATCAAATGTCGATCCTACGGGAATTAATAATTTTTACGAAACTTTGCAAAATAATAATGTACCAAAAAAATTTATCAAGAATCCCGCGAGGTTAAATTTGTTAAAATCATTATCTTATCTCGCGACTCCACCCAGACCGCAACAGTGGGTGACGATTTGACTGTATTTATCAATAAAACCTTTAACGTAAGTTAACGAGTATTTATTTCAATTTTTTGTCTCAGGATGGATGGTTGTACTGAAACTGTAGCTGTGGGTGTGACGTCCAGATTAGTGGATTCTTATTCCAAAAATCCGAAAATTTTAACCGCTGTCATAATAATATTTATATTCGTAATAATGGAATTATCTGAATTCCTATTATGGTACTACACGGTACCCACACCGGGAAATTTTACCAACTATGGATAAACTTAGAAATATATACTACGACGTAGCAGACTCTGGCGGTTACGTTGGCCTTCGAGGATTGTATCGTTCAGCCCGAGAAAAGGGATTCAACGTATCATTGAATGAGGTTAAAGATTTTTTACAGAACCAAGATACGTATACGTTACACAAAAATGTAAAGCGGCGGTACGAAAGAAATAAGACAATAGTTTACGGTATTGACGAACAATGGCGAGCTGATTTAATTGACCTGCAGAAACTATCGAGACAAAATAAGGGATATCGTTACATACTCGTTTGTATTGACGTATTTAGCAAATTCGCTTTCGTTGAGCTGGTGAAAGATAAGAAGGGGGCTACCATAGTGAATGCTCTGAAAAACATACTAGATGGTGAAAGACGACCAAAACGCCTACAGAGTGATCACGGGAATGAGTTTGTTTGTAAAGCCGTTCAATTGGAGTTAAAATCACGGGGAATAGAATTTTTCGCGACGAATTCTGAAGTTAAGGCCAGTATCGTCGAACGCTTTATTCGATCGTTTAAATTAAGAATGTATCGATATTTCACTGGCAAAAATACAAATAAACACGTCGATACGCTCCAAGATTTAGTTACCGCGTACAATAACAGCTATCACCGTTCAATTAAATGTAAGCCCGTCGAAGTAACGTCAGAAAATAATTTGGAAAACTCTATACGGAGGTATTGATTTCAGTCCGCCAGTGACCTATGATTTCGAAATTGGTGATATTGTAAGAATTAGAAAAAACAAGGGTATCTTTGAGAAAGGTTATATCCCAAATTTTTCCGAAGAATTGTTTCGAGTGATTAAGCGGATACCGAGGCAACCGGCGGTATATAAACTGGAGGCTTTGGATTCGGAACCCATTTTGGGAGTGTTTTACAAGGAAGAAGTACAAAAAGTCGGAAAAGATCTCGAGACTTGTGCTTTTAAAATTGAAAAAGTGCTCAGGCGGCGACGCAAATCTGATAATTCAGTCGAGTTACTCGTACGCTGGAAGGGGTACGGACCGCAATTTGACAGTTGGGTTCAAGAAGTAGACTTAGAATGAGTTTCTACATCACTCTACCATCCGATTCTTCGCTGAATTACTTTCCCGATAATACTCTGAGCAAATTCAGAGCTTACCTTCCGGAAAATGTTCAGCTGAATGGACCTTACGAAGTAGGGTTAGCGGAAATAAGTTATCCTAGAACGTGGAACAATATCAAAGAAGAGCGGGTAGTCCGAGTTTGGACGGATGATATCATGTCGGAAGGTTTTACGGAAGAAAAACTAGCTATTATACCCAAAGCAAATTTATCTACAATCGAAGATTTCCTTGAAATGTTAAAATTTGAGGGTAAAAATGTTGAGTTTAAATACATAAAACATCTGAAACGAGTTTCGGGTTCACATTGCTAAGAGTTTTTATTGTAAAATCCCTCCTGATATAGCGGTTATGTTGGGGTTTTCGATTCAGTAAGTACAAGAACTTGAAATTAGGGAATCGACGATAGCTCCATATACCGTAGATATGGACGTGGGATTACATTCGTTGTTTGTTTATTCCGATATCGTTGAAAGTACGATCGTCGGGGACAGGAACGTACCTCTCCTAAGAATTATTAGCGTTAAAGGGAAAGACGGTGAAACTATAGACTCGATATTCACTAAACCACATTATTTACCAGTCGCGGGTTCAAATATTCAAATTATCGAAATTAACATTATGGACGACTTGGGGAACCCCGTGCGATTCGAACGTGGAAAGGTGCACGTTACTCTACATTTCCGACCACGGAGGGCCTGGCTCACCCTATAACAACACGTGCGAGAACGAGTCGCGTTCATTTTAGTAAAGCATAACGAACGACCAACATCATGAGACACTCGCAGTATAATCCCGCCGTAAGCGATTACGAGAACTACTATTTGAATCAGGCTGGCTATGGATCAATTCCTGTTTATCGAGGTGTGGGTGTTCAAAGAGGATATGGATTAGGCAATATACTAGCTTCAGCTTTTCGCAGTGCCATGCCCCTTTTCAAGCGTGGAGCCCAGTTCTTAGGAAGAAAATTCCTCGATACTGGAGCGAAAGTCGTCACGGACGTTGCTAGCGGTATTCCAATCAAAAAGGCACTCGCAACTAGATCCAAAAGCGCTGGCAAAGAAACCTTAATTTCAGCCGCGGAAGTGGTTTAGCAAATGACGGGATCTGGACTTAAAAAGAAACGCTCCCGACCGTGCAAAATCACTCGACGTAAAGCCAAGAGGAGGAAAACATCGTGCCCTTCTTACTCCGATATATTTTCATAAAGCGTTATTATGGCACTGTTACATCCACATTCAAGCGGGTGTGTGAATTCGGAATTGGACCTTTTTCAAGTTCCGTTATCGCAGACGGGGATTATCGGTGGCGAATGGGTCGAATACAATCCCATTTCCAGTATTACCAACAATTCAGCGTTAACGTTTTGCATTAGTGGCAATTCAGAATCCTACGTAGACTTGTCGCAGACTCTCCTACACGTTCAGGAGGAAGTGAAAAAACAAAATGGATCTCTCCCCAAAGCCGCCGTGATCGGTGCGGGTGGAGTGGTAACTACACCAGCTGATAATGGGGCGCCGGTCAATTTATTTTTACACAGTCTCTTTCCCGAAGTGCATTTTTTTTTAAACGAAAAATCCGTTACTCCTTCGGCTCAAAATTACCCGTATAAAAGTATGATTCAAACCATGCTAACTTTTGGTGACTCGGCTAAAACGAGTCATCTGACCAGCTCCTTATTCTATCGCGACACGGCGGGTGAGTTTAACGACTTTACCAAAAACGAAGGTTTCTTGAAAAGAGCTGAATTTGCTCAAAAGGGAATTATCGATATGATCGGCGTCCTCCATTTAGATGTTTGTCAACAACCTCGATATCTTCTAAACTTGGTGGATTTAAAATTTGTTTTTGGTAAACCGAACACCCATTTTTGTTTACACTCCGATGTGAAATGTCAATTCGAAATCAAATCAGCTTCGCTTTATCTGAGAAAAGTTAAATTAATTCCAGAAATACCATTATCTCACGCGAAAGTATTACAAGTGGCTAGAGCTAAATACCCCATCACTCGCACCGAATGCACTTCATTTTCGATCCCCCAGGGGAACATGAGTGTAGTGCAGGATCATTTATTTACCGGCCAGATTCCCAATAAAGTCGTGATTGGGATGGTTAGTCAAACGGCTTTTCTAGGTGACTTAAAATTATCACCATATAATTTCCAACACTTTAATTTAAACCACATTGGATTGTTTGTGGACGGAAACAGCGTACCCCATTGCCCTCTCACTCCTAATTTCGCGGAGAATAGCTACATCCACTCTTACGCCAATTTATTTCTACAAACGGGTCAGTGGAACATTGACGAGGGAAACCAAATAAGTCGCGAAGATTACGTTGGTGGGAACTGCCTTTTTGTCTACGATTTGACTGCTGATTTGATGAGCAACGCCGCCCATTGCCATTTAGTTAAAAACGGAAATTTGAGGCTCAAGATAAAATTCGCATCAGCTTTAGCCGAAACGATTGCTGTAATTGTGTACGCGGAATTCCAGAGTTTGATTGAAATTGATAAAAACAGAACCGTGCTTTTGAACTAGAATGGATACGTTACAACTAACTAGAATTATGGAAAACGATAAGTCCACCAAAAACCTATTTCGGGGAGTTATGGCTGCGGATCAATTACCCAAATACGTGAAGACTTTCCCCTCTCTTTATATCGTGAACACGGCTACTTCAGAAACGTCCGGAGAACATTGGGTTGTACTCTATTTCTCGAAAAATAACAGCGCTACAGAATTCTTCGATTCTTTCGGGAACGCCCCCGATATGTTTCGCTTTAATGACTTTGTCGAAAGAAATAGTAAAACTGTTACTTTTAATTCGTTACAACTACAAGGAAATCTTAGTAGGACTTGTGGAGGCTTTTGCGTGTATTTTGCTATTAATCGATGTCGGGGTGTAAAAATGTTTGATATTGTGACAATATTTTCTAAACAAAAAAATGATAATGATAAGATGATTAAAGAATTTGTGTATTCAAACTATTCAATAAATATTGAATAACTTTTAAATGTTTTTTTTTAATTTACCAACATTTAAAACAAATTGCAAAAACACTAGTTCATAAACTTTTTTGTTAAAGTAAATTCACAGATCATTTCCAGTTGAAAATATTTAACATTTTTAGAATAATATTTGTGAAAATAAATCAAAATACTCTAAATATTCTTTTAGTCATATACATAATGTTCTATTAGTTATATACGTATTTTACGAATTCAGTCACACCTTTTTTATCTTGTCGATCCAGTGATGTCCATAGGATAGAGTTTGAATACCGTTACCCAAAATGTATCTTTTATTATCACAAGGATTTAGAGACATTTTGTTTTGGGAAATGGTAAAGAGTTGATGTCTCTGACTCACAATTCGCATCATACAGTTGCTCGTAATTTGATTCCGAAAAAGACAATTGCGGTAGCTCGAGTGGCGGATACTTTTTTTGACGACTCTCTTGCAAACACCCTTCGCGGTTTTTTTCTCCCCTTCTCCGAAAGGATACTATACATTTTCGGGCGTAAACCGCAAAACTCGCGAATCGGAACTCCTTCCATCTCGTCTTTCATCTTCCCAATCACTTTTTTATTTGATTCATTGTGAAGAGGATGATTAACGGGATATCCTGAGATATCGAAGAGGTTGGGAGGACTTCTGTAAGTCCGGGTAGACATCCTCGGATTGTATGTCATACGTGAGGCTGTCAGTATCTGTGAAAAGGAGTCGCGCTTTACCCCCGAAATTCTTCCGCATGTACTCGTTATGAAACTCATACATGGAAAGTTTGGATAGATCCAAAATGGAGAAGCCGGTATAAATAGGTCTATTCAAAGTAAGCGACTTCCTCTTCATTTAAATGCCTACGAGTTCGTTGTGGAAAATAGTGAACTTTTCAAATGCCGGAGAAGACGCTTTCTTGATGGCCCGCTCAGGTGTTTGCACGAGATGAAAGTCTATACGATTACGGAGATTTTCCATGGTCTTACCTAGTATTAGAGAAAATGAGATTAGTATTGATTATTATTTATATTTAATATACCAAAAGTGCTATTATTGAGCAACTTGAAAAATTCCCGTTCAAAGTTGTTTTTGGCAAGTTTTCTTTTCTCCGTATTGAACTCGATGAAGGGACGAAGCCAAGGACTTTGGTCAAACGAGAGTATCCTGTGAACTTTAGTAAGTTTCATCCTCTTCGAAACGTAGTATTTTAAATTACGATAGTGAACTACGTAACGTTGCTTGTTGAATAGATTAGGTACAAGCGTGGAAAGGTTCAATTGTTTAAGCATCAGTTTATAATATGAAGAAAATAAATCGGTGGTTATTGCGCGAGATTCGGGCGCAAGGGGGTAGCAATTGTGTTCTTGATGCAATTCAGCGCGATACTCTAAATCAACCTCCAAAATGAAACCATAGGATGACTCGTCCGATAAAGTAAGCACGTGTAAATTAGTGTAATCGAGGAGGTCTTTTACAGGTACCCAAGCGAACTTACTAGTGGGTAGGTAGCCGACCATCGACGACCCGTACAAATTGTTCATGTCGAAGTACATTATAAAATTACTCGGCTGCTCGGGGTCGTAAGTTTCGGGTATGTATTTATTATTCGCCTTGGCGAATCTGTGGCTAATCATCGAAACCCCTCCTCGAATACCGCGCTCAATAAATAAGTGCATGTCAATATCGAGGAGTAACTCCAACTTCACTTTGGTCATGTGAAGCGCAGATTCCCAGGCGAATCCTGGTCCGGTGTACGCGTGCGCGCAATCCAGGCCATAGTATGCTACACACATGGCGCGGAAACTTTCGAAGACGTCAGCGAGCTGGAGGGTATCCGCTTGAACGTACAAATCGTGTAGTTCACCTGTCAAGAAAATTTTCGTTAGTAACATTATTTCTTTCCATTAAAGATTTCTGGCGAAATACCTAGATTTTTTACGTTGAAAGTATTCCACACTTGTCGGACTGATTCCTAACTTTCATCTGATATGTGTTCGTCAGTGAGAGAGTTGAAAAATGCTTCTCTGGGAGGAAGTGTCTCCTCAAACTTTGCCACGCTGCTCATGTAGTCGTAAGGATAGGTTAATTTTTTAAGTAAATACGGGACTTGATGCGAAGGATAGAAAGAGATTAAAATAGGAAATTTATCCGACCCCCCCATAGCTAAGTTATTAATTAGAGTTTCGAGGGAAGCTGGCATGAAACGAAGTGAATCGATGAAACGGAGACGACCTATAGTGAAACTTATATAAATTTCGGTGGTTGATGGAATGAAGGAAATTTTATGTTCCTTCATCAACCCAATCCTCTGCATAATAAGATTGGCGTCGTATCTACAATTTGAAAACAAATATAATTTAGTTATAATTTCGTCGATAGTAGAAAGGAAAATAAATTACGTACCGTGATAAATTGTGCATGACGACGCGTGTAAACTTTCCAACTCTTAGCTTTAAATTACACGAATTGTGGGCCACTCCGCGAAAACGTCCTAAAAATTGTAATTATACGTTAGCTTTCTGATAATAAAAACCACCGATAAAAGTGTAATATACCGGAATAATGACAATGGTCTCTAAATCCCGGATCGCTCTGCGTGAGAAGATCTCCACACACGTAACAATGAATGGCGTTGCGAACCGATTCTTCTTCGACTGGTGTCAAAACCATCGGAACGTTTTTCTTTAATAATTCGGTGATGTATTCCCGTTCCATCAACAAACTTTCAAGAAAAACATCAGTAGCGTCAGTTCCTCTATAAGTCACGGGCGGATGCGGTTTTCCTATAAATTGAATATTCTTTGTAGCGAAGATATTTTTTAAAAACAGTACAAAATATAAATACCATCGGGTCCTACAACAACATAGCTGAAACCACACGCTACATGTTCGGAAAGTTTGGTTGTTGATGACAGTGAAGAATCGGGTAAACATGTATGGATTTTATCAATGATAGATTCAAAATCCGCGTATATGACGTAAGGTACCTAAATTTAAGAAGAATATTAAAAAGTGAAAATTTGTAATAAGATTTCTTTTTTACCTTTTGTAGCCAGTCGATTTTATTGAATTTTAAAATGGGTTCTTTGTGGGGCATTTTCACAAGCTGTGGACCGTGGACATTACAGTTTTTACGTGCTCTCTATGATTACTTTCGGCGCTTACACCAGAGTAGCGGTGTAAGCAATAACGACATACGTAAATTTTTCCGTTATTATTTGTGAAGTGACTCAACAAGCGACTAAGGTCGCTAATAAGACAAAAGTGCTGGTTTTTTCCTGACACGAGATATAGAAGGTCTATTTGTCGATCTTCCGGCACTTTGTTTTCACTGACGTGAAGCGGGAAAACTTCGTTATCATAACCAAAAACGTTGGTTGATCGATTGTTTTTAAATTCAAATTTTGTAAGTTTTAAAACGTTTAATTGAAAAGGGAATGAAATGTCACTATAGTCTATTTCACTTTCAAATTTTTGGTATTGTTCCTTTCGGCGTCGATGTGAATTTGTAGGATGTAGTTTTGCTAGAATACACCATAAGAAACACTTCTGGTCTTTAGTTTTAATATTTAGGAGACCTTTACCTTTACAAAGCTCCGAGGGTAGCTCTATATAGGTACCACCTACGAGTGGAAGATAACGTTATAATATCCACTTGGAAAAACAAAATCCGATCAATGGTCCATCCACTACCCATGTCTTGGAATTCCCCCATTGCTTCCGCAACTTGCTTTATGCAAGAGTCTATTTGAACTGGTATTACGTCCGGCATGAGGGAAGTTTGAGTCTTGCTACGGAAATACGGTAACGCTTCAACTTCCTCGCCGTCGTTGAGTTTACGCACGTACTTCGCGCGAATAAATACGCTCCATTTTATACCCCGTTTCTTAGATAAGCGATTTTTCAAGTATTTAAATAAGGCTGAACATATAGAAGTGATTAATACCTCTGGGTCCGTTTGAGTGGTTTTCGGGGTATAACGCGAGCTAATGATGGCGTCCTCGATAACGGAAAGTTCTTCGACGTTTTCGAGAAAGTTATCCTCGGCGTCGTCTATTTCCATCGGTTTTTGAAGTGGTAGAGGATTATTTTGCCATGACTGTGCGGGTGTCGGTGAAACTGGCTGCTGAAATGGGAGGATGGCTTCTTTACGCGATGACTCGGGTGTCGATGAATCTGAACCACCAGCGTGAATTCGCGAATGACGTTGCAATCCGTATTTGCGCGCGAAACTGTTACCACAAAGCAAACAAACGTATTTCCTATTACCGTGTTGTTCTCGTTTATGTCGATTCAAAGTAAACTTTTTCGCAAATTCTCTAACACATATGGTGCACGAAAACATTTTGACTCACTAGCCGCTACTCGCAACTGACAATGTCATCAGCTCCGATTCGAGCTTTTATACACTTTGCACCCCTAAACATTCGCTTCGCGTTGTTTAGGTTATAATAGTAGGGTCCTTCGCCAGTTGGGGAAGAGCAGGGTTTTTTTCGGTCTTAGCGCTTGGGACGTGGGAGAATTCTTTCAATGAAAGTACATCACTATTTTGTTATTATAACGGGGGTCGCCTCTACCTCGCTAGAATGTTTTCAATGTGATAAAGAATCTTTGGAAAATTATATCTGATGCGCTCTTTAGAATTTACAAGGATTAAAAAAATAATATCTTATTAATTCCCAACCAAAATTAAATATAATTCCTAATTATAAGTACGTAAAAATTAAACTTTGGTATTTTCTCTTAATATTTATTTATTTTCACATTACAAATTCCTCACCGAGGGTTTGTTGAACAATTTGTTCTAAAGCCAATAATTTTTCCAAATCATCGTTAAAGTAATTTTTTTTGTTTTTTTTTTAATCTGCTTCTCTGATGGAGCGCTTCTTTTCTTCCGCTTCTGTGTGGAAAATGAAGCAGATGCGAGAAAAGTCGAAGGAACTTCGGGGGTAGAAGAAGTTGACGCTATTGATGGTAGAGACGATAGAGATGATGATGAGTTTCCGGTTATAGAACATGCCGATGAAGATGTGGCAGGGATCAATGATAGTGTGGTCGGGATTTCTGGCGTTGAAGGATTCGGCTCGTTGTTCATTCCGAAAAAGAGGAGCGAAGCGATGGAGTCTTCTTCCGCCGATATTGTTAAATCCAGTTTTTCGATCTTAAAATAATTGTAATAAATACACGTTTTATACGTAATAAACGAAAATAAACATACCCCGATTAGTTGGTTTAATCCTCCGAGAGCCCGTCTTATGTTGGCTATGTTCGGGTGGTAACATAGGTGCACGTCAATAACTGCACACGCTTCATCCGGGCGGAATTCCACCCAAAATCCCCGATGTTGCTTCCGGATAATGACTTCGAAAGTTCGAAAATTGAAGACTGGTAATTCGGGGCGGCCGGGAATGTGTCCCAGCGCAGCCTTATATCTTAAGACCGCGACGGTAACTTTTTTGTCTAAGACGGTATTGTTAGTTGCCATTCTGAAATGAATATGATTTTGATTTTCGGGAGATGGACTTATATATCCCAGCCAGAATTGAAATTTCTTCTGGAAGTCGTCTCCACCACAAGTAATAAATAGAGCTTATAGTTTACAACCTTTCGTAATAACAAGAATGTATTTACGCCATAAGATATAAATTACGCTTTATTTATGTCACAAAGAATAAATAACGTATTTATGCTATAAGGTATACATAAGAACGTATTTATACTATAAGGTATACATAAGAACGTATTTATACAGTGGGTTATAAATAAAGATTGTATTTATCTATATTTAGTATAAATATATTCTTGGTGATAAGACTAATTCTGATTTCCATCGGTAGACCTATTAGACGGTTGTAAGTAAAAATGTTTCTATTTAACCATTCCACTTCCCAATGTTTGATTCAAGTAAATGTATATGAGAGAGGTAAAAAGAAAAAAAATCAGATTTTTTCCATAAATTTATCTGATGCGCTTTAAATAATGCACAATTGAAATTTTGAAAATGGTATTTGCAGACCCTTGGACCCAAATCTGCAGAATTTTTAAATTTTGGGCATCCAATGTCCTCAACGTTAATGATCTTCTTAACGAAACGATTCGAGAGGAACGATGTTTTCTCCAGACCTTTCGTGAAGAAGGTTGACGCTTTAGATGTGATGTAGGTGATGATTCCATCCAATTCGTTTATTTCGTATTCACCCTCGTCCCACTGCATCCCGTAAATATTCGTCGAGATCCACGAACAAAGTCTTTTGTCTTTCACGTTTAGCTCGTGATACGGAAAAGGCGGCTTAAAGGCGTACACCCCACTCTCTCCAGTTTCAACCACCAAGAATGCCAATTATTTGAGAAATATTCGTTGTTGGCTCTCAGAAAGTTGACTTCGAGAATGCAAGAGTTATTCTCCGACCTAGAATTGACAATACAAATTAAAAATGATTCGCGAATAATTAATACGTGATAAAACTCACATTTTGGGTTACTCCTCGTATGACTGGTGAGCGCCGCTTCTAAAACGTGAAAGACATGATTCCAAATTCGAGATGTAATTTTAAGGAAACTGAGTCCCTTTATATAGTACTCATCCGTGCGCTTTTTACTTGGTTTCATATACTTTACAAAAAGAGTAATTTCAATCCTTGGCGTATCAACATCTAATTTACTCTCCGTTCATTTCAATTGACGTTTCGCATCTGTAAGAATTCTATTTGCAGACTAAACACGCTGGAAAACAATCGGCTTCTTTCCACCTGGTTAACCTTAGACGTTGCTCTCCGTTCAAATCCCCGCAAATATACAATCGTCGTAATATCGCTACCCTCACCGTAGATTCATGCCCCGTACCGACTAAACACGTGTATAAACAAACCGCTTCTTTCTGGTGCGGATGAAAAGCTTGACCTCGTTTTATCGCGGACCTCTATTCCGCTTCCTTATTACGCCCCGTCAATAAATCTCCGGCCAGCTCCGATGGTCCCTTCGCGTTTTCGACGGACGCTCTCGTATTCTCGATGCTGACCCGTACTTTGTTCATGAATTATACCCCATGCCATACCCTATTGGGTATTTCGTTAATCCCCGCGTAAACTCCCACCCCGTACCGAGGAAACGCGCGTATAAACAAGCCGCTCCTTTCTGGCGCGGTTGAAATCCGAGACCTCACTCTCTTCCGGGTCTCTCTCCCCTACCTCGTCACGAAACTCAGCTTCCTCCTCGAACGATATTACACCCCGTCAACAAGACTCTGACCGGCTTCGATTCTCACTTCACGTTTTCATCAGTCTCTCTCGTATTCTCGATGCCGGCAAATCTGGCCACATCGAGCCGATGCGGTTTCGAGGGAGATACCGGCACCCCGTGCTAACCCTATGGAAAATATTGGCACCCCGTTATAACCCTATGGGTGTTTTGCACCCCGTGGCTCTAAACTCTCACTTTTACACTACTCACTTTGTTTTTGTTCCTTTTGTACAATTCAGTTATACTACTCCAAAGAATATCTTGATCATAATTTTTGATTTTTCTTACTTTACAATCGTCATTACTATTAGCAAAACAATTTCCGGTCGTTTTTAAAAATGCGGAACGTCAAAAATAAAATTTGGCGATATTAATCATGGGCATGCCTATTTAAAGCTACTTGAAGTGATGTCGTTGAAGGCCTTTCTATTACTAGCAGCTCTGTTTCCTATTGCACGCAACATTTTAAAACCACATTGTTCTAATTTTTTTTAGCTTCAGAAATTATGGAGTTTAATGTCTCAGCTGTAAGTAAATGCGTTGCGAAATAGGCAAACGGATTGTCAGACCCCTCAGCATAAGTATCAGTATGTGGCTAGCTAGTTCAGGTTCGTTCTCATTTTCAATCCAGAATGCACCCTTTTTCTCCATATTCATTTAAATGAGTATAACCTACAATATCCCCTGTTGATGTTTTATATACCAGGTCTTCTTTAGTTTTAACTTCGTCAATACGCAACCCAAAGTATTGTTGAAATTCTGGCAAAGTTCTTTGTTTTATCTCCTTCGAAATTTTTCCGAAAATTCCATTATGAAATCCAGGCGAATTTCCAATTATTGACGTTTTCCTCAAAAGGTGTTTTTAGAAGGTAATTGCAAAGTTTCTGATTATCTTTATATTTTGTACATCGATGGTGATTTGTGGTACAAAAACCTACACCATTTGACAAATGAAGGATGCCATCTTCTTTGAGAGGGGTTACTTTTCTTCGTCAACATCTCGAAATGAACTTGCCAAAATATATCTTTAAACGTACTTTTAATTTTCTTTTCACTCAACTTGGTTTTAGGAACTTCCAAGAGAACGTTGTGATCACAATCTGGAACAGTGGCACCACATTAAGAAATATTTAATGAACATTTTGTTTCAGCATTTTATTTTTCATCTGTAAGTTAATTTCTTTTCTGGACTTTCAACTGAGAAACTAATTAGTTTTTATTTAGTTTCAACTTATGGCAGTGATAAAAAGACGTAGTTTTCGCTTCGTGCTCAACTGCAGCCTAAAGCTAGACCTTAGTTTACGACACATAATACAGCGTTGAGTCTTGCTTGTCGTTAGTAGCCTGCAGTTTGTATGGTGATAAGCATAAGATAAACAAATGAAATTTGATGATTTATAATTTATCTCTTTGTTAATATCATTTAAAATAGTTTGTTGATTTCCCGTACATACACTTATCATATCTTAAGATGTCAGTAGTGAGCGTAATTCGGAAGTGTTAAACACCTTTTCCATTAAGTCAGGTAGACCGTCTTTCGATTTCAATTGTTTATTTAAAACTAACTTTATGATTGTAATCACAATCTACGCTGATGTTAGCAATAATGCCATTAGTTGCTCAGTTGATTTTCCACACTTCAAATATCAGGTTATTAAAGGTCGAAGCCCAATTATTTGGTAGTACTTGATTTTGAAAAAAGTAATAAACTTTTCCACTCAGGATATCCAACAATAATTATGATGACTCCAATGCAACATTTTCTCCTCGTCCCGAAAAATATTCAGCATTGGCTTTACAATTTCACTTTGTTGCTCAAAGGTCTCCCAATGTTCTTCAGATTGAATCTCCATTTTTCCAGCTACATGGTCGTGGCCCAAGTATTCATTCAAATTGGAATTATTGGAATCTAATTCTATAGAATTGAACGGGTACTGTAGTTCTAGAATAATTCTATAGAATTGAACGGGTACTGTAGTTCTAGAATACGTCTTGATGTTTGAAGAAAATGTAACTCTAAACTGTAGAAATTAGCTTTAGTATTTCACAGGACACAAGTACCAATATTATCAGTTTACTTACATTTGTAGTTGGTAAACTTTCGCAAACAGTTTTTTCATAAGAATGGGATACTTCTTGATGAACTGGGTTGCGATTTTCAGGTGTCGGTCCCTTGATTCCGATAAAATGTTTCGAACAAATGTAATTATCACTTATAACGCAGTTCACGTTAAAATCTTTTTGGTTCAACCACGACAGCCAAGTTTTACATTTTTCCAATGATCTTTTAGGCTTAGGCCCAGGGATGAAATGAACTCCTTCCATATGATTACGATGAAAGTATCGAGAGTCACTTTTACAACATTTATTTCTCATTCTGTTTACTGTACTTAATTACTAAATCGAACATTACCCCGAGTTTGATTATAAAGCGTCAAATAACCGAGGTCCTAACTGCGCAGTTTAAACGTTATACAGTGACAAAATAAAACATCGGCAAGTTTAGTAGATGACGCTACCTATTACGCTCCAGGAAAACCCCCGCTTCCCCCCCCCCTTTAAACGTACAGTCGCTTCAAAGTTGGTTCTACAGAGAAAAGCTTGAACCAAGTTGCAGACGAGCCGTCCCGTATTTATTCGTATGAGGCTTCACGGGCGCTAATTGGAATCCTCCAATAATCAAATAGCTAGCTAGATAAATTTATACCTTTAGAAAATTTTCCCCGAAATGTTATAATTCTTCAATACATATATTTTATGTTATTAACTTCAATTAAAATTACCTTTGATTAGATTTATTCTTATATTATATATTTTACCTAAAAACATGAATTCTTACTTTTTTCTGGAACCAACAATCATAACACGGACAACAGAACTTTCCTAATTAGATACTGTAGAATTCATTTTTTTCTCTGCTGATTCTGTAATGTTATATGATTCCAGAAACTTTTTCTTACCATGCCATTTGTTGTGAAGTAACTTCAATGCATGGCAAATGTCTAAAATGAAATACACTTTATGAACTTCGTCAGAGAAGTGTGAGAAAGATGCAGCGCCGGCCCTACGGCGGTTTGAACGCACCGAGCGCCGCCATAGGGGAGCAACGATAGATCGGGACCAATAACTAAATCACATATAAGGGATTGCATATTGGGGAGGGGAGCCACAATGAGATCTCGCACCACCTGAAAAACCTGCAAGGGCCGCTACTGAAAAGATGGTGTTAAATTCAAAGGATCCAAATTAAGTCCCAATTTTTTGGCCCATGTAAGGGCGAGGCCAGTCTATCACAGACCCCAGCAATGCATTTTACACCACTGTCATTCATTCGAACTAGCCCTTCAGTAACCATGCTAATTAATAGCCAGTTTAGAGATAAATGTAGCACGAAATACCCAATTGGAATTTTCCAATGGCCATTAAAACCAGTCTGGTTGTTGAATATTCAACGTTGTCTGGAGAACTTTCCCCGGTGCCATAATCTGTATAGCCGATAAATCATTCGCCGTCCCACTGGATATTTCGTCAAGTTGCAGGCAACACTGGGCTTGATAAATTTCTTACGATAGACTCAAGAAAATTAAAATTTTGTTGGGTAAAGCCGGGTTTTGCATTTATTGAGGAAGACCACTTTCTTATGGTTAATGGGACTGACAGGTAAAAATGTTCTTTTATAAATCTGTACGCTTTTGGAGAATAAAAATTCATAGTCGTAGAAACTTTTGTGGGTCGTGGTATGCTCTTGTGTTTTTTAGTACTATTTTTCATTTGATTAAATAAGCTAATGAAAACAGGAGAAAAACGAGAGTCTATTGTATCAGAAGCGTCTGTGTCTATTTAACTATTTTGTTTAAGGCGGTCCATTAACTCTTTTATTAATTCAATTTTGTCCCTTTTTTCTTTGCAGTGTTTGTTGGCAGTTTCTGAGAATTCTCGTCAGCTTTTTAATTTCATTTTCTGTTTCAATATATCTGGTGTACTTGCATAAGTGTGATCAGACATCTTTTTGGAAATATAACTTTAAATTATAATCTAAATAATTATAAACAAATCCTGGATTTCCAATAGGGTGTTTCTTCAAAGCCACCAACTGTTTAGTCATGGGAAATGGAATTGTCTACCACAAATTGGTGTACACTGTTTCTGCAAACATATATAAAAAGGACGTGCTATAAATAAATCCAAACATAACGAGGCAATTTATATATGGAGAGGAATGAATGGGATTATATTGCTTCGAAGTGCTTAACTTTTATTATCAAATGACTGACCTGAGTAGTAATGGACTAAAACTTAACCATTTTTTCCAAGATGGCCGCCAAAATGACCCCTAAACTCTTTTCAAAAAACCGGTTTTAACCATGGGAAATGTTGAAAAACATATTTTAATTTTAATCCTAAATTTTACCTTGAAGATGACCTTTGACCTCGACGCTTGACCCCTGTCCACAACCCCGAAGCCTCGGTCTATCACCCCAACAAGCTCGGACCGAGATATCGGCGGTAATGTTTGACCCCGATTACTTCTGGTGTCACTTTTTTTCTCGTTTTTTAGACATTTAAAATGCTAATTAGTGAATTGCGAGATAGGGAAACAATTTCGCGACCTTCGCTTTATAGCCTTGACAACTTTTGGCCCCACCCAAAATATTTTAAACACCCTAAAAGATATATATTTATATTAATATAAATAATTTTTTATTTTTTCGCAAATATTTTAATAGTTTTATTATTTTTAAAACAGTGTTAAAGTTGTTTAGTAAAAGTAATCAAAACAATTAGTTATTATATTATATTGTTTAATAACCATTATATTTCAAACAATATAATTTTTAAATACTAAATCAACAAAGGGAAACACTACAAATAAAACTAAATTATAATCTAAGAAATTAAATTAATAAATAATAAAGAGTTAAAGAAAAGGAAATAAACAATTTAAAGGCTAAAAAATTTAAAAAACACAAATGTAAAAATAATTATAATAACATCAATTCGTAGAAGATATTTTTCCTCTTCGGTACAAAACGACGTGTCTGGTTTGAAATTCGGGCTAGAATTTATAATACAAATAAATTAATCTATTAAAACGAATATATCTAAAAAAATATTTACCACAAGAATTCTTTAATTTTTTCTTGCTGCTCTACCATTGCACGAACAAAACACTATTTTTGGTGTTAATTGCCTCTGAAGTATACAGTTCGAGAATGTCTGAATTGATTAAAACAGACCTAACTTTATGTTGGACAGTGCCAACATATTGGATTTGGTCTAATACGTGGAGTTCATACTGAATCTGTTTTAATTTTTTATGATTCCACCACGAAATTTGACTAGTATTACAAAATATCTGCATAAATTTGCTAGATAATTGTAGAATTTCGTAGCTAAACCAGCCAAATAACATTACCCTACAATGGAATAATAAATTATCGTACACAATTCCTGGACGATTACATTTGAAAGTTTTATCGTGCACAGAAAAGGACAAAATCTTTGCGATTGTTCAATTCGCGAACCATAGGGCGCGATAAAAAATAAGGGGTTGCATTTAAACTCAATTGAGCCATATGGCTCGATTACGATTTTAGATTCTAGTAATACAGTTTTTAAACAACGTTCTTCGAATTCTGTACAAATATTTGGTTTTTTAAAAAGAATATACGTTCTTACTACTCGAAGAGAGAGAAATTTTAACGATTGCGGCAAAGAAACTACAGGCTTTAGATAGAAATTACCAGTCATCATGATTTTAGATTTATCCTGGTAAAAATTCTTTATATTGAAATTTTATAGCCTAAGCTCGACCTAGATTTTAAAATTTAACAATATTCCCTTTGGGAATAATTATTAATTCTGTAATACAATTAAGGTTAACTAATTATCCCTATCCTTCTTAAACAAGTTTTTAAAAAAATTAATAAAAAACAATTATATTCGATTTTTAAACGATCTAGTACAAAATGTACTAATAAAATTGCAGTTAATCTAATTAACAATTACTAAAATCACCATATATAAGAAAAACAAGCATTCTAGTTTAAACACAATATTAGTATAGAAAGTAGCATATAGAAGAAATGAAAAAACCAAAAAAGATAAGAATAATAAATGGTCAATGAGTCGTTTGAAACAGGTAATAGATCGTATGCAAGAGGAACTTCGTTTACATCAGTCTTAAATAGTAAATTTTCAAGAAGTTTTAATTAATTATAATAATAGTAATAAAAGAAAATATAAAATCTAGTGCAAAATGTACTAATAAAAACAAAAAACCAGATAGAAAAAGATGAAACAAAAGCCTGTATGATATAGAAAAGAAAGTTCTTTACACCAAAACCAAACATTAAATTAATAAAGCTAGTTAAAAAAGAAAAAGGAGACTATGAAGCATTAAAAAGAACCTCCACCGCATGAATTAAATTAATAAAGCTAGTTATTTTTTAAAACATATTTAAAAAACACTTAGTTTTTAAAAAGAAAACATTTTAAATAAACAATATAAAACATTTTTTAACCTGCACCAAATAAACGAATAAAAACACAAATTAAGGTTTCAAATAAAAAATGTCTAAGCACTAAAAAAGCACAAAGTTTTGAAATAAAAAATGTTCAATCACTGTTTTATAAAGATAAAAAACATGAGTCCTAAAAAATAAATAGTTTAGTTTTTTAAAATAAATAAATAAAATATTGTAAATACCTTGAGTCGTAGTTGTAAAATTTGTCGACGATCGTTCAAATTTGGATTTGGAGGAGATAATTTGCGACTAAATAAAAATATTTATCTTAATTAGTGTAATTATTTTTTTAAAAATAAGTATTCCTTACTCTAAACTTGTAACTATTTTAACTTCCTGACGATCCATATCATTGATAAAAATATAACCAATTGTTTTTTTCGAAAATATGAAAATTGTTGCAATTGAAAGATAATCAAAAGGTCCCGTTGAGGGTTCTACGATTTTTGTTCTTTCGAAACCATGGGATCTTATTTAAATTATGATATATTCGCATATGTTTTCCAATTAAACGTAAAATTTCGTAAGAAAACCAGCCCGCAATGGTGACTTGAGTGTGGAAAATCAAACTATCAAACACAAAACCCTCATGACCACAGGTAAAATTATTAGAATGGACGTCGAATAGACAAGTATTATTATTAATTCTTTTAGAAAAAACAGAACTAAACACAGAGGGTGATAATTTAAAAGATTTTTTTTAAAGGGGCACGCAAAAATGATTTTTTTAAAGGGTTCTATTAATGCTTGACAATCAAGAAAGACGGTTTTCATACAGTAATTCTCCAGTCCAATTGAAATATCACTATTTTTAAAAATGTTATAATTCCTAACTTTGCGTAAAGCTGAATATTTAAGAGAAAAAGGGTTCCCAGCTAGCGGATGAAAAATCTTACCAGAAAAAGCCAAATTTTCGCGAGAGCCAATGGTTTATAAAAAATATACGATGAAGAGAACCTTTTATAAGAAAAATTTAGAAATATTTAATCTTATATATCCTGTTTTAACCTGTTTTAAAACCAAGTCAAAAAGCAACTTTTTATCAAATACACCCTGCAGAAATATAATTTATCCGTTCCCTTAAATTTTATACCTGCAGAAATATATTTCTTCCCATAGAATAATTAAAACAACTAACCCTATAATTAACTAGTTTCTTATAACCATAATCGATTTTTAAAGCAAAAATATTAATAATCTTAGGGCGTTTTCTTTTTTTGTCACGGAAAATATTTTGATTCAATTATAAAAAAGTGATTAAATATAAAATCCTTCAAAAAATAATACTAATTTCCATACATATCTATATTTAAATTGACATTCACAAGCAATTTTAAATACCATGTACATACTGATAAATTATAACTAGGCTCTATCCTTGTAGTATTAAACACTTCAATATTCAAGGTTTTAGATTTTGAAAAAAATTAACAAAAAAATTCATGAAAAATAAATTGCTTTGCAGTTGTTATAAAAGGCCAAAATTTTACTTTTGAAATATAACAGCCTAAAATGGCTTCCACAAGTGATAGTCAAATCTCCGCGAGCAAGGTAGTTTCAGTTTTTGATAGACCTGAAGAGGAGATGCTTTTAGATTCTGACGAATCGGATATAGAATTTATTCAAGAGGTACGCCGCATGTCAAATATCGAAGAAATTGGTATCGAACAATCAGTAAAAGTCAAGAAAAGTGGAATTTCTTACGAAACCAAAATTCTAAGTAGAAAGCGGGAGACAAGGGTGTATTCCTGGATATTCAAATATATTCATACAAAAATATTAAACAACTCCCACAGGATGAGATTTGGAAAGCTGATTATAAAAGAGTGAAATATTTAGCTAGCAGTCTATCCCTGGATGTCATTAGAATCAAACTCAACAAACAAGCTAAAAAAACTGATTGAGCAAACGGAAGGAAAAATTGTTATTCCCCCATCGAAGGCAAGTTAAAAACATTGATTAATTATTCTTAATAGTAATTAGAATAACATTTTTAGACCTGGAAAAGATAGAATATGGAAGAATCCAGTGATAACGATTCGGATTGTGAATTAGACTTTTCCTCTTTGAACCATTTTGATTATAAAAAGTTTTATAAAATTAAAAAAATAATCCCTAAAAATCCAAAAAAATGGCGGTGTAAACAACTTGATGTTCAATTAGAATTGATAGATTTAAGCGAAATCCCCACCCATTTATTTTTTACAGTATTCGAAAAGATTCTGAGTGAAATTATAGAATAGGTAAAAAAAGAGACATCCGGTTTTTATTTCCTCAGATTTGCAATTCAATCGGAAAATTAAGAACTTCCAATTAACATTAAATTTATTAAAATTGATCAGTTAACTGTTAATCGAATATTTAACCATATATCACGCATTGCTCAATCGATAAAAGATTTCTTACTAGAGGGATAAATTAAATTTAGTATAATTCTTTTAAAATCCTCACAAAAAATGGGTAAAAATTTTTTAGCCTTAATAAACAGAGACATTATCGATCTTGATGCTTTTTTGAAATCTAAAGCCAACTTCTACAATATAAACAACATAGATAATTTATGCGTAGCGAGAACCCTCGTAGTCGGACAAAAACTGTGTCAAATTGCTGAATACAAAAAGAAAAAACTTCCATTAACAATGGTTCTTAAAGAATATCGGTCATTAACACTCTTTCGTAGTAAATTACAAACTAAAGCCGCTAAACAATTGCATGATGATGTGGGAATTGCACAATGAGCTGTAGAAATCGGTGTTATAGCCAAATTTCAAACATTTTTAGCCCCAAAATATCAGATAATAATAATTCACGCGGCAGAAAAATTTCAAATTTATTTCAAAGGTTTTCCACCTTCCGAAAACAAAATTCTACTTGTAAAAATTGGCACGCACGTTTATTTAGCTAAAAATCTACGTTCTATTTGGAGCGGCGTAGCTTCGTGCTTAGACTGTGAAAATTGTTTTAGACCACCGACCGTAGAAACAAGCACCACTGCTTTGCCGCTCCAAATATTAAATGTAAAAGATGTTTAAGTCAAACTTTTCACGAAATTTTAGAAATCCCTTTAGTTCGTTGTAAACTTTGTAATAGATATTTAAAACAAGGTGAATGTTACAGTTTTCACCTTAAAAATGAAACTTGCAAGCTTTTTTACAGGTGTGAAAAATGTTGTATTCAATTTGAAACTTTAAAAGCTCACAAATGTGAAACTGCTTGTAAATCTTGTAAAATTGAACATTATCCTAATCAACATTATGTTAAACACTCAACATTTAATAAGAATCCGCGATCGTATGTTTATTTTGATATTGAATCTTTTATTGAGCAGAATATTCATAAACCCATCTTGTTAGTGGCACAAAGTGAAATCTTAAATCACCCTGTTGAAACCACAGTTTTTGATGGAAAATATTGTGTAAACAACTTTCTTAATTTTTTGTTTCAACATGAAACTATTTTACTTACTGATGGGAAACGGAAAAGAAAGACAATTAGACCGAAATTTACCAATCTCATCGTAATGGCACATAATTTAAGGTCTTTTGATGGAATGTTTATTATTTCTAAATTAATTAAACATGTCATCCCCGAGGTTATTTACGATGGAGCCAAAATTCTTACTATATATATTAAAGGGGTAGACATTCGTTTTGTAGATTCTTTAAATTATATTAATGCACCACTAATGCATTTTGCTAAAATGTTTTCTTTGCCTGAATCTAAAGGATATTTTCCCTATGTTTTTTGGTCAAAAGAGACTTTAAACTATTAAGGGAAAATTCCGGACGAAAAATATTTTGAGCCCAATAAAATGAAAGAATTGGAATACCGAGAATTTAAAAAATGGTATACACACAAACAGCTCGAACCGTTATATTGTATAAAATCAGAATCCAGAGCGTATTGTCTTTTAGACTGTAATTTATTACGTTTAGCTATGCAGAAATTTCGCATGTTATATAAAGAACTAATTGAAATTGATATTAGTAATTATGGGGGGATTTCTCTTTCTGGGGCACTTAACAATGTGTTTATCGACATGTTTTTCGAACCGTATACGCTATGTACTATCCCGAGTAATGGTTTAGCAAACAGACAGAATCAAAGTGAGATTGTTTTGAAATATCTAGCTTGGTACGAAAAGGAAAACAATTTAATTTTGCAAACTGTTAGAAGTTCGGGGGGGAGAACAGGCCATAGGTCCGTATTTCGTAGATGGTTTCTGTGACAATCCCCCTATAGTAATTGATGTAAAGGGTGATTTCTGGCACGGCTGTCCAAAACATTTTTCTGGCTCTAGCTTTAACCGTGTTTTAGGAAAATCATTCAAAGAAATTCGCGAAAGGAAATTAGATCGAAAATAATTTATAAAAGAAAATTTTCCAAACCACACATATATTAAAATTTTTGAATGTAGGATATTAGAATTGTTGAAAAAAATGCCGAGGCTAAAGCTTTTTTTAATAAAATTAAAATTATTCCTAAAATTAACCCTAGAGATTCTTTAGTTGGAGGGCGTGTAGAAACAATTAAACTGTACCATGAAATAGACTACGCAATTGGAGAACAAATCCGATATTTCGATTTTTGCAGTCTTTATGCCTATTGTTTACAAAAAAAGGAATATGGATGCAAAAGTGTTAAAGTTATCACCCACAATTTTAATTTTACACCCAATGCTTACTTTGGGATTATTAATTGTCGAATCCTCCCGCCTCGAGATCTCTACTTATCCGTTCTCCCGTTTCGTTTGAATAAGAAACTTTATTAAAAATGCACCCATAGTATTGATGAACGAGCTATAACAGTAGTCTTACCCTCGGTGGAAATCTACTACGCGATGAAAGAGTATCAATACTGACTATTAGATATTTTCAAGGTGTACCACTACCGTATTACCACAAATTTTTTCAAACCATAGGGTGGTGGCGTGTAATTCCGGACGCTTCTAATTCCGGACATTTTTGTTTAAATTTGTTTATTTTTAATTTTGATGGCTGTAATCCTTCTTAAAAGGATGTATTTTAAGCCCCGGGAACCCGGCTATACGTAGAACACAATTTCAAAATCGTGTAAAACGTTCCTGATATTATATTTTTGTTATTAAACGACAGGCCTAAAACGATCGATTAAGTTAATGCCAATTTGTGGGAATGCCGCCGCATGCGCCTCTCGAAATAAGCTCTCATCTCGTCCACAGTGAATGGGTGATAAAAACCTTTATTTCTGCTAAAAATTCAACTTTTTCCTTACAAAATTAAAACACGCGGGGTCATTTTGTCCTAGAATTTAGTTATTTACAAGTAATTTTAAAAACCTTTATGTAGCAGCTAATTCCAGACACCTTGAAAGTTCACTCGTTCATTCGTAATTTATAGAGAAAAAAATAAAATTAAACGATATTAATCAAGACTGTTTAGAACGTTATTTTATCCGCAATAATACAAATTATACAACCACAAGTTTTCCCGCACTTTAAGAGCGGACGACGCGTTATTTCACCTCCCGTTCGCCCCCTCATTTTTTCCCAAACACGGCTAGAAATAAGACTCTCCTTAACCCTAAAACGTCGCCTCTCAGATAACGCGCGAAGTTGGAAATTTGTCGTTCGCTCTATCACAGCCAACTTCGATCACGCGTACCGCGCTTTAACGGCCCGGTCAGTCGCCTCGCATCAAATGTTAACTTGCGTGTATGAATAATCCCGATAGGGGCGCTACATACGACCAAAAACCTACTATCGCCAAAGGCGGGGAATAGAAGCGAAATCGCGGAAAAATGTTTTTTCTTCGGTTTTCCACTTTCCTATTTAGAAAAACAAGGTATAGTAAGTTAAACTATCTTTTCGCAATATATGTATGTATAATTCATAATATAAAAAAATATTACCTTATAAATATTAAATGAAGAAAAAGAGACGCGTTTTTTACGCGAAGGCGCCATATTAGAACACATAGTTTTGAAGGCTGTAGAGGTGTTTAGAGCGTTTTGACGAGTAAATAATGTATCTCTTAAAATTTATAAATCTTAAATAATAACAAATCTTTATTAATAGTATGTATATATATATATATAGAGCAAACTCACGAGTTTATAACCGTTCTTAGGTAGTATTTTCTGTAAATCTAATTAATTTTAAGAGTAAGAATCTTAAAACTAATATAATTGAAGATAAAATATGCTTAGGTACATCTTTGGAACTAAATAGGTAAAGATTTCAAAGAGGATGATTTCTGTTCAGGTTTGTACCTTTATTATGGAAAAAATTTCAGTCAGATAAAATTACAAACCAGCCCTTTCTAAATATATAATATTATTCTAGGTTTAAAAAGATGAAAGCTTAAAACTTGTTGAAACCTAAAATTATAATTTATTGCGCTTATAATATATTTTAACTTAATATTATTTAATAAAAAATTTTAAAATAATATATTTACCCTGAAGTTACAGTGACCTTCTTTTCACTTTTTGTTTTATTTATTTATTTACATGTGTTTCAAGTATTAAACAATAATACTATGTTGCTGGTAGCATCTAGAGGATGTTCTTGGTTTCTGTTTAACTCTTTTATAATTTATAAACACCGTTAAAGAATTTGAATCATGAAAAAAATATTATACTATTAGTTAAATATTAACCTACATTCGGTTTAACTCAATGTTTTTCAAAATTTATTTAAAAATAATTGTTTTTTGTGGATTTTTCCTATCTGACTAACGTTAAATTTTGGTCGTAGAGAAAGCCTGGTGGGAAAATATATACACGGTAAATTCAGGCGATTGACGGGGCCGCTAAAGCGCGGTAAGCGTGATCGAAATTGGCCGTGGCTCTATCAAGGAGGATGGTTCTACCTAGGAGCAACAAACACAACACCCCACCCAAGGAGAACGCAACACGTCAAAAGTCGTGGATTTTCGTGCGTACGTTTTTCATTGGCTAGACGCTTTAGTGCCTGCTGCCGTCGGAAGGGGAAAATTCGGAAATTGTCTTCCCCCCGCCCGTAAAACGTTCAGCGTAAAGGCTCGTGACGCTCGTCCAATGAAATTCATACACAACCCTTCGTTAGCGTGTTTAAAGGCTAGCTGCGTTCTCCTTGTGTTTGTTGCTCCTAGGTTTTACCAATCAATCTTTCTATTCTCGATCAAAAATAAAAAAAGAATTTCACGATCATTATTATTAAAATATTTATATTTATTAAAATATTTATATTTATTAATTTGGAATTTTAATATACCTACTTTTAATTTGTACCATTCGTAAACTACCATTCCGTTGAATCGAAAGATTATTAGAATTTGCCGAGGAATCGTAAGTTAAATCAAAGGCGAATAATGTATTTCCATTTTTATAGTTTTCGTAATTAATACAATTACCAGAGTTATTTCCAATTAAATCCATTGCCGAGAATAGTGAATAATACGCCCTAGTATAGAGGTTTTTATTCAAATCTGGAGTTAGAGCAGTTTCTGGGATATTCTGGTCGTCCAAAGAGAGTTGTAAAAACGAGAGGTTATTATGTTTAAAATGAAAGGGATTTTCTTGACTGGAGCCATTGTAAGCAGAATTGTTTACCATTCCTATTATTACGCGATTTGGAATTTTACCTAAAAAAATTTTCGATTGCACGAAATCGCTCCAGCCTTCGGAAATTGTTCAAGTTTTCACTACAGTCTGCGTCAAGTCGTACAAAGCTCTTTGTTTTTGAAGTATGGCATAATGAGCTAGCTGGAGATCGGGATTTACAAGAATATGGTTAACAGTAAGAATCGCATCCTCAAAAAATACTTTATATTTGTTGTTTACATCTTCTTGGGAAATAATTATAAATTCATCGGAATTTTCAAGAGTCGAATTCTTAAATTTACTTTGTTTAAAAGAAATTTGTCTATTTTACAAGAATCAACATGAAGCCTGCCCATAAATTCACAAACTTTCGATCCTGCAATATCTTTACTTCTTTTTAAAATTCCATTGTTTTCTTTAGTTTTATTATTATCATCAAAAGCTAGAGCGGGTCACAAAAGCCGTCTTCGTAATAGCCCTCGGCGGTTTTGTAAGATTGTTTGGCTCCCTTATCAAAATTGGTATGGGTAGCAGTTGTTACTAGACTGTACTAAAGTTTCATTCATAAATACATCTTTTTGACTAAACATAGAATGAAGTGGAATATTACATAGGGAAACTTTTTTTCTGCTGCAGGAATATCGATTAAAGTCCCATTCTGGTCTTTTTTGACGCGAATTCGAATTTTAAGCATCAAGGTCGACAAGTTGATATAGTAATCTCCCCCGGGGATAGAAAAATCAATCTGTGTAGCATTCGACAAGGGGGCTAAAGGAAAATAATCTACAAATTTATTCCCTTCAAGATTCCCATTAACCAAGGGTTCATTAAAAAGCTCCAACTCCGAACACATAGATTCAAATTGAGGCATAATGTTTAGTCAAGAAAATCGGTTTTTGTTCTCTTGCGTTTTCTTTGATTATTACATAATTTTACTTTTCGCTTCCTTACTCTCCGAATTCCAGAGCCTTTCTGTGTGTTTATTATGGTATCACCGAGACTATTTAAAAGATTTGTTCCAGCAATTTTACTATTTTTTTTAACGATTCCTTGAAATTTTGACCTGCAATAACATCACCAATTACTCTTTTACCCAAATCTAATCCTTGTATACCGAGTGATTTAGCTTCGGGACGAAAAAGCGGCGTTACGAATCTCGCTAAACTTTTAAAAATTGATCCGAAACCACGCCCTGATTGATATTGACTTCCTCGAAACACGTTATATTCACGACCCGTTTGGATATAATGATTATAATATATCTCCATGCTGAGGCTGTTTTAAGTGGCATTTAGACTAGGAATCCACTCTTTTAAATATTAATTTAACAATAGTCTTTCCGGTCTTATATGGCAAAAGTTCACCGTAATCTGACCTTAAAGAAATTTCTATGGTTTGTATTTGATCGTAGAGTACTGGAAAATAATCTAAAAAATGAAATCTTTCAACCTTAGCTCGATTTTTTATTTTCGTTTAATTTTATAATTCTCAACAGGGGTGTGTTTGTGTGACCGGTAATTACAGGCTGTATAATATTTGTATAAATATACATTCCGGATATTCCGTGGTTAAGATCTGCGGGGTACATACCGATTTCGTTAAAAAGAGGTCTTCCAATTTGATTGGTGGCAAATCCTAACATTTGTCCGAGTTTGGGGTTGGAAAGGTTAAAAAACTGTTTCCACCCAAACCTTTAACTGAAACTGTCGAATCTGAATTAAAATTAAACGCGAATTTAGCCCAGTTTTGCTGCGGCAATGAGTGTTTCATCGCAATTAAAATATCTTCAATAGTGTGGTAAACGCCACTTGGAATTTGTCTACAACATTAAGCTTGTTATTTTTACCTTGTTCGTAATTGGGGAAATCGATATCACGTTTTTGTCGTCGACTATTCTCAACTCTGTTTAAATCGTTTCGAAAAATTATAAAATTAACTGTATTATCTAATTTGAAGAGGGTCTAATGCTTTTTCGTACTCAATTTGCAAGAGGTCTGCTAGAGGTCCGAATATTTTATTTTCCAACCCACTCATTAACTCGATTTGAAAATAATATTTTTCATTTTCTTTAAAAATAAAAAATCCGGCCTTAAGAGAGACATGCGAATCAAAATATCTTTGAAGTTCATTTAAAATTTTGAAATGAAGAGATAACGGTTCAAAATTCCCGCTTGAATCGTTATCAGCCTCAAAATTATTTCGTTCAAACGTATAAGTATCATTTTCCCAATTAAGAGGTTCAATTGGAATATTTTTATTATATCTAAAATCTATAACTGAATCTTCGTCGGACAGAAATTTTTCCTCATACACTTTTAAAGGATTTTGACTGCTAATCACCCCATCTTGAAATTCTGGCGCGTTTATATTAAACATATTTGCTAAGGGCCCTGTAAACGCCGCCTGTTGTTCTGGAGGGAATGAAATTCTTAAATAATAGCCTCTATTTATTTCTTCGATTACATAATGAATTTCAAACCGATTTAAAGGGGGAAAGATTTTGGCTTGTTGAATTTCGTTTTTTAATTGCCTGTGTAAAAATAATGGAATAAGATTTCCAAAATCATCTCTTTGCCCTTCAAATAGAAAAGGTTGGATAATTGACACGGAGTAGAAGGCCCAATCTTCCTGCTCAAATTGCGGTGTTTTTGTAGTTTCAATACGTATGTCGATAAAATTGGTACGCGAACTAAAAGTAATATTATTTAAATTATTTAACGGGCCAAATTTTTGAATACCCGTAAAATAAGTGTCTGGTGGAATTTTAAAAAGATCTGCTAATGGATTTTGAAATTTAATTTCCATACCTACCGGTATTTCTTAATTAAAATATAAATTCTCTTCATCATCGGACGATATCGCGGTTTTTAATCCATCAAACTGTCTCGGTTTACATCGTTCTAATAAATCGCGTATAATTAAGTGTAATGTGAACGGTTGAATTTCATTATTATATTGTCTTTCTCCCTCATATCTGCCCGCCTCAAACACAATCGCGTAATTATTCCATTGTAGTGGTTTAATAACAGGTTGAGACAGTAGATTAATTGGTATTGGAAGAGATCTTGGTAAATTATTTTCTTCGGAAGGATTTAAAACTTCTGGTTGGTTGACGTCTCCATCAATATTTGGAATTAAAGGTTCTGTTGGTAAAATGTTGTTTAGATTTTCTTTTGGTTTCAGTTTTGGCTTTTCTTCTAAATTTAGTTTTGGCTCAAGTTTTGGTTTTTCTTGTTTCACTTCTAGATTAAGTTTCGGTTTCTTGTTAATTTTCTGTTTTTTTCCTCCTGGGTTGTAATTGGATTTCTTCCACGGGAATTTGTCGTGGTAAATATTTTTGTTGATATTTATTCACAATTAACGCTTTTTTATCGTACTTCGATAAAATTTGTTGCGTAAGTTAAAGAAATAGTTTTGGCGTGATTTGAGAGTGGATAATTAGAAAGATAATCACTGTCGACAAAATCATTTTCTTGAAATTCCAAAACAGAAGCTAGGGGCGGTGGTTGAGGTATTCTTACTTGCACATCTTTTTCTAACTGTATTTTTAATTTTGAACTAGCTTCGTTTTCATCTACTTTTACCGTATTTATTTGTATTTTTCCTTAAAGTGCTTGATTGTCCTCAATACTTTTAGCAAACTCGTTAAGTATATTATTTTGAAGTGATGTGGGAATAGTATTCTTATTTCGATCTAGATAACCCTCGTAACGTTTGGGTGGAATTTCAATTTTAATATAATCCCATTGATTTTCTTCGGGTGAAATAACATCTGACACGTGCCCTACTTGGAAATGCGAATACTCCTTTGTTATATTCGAATAAGTTTCAGGAATAATTATTTCTGCTAATGCGCAAGCCCATTTTTCATTGTTAAAATTTAAAGGTTTTGATAACTGTACTTTAAAGGTAGAAGGCGTATTTTCTGGATATATATCGGGTGATGCGTTCGAAGGTAGAAATACTACGAAACTTGACATCTTTATAATGACAGTTTAGTTGGGTGACATCTCGTTTTATATTAATAAAAGGTTTAGCGTGATAGCTCGAAAGGATTGGGAGTTAAACTTGAAACTATTTGATTAACGTCCTGCAACGCTACCGATCTACCACGCTAAACCCTATCCTTAAAGAATTAAAATAGCTATTTTTACGTAGGAAAAATAAGAACAATATATTAGAAAAACATATTTTCAATCATTTGACAAGTTTTTTCAAGATTTTCTAAAACCTCAATGGGCGTTTCAACTTGATTAAGAGTTAAAATTTGATTATTTTTACAATATTCTTGAAAAAAGATAATTGCTTCCATCTGCACATCAGACGGCATGACTAAGTCCGGTGGAAATACAACATTTGGTTTCATTGTTGAATTTAAAGTTTCTTCGGACTTAATACCAGTTGTCTTTTTTTTACCGTTAACAAACCCGTCGAACCATTCTTGATTTTTTACGTTAAACTCGTTCAAATAATCAATAATTTGGTCGTCTAATATTTCTTCTTCGCTTGTGTATTTCGGTTGATTTGAATGAAGACAATTGAATGAAGACAATCGCAAACATCAATATTAAGAAGTGTTTTATTAGAATAACTAGATGTCAAATGGTTCATCAGATGCATCTTAAAAACTCTTCGTTCCAGAAATAAATCTTGACAAACCCAGAATTTAACACTAAATTTAAAACTATCTAAAAAATCAAACGCGTGTTTGCGACATGGCTCCTCATAATAACAAGGGTTCTCGGTAGGCGATTTGAATTTAATTTCTGGTTTCCCCATAAATTACTTCATTTTTTTAACCTTTAAAGAGCTCGAGTTTTGAGACGTCTTACGCTTACACATATCCTTTGGTTTTTAAATGTCAAAAGAATTATTATTTATAGAAATAGTTTTATCGACAGTTTAGACTCGTTTATTAGTTATTTAAAGTATTTTGGGTGGGACCAAAACTTGTCAAGGTTATAAAGCGAAGGTCGAGAATTCGTTTCCCCATCTCGCAAATAACTAATTAGCATTTTAAATGGCTAAAAAACGAAAAAAAATAAAAACACGATATCAAAAGTAAATTAACATAAGTAATCGGGGAGGTAGACATTGTCCGATCGTGTCCAAACTTGTTGGGGTGATATACCGAGGCTTAGGGGTTGTGGACAGTGGTCAAGCAGCGAGGTCAAAGGATATCTTCAAGGTTAAATTTGAGATTGAAAACAAAAATATTTTGTTGACTTTTTCCAAGGTCAAAAACTGGTTTTCTGAAAAAAAATTGGGGTTGTTTTGGCGGCCATCTTGGAAAAAAGTGTTAAGTTTTAGTCCATCTCTACTAGCTTCCACTCTAACAGAGCGGGAAGAAGACCTCGAAATCCACGTCAAGAGAGATCAGCCCTCTTTAACCTCGGGCGGTGAATCCGACTCAGAGGCGTCTCTGCCCGAAGGCCCCTGACTCTGGGTTGGATTCGTGAACTGTGTAACCGAAAAACTGTAACTAAGGGAGGTTCCTTATTGGATAGATACTTACAAATGAATAAAATATCAAACGTAACAAAATCAGACTTTTTATTTACTCGTGAGGCTGTATCCAACAATCCTTGGGAACGGATACGCTTAGCCGGAACAAAAAACTGACTATTACTAAATCCAGTATTTTCTCTATAGGAATTGTCAGCCTCTCAAGAAATTCTGATGCATTGTCACAAATCCGCAGAGGACCTGCATATATGGTCGTTTCTGCTCTCCTTGATCTGACCTTTCCATTTGAAGTGATAACGAACACCTTAGCTACAGAGCTGGGTTACACCCAATATACCTCGACCATTGAACCTAATTATGGGAAGAATAGCCCAGTTATAAATCGAAATATTATATAAGACAGTGATAATTGAAAATGTCTTAATAATAAAGGACCAAAGGTCCCTCTTCGTATTCGGACTGTGGACCCTCCGAGCAGCCCAGCTGCAGTATTGCCCTCGCACCGTCTGCCTCGATGGATCCGGCGGCCTACGTCATTATGCGAAACTTCGGGCTCTCCACCCCCATGCTTCCACTCCATTCCAATGGATCTCCTCTCATGGAGGATCTGCAGTAATCAACCATAATGAACTCTCCGAGTTCAACGCCGACGAGGAGTCAGATATCCAAGAAGCAGGTGTCGTTACTTCGCCCGCTTCGCCGGACACCTTGATGGTACACAACATTTAATCTGCCAGCGCCGTCAACTCAGAGTCACCACTTCTCCCTCAAACCAGTACGTCAACATCAAGCCACAGTACAATCCTCCCGCACGTGCGGTGCGTGCAATTGTCACGTACTTAGCGGCGGTCAAACCCTGCAACGTTCCACACCAACAACTCCCATACCTACTCAAGCAACCCGACCACAATCCTTCGAAAATAACATGACTTGTTATCGGTGCCGTCAAAAGGGGCATCGGGTATGCCATTGCCCCCAAGCTCCCAAGAAAAGACCAGCTCAATAAAAAAAAACACCAAAAACTAGTATCGTCCTCCGCCTAACTCTAATCACTCCGGCGATAAGACTGGAATTGTATTAGTAAAGCCCAAAAATTAGGGCCCTCGTTTTCTTGTTTTTCTCTCATCACCGGGACCCGCCCCCTCTTTTCGATTTTTTCTTGAGGGGGAGGATGCAACGGTTCGTGCACCCTCCGATAGAGGCCGCCACGCCCCGTGCAAGGTTCATCTACAAGCGGTAAGATGACCGCGTGGGGGCTAGTTTAAAAAGGGTTGGTACCACGCGGAAGAGGGAGACGAGCGTCATTTTTTCGAAGGCGTTCAGGATTGTCCAGTGAAAGTTTCCACCACGATGACCGCCACCTACAGTCGGTTCGAGATAGACGGGTTAGAATATATTGTAAGTTGTTATTAAATTAAATTTATTTTTGATCCAATCAATAAAAGTCAATGCTAAATGCGCTCCATTTATGTCGTTATTCCATAGGTTAAGCCTAACCAGTAACTGAGTCCGATACATAAAATATATGTAACCGTTGGTCTCGAATTGCTCGTTTAATTAATAATATAATATAATATAATATATATATAATGCACCACAATCATTCGAATGAATGATTGCGATAAGGAAGGTTCACCTATAGATTTAAAGTTGCGGTATAATGGGAAAATGCTGTTTCCAGAGAAAACCTTTCTTCCATTTATACGTTGTATAAGTAAGAGGGTTTGCGAGTTTGCTAATAGGAACTCCTTGATTAAATGTGCTTCCAAAATTATTAAGGTAACATGTTTTTATTGGATTGTGGAGTGAATTTTGTTTAATTTTATATTTAAATTTTAGAAATGCGCAGAAGAAAGCTTCGCAATGTTTGAGAAAGATGAGGTAAAAAAGCTTTTTGACGTAGCATTGCCCGGAGTAGAAAACTTTTACTACGAATGGACCAGGGAAATGATTCATGCTAGAATACAGGAATTTATTTCCAGTCATTTAAAAAGATTGAAAAGAGACCATACGTTCCGAGACCAACTGTACAATATTAAAGAGAAAAGTGAAAAGGCTGCTGTCATAAAAAATAAACAGAAGTCTAGTAGTTTCCAAAAAATACCCATTAAAAACAAAGATGAAAAGTTCGTAAGTAAAAAACAATAATTAGTCTCAGCACCTGTGATAAAACATTTAATTCCGATAAGAAATACACATATTTCTGGTATGCCCAGTGGCTCTAATTGTGATAAACATTCTCCCCCATTGCTAGAATAAGTCATGTTTTAAAGAAAAGAAAGCTTATAAATGAATTTGATGACTGTGATAAAATTAAGATCTGTTAGAAACAGAAAAAAAGTAAATAAAGTAAAGCAGCTTTTTTGTTAAAAATTAAAAACCAAATTGTGATATAAAATATTAAAAAGTAGATCTAAGAAAATGTTTTGGGGGCAGTAATCACTCTTCAGGAATATTTAAATTTAAACTCATAAATATCTTTGGATAAGGATCAACCATTCTATTAAAATATGGGATTTTTAAATAAAATTAATCGAATTTTGACATTTTCTTTGGGTTTAATTTTTAATATTAACTTTTATTGTAACTATTTTCTTTTAACCATTTAAAATAGCTACTATTATCTCTAATAAAAAAGTACAAATTTACATTTATTTTTTAGCAAATGGTACCTTATTTTAATCCAAATTTGAAAATGATTGTTTCTTGAAACCAGGTTTTTATCTTCTCATAATACAACCAGAGGCATATACAAATTTCAAATACCATTAGTCCACTTTTTGGGGGGGGGATTAAATCAGCTTCATTTATTAAAAGGAACTGATCACGGGGATATTTGTTTGATATGTTTTTCCCTGAACATTTCATCTAATCGTAACAGCTTTTCTTCCACTTACGTATCACGCACTTGTTATTTTACCACCAGCTGCATATTTTATTTGCCAAAATAAACTTTCAATCGCACTACCAGTGATTCTTATGAATGATAAGAAATACCCCGGGCAGAGGTTAAAAAAATCTTTTGCTAATCCTTTAAAGCCATAATGCATTACGCGAAGCAAGTCCCAGGTTTTCCATGAAATTAATAAAATAAATAAAGTTTGTTGAGACTTATTTATATAAATATCCGGATCAACTTCTAGAATTTCTCTCAACCACTTTTCGAAAAACCAATAACCGTTATCCATTGAGAATTTGTGTCTTCTACTCTTTTAGCTCTGTGTTCCATTTTCAAATAACTGATTGCAAGCTCTTTGATATTTATAAGTTTCCCGTGCGCTGTTACGTTTCTTTTGGGAGCTAGTTTCACCTTTAGCAAATCCATATAGTTCACTCATAACTTCTTGTTGAAGAACTTTCCTTGGTGCGACATTTAAACGAGTCGACGCATCTTGATCTAGATAACTTTTCAACAGATGCCGGGCTACCCTCATTTGGCCATATTTGGTTCACTCTTCATCCCTTTTATATACATCTTCTATATCTTCCCAGCCAAATGATGTGCTATTTCTGGAAAAAGCCTTTGGTCCATCTTCTCTAGATGTAAAGAGTTGCCCAATTAAATTCTTTAATTGGTGAGATGGGCAAACTATCCAGTGAATAAGCCTTGGTGTCATTGAAAAAGGTTGGAGAAATTTGGAACAACTGAAAAATCACGTTCTTGGTCACTAGTCGTTTTATATCCAAACACACCGCTCACCCCCATAGTTATCTTCATTAAAGCGAGATTTTCTGCTACACCATCGCAAACTATACCAATACATTTGAAATTATACAGTTCAAATGCTTCAAGGGTCTGGTATAAAGTGGTTTCTAATTTCTTTTGCTGGAACGTATAAGCTGAAGTGAAACATGTAGAGGTCGGCGTTTGGATAACAATTAACCGTTTGTTTGGATAATATCCATAACCAAAATTATCCAAAAAATAATCAGTTATTTTTGGCTTTTTCCCATATTAAATCGTTTTTGTCCATGGATAATATCCACGGATAAACGGTTAACCGCAATTTTTATGATTAATTGAAATTTTGCTAGTTAATTTATCTGCTCCGCCGATCTCTAGAAATATGGGCCAATTACATCCATTCCAGAAGTCAAATCCCTCCATAAATATTGTAGAATATAATTTGTAGGAGAGGGTGCGTGGGGTGTTGCCTCTTCATATATGTCAGTAAACTCTGGCCATTCATTTTGCTCCATGGCAAATCCGTCAAACTCATGTGTTTTGCTATTCCACATTACCTTGTCAATAACCTTCACTTCGTCGAATATTAGAATTCCAAACCCAGTTGGTACTTATTCACCCTAAGCTTCTTCCTCTGCTTTAAATTTTTCATATTAAGATTCCACGATAGTGGAATCTTTATAAGAGGCCAACATGCTTCTCCATAGACTTTGAAAGCACTATTAATGCTATCAAAAACGAAAGTTTTTTTTTTTCACTTTTAAATTTTAAGCGATTTTCATGCCCAAGATTCAGTATTAGGGAGGCTAGCGATAGCTTAACGGGTTTGTTATAACTGTCAACTTAAAATCCCAATACATTGCATAGTTTACTCGACAGTAGGTAAAATTCTACCGAAGGCTTTGCTTTATTGAATCATTTCTGACATGACGGCTTTACTTATCGGCTGGGAAGTTCATGAGCACCCTGTTCCAAATTTTTGGTCGGTACCGCCTTAAAAGTTTTAAATCTTCTCAGTGTTAATAAACGTATTATTTGTAAATAAATTTGGTTGTGGTGCATTTAATTTTACATAAATAATTATTTAAAAAATAAAATAACCATAATCTTGTGAAAATTAATTGTAATCAACATTTTAAAACTCAAGCCTTTACACCCCTGTACGTATACGGTAATAGCTAAATTATACAACTTTCTTATATAATAATTAATCATTCTGGATCAATTAGTTTTTACATATTTAATGTTAGCTATCACATAGTACTAACTATTATTACTAAACATTTTTATTAAAATTATTGATTTATTTGGTTGAGCTGCTTTTAATAATGTGTACATTGTTTATTAAAATAACCATTATCTTTTTAAACTAATTTTATTTCACTTTTAAAAATTTCTGCCTACACACGCATGAATGTAACACGATAAGAGCTGCAGTATCAACAAGTTGGCAAGCTTTCCAAAATATACCTCTCCTCGGAAGAGTTTTTAATTTTCAGTGAAGCGTAACTGTATCCGTGGTTCTGCGGTAGAAAGCTCACCTGTCGTTCAAGAGGGCTCGGTTTCGAATCCCGGCCGATTAAAAAATTATACTACACCCAATGACAAAAAGAGGGCGCTTTTGGAAAAACTTTTTCCCTGATTCTAAGAAACTGGGTACGCAGTAATTACCCTTTGCCTCGAAAATACGAACGCGTTCGCAGGCCTGACAGACAGACACGGTGGTTGTATAACCCCTCCTAGGGTACAAAGTCCCCTCGGAGAGGTAAAAATTCCGAGTTAATTAATTATATAGTATCAATTATTATTTTAATCATTGTTAACTATTGTAAATTATTAAGAGCTTTACCGTTTAATAAAATTTTGAAATTGGTGCCTCAAAGATAAAAATTAGTATGACATATCTCATGGTCTATGGGAAGGATAATCACTTGATCAGTACCCAGCAAACACAAATCTTCCCTAGGACGTCCCATATAGCCCATATACGACCAATCCAAAATACGTCACTGTAACTCCGAGAGTAAGTTTCTTTGAAAGAAACGGATGATTCGCTGTTTTCCAAGCTCATTTTGCCCAATAACTTTTTATTATTTTGCTTCTAGGTTGTATAATTTTTCACTCTCATTCAAGGGTTCACTTAAAGCCCTAATTTATAAAGCAATAGTTTATTTCGTGAAATTGTAACTTCAAAAGTAAGTTTGGGTGTGGTCTTTGAAAGGAACGGATGATTCGCTGTTTTCTAAGTACATTTTGGCCAACAACTTATTATTATTTTGCTTCTAGGGTGAATAATTTTTCACTTTCATTCAAGGGTTCACTTAAAGCCCTAATTTGTAAAGCAGTAGTTTATTTAGTCAAATTTTAACTCCAAAAGTATGTTTTGGGGTGGTGTCTTTGAAAGGAACGGCTGATTCGCTGTTTTCAAAGTACATTTTGGCCAATAACTTTTTATTATTTTGCTTTTAGGTGGTATTATTGTTCAATCTCATTCAAGGGTTCACTTAAAGCCCTAATTCAAAAAGCAGTAGTTTATTTAATCAAATTGTAACTTCAAAGGTAAGTTTTGGGGTGGTTTCTTTGAAAAGTATAGCGGAACGATCACTGTTTTCAAAGTTCACTTTGGCCCATTACATTTTATTATTTTTCACTCTCAGTCAAGGGTTCATTTAAAGCTCAAATTTATTAAGCGATAATTTATTGAAATTCATTAATAAATTAATATATAGCTTTCAAAATTAAAATAACAGAAAATATGTATGTTTTGCAATATTTTTTCGTAATTCACAATTGTATGTATTTCATTGTTTAAATTATTAAATAAAGTTTCACCGAAAATTTTAAATTTACTGTGAATAAATTATTATTAATAGTAATTAACGTCCCTAAGACGTCGTTGCTGGCGCAAAATTCATCCAAAATAAAACCCCAGATGAACTATTAAAAATCCAGCTGACATCCCTAGGATCGTCCTAGAGGCTACGGATGTCCATAGGCTCTAGACAAACCGGATATTTGGGCGTCTGTTAACGTCCGACCGACGTCAACACCGGCGGATTTTGGGGCGTCCTACGGACAAAGGAAAGATCCGAGTGTGACGTCAATCGGATGTCCAAAGGATGATTTTGTATTTGCTGGGTAGAGATGCGTGGACAGCGGTGGCAGATCGAAAATCTTAAATTATCGTATCTAGGCCAAAACATTATCGTAAATTTCTTTTTAGCGCTAAATTTTAATTCATACATAAATGCGTTGAATTTAGATGATTTTTAAAGCACTACAGGAGTTTTATTTCAGGGAAATAAACAAAATGTATATTATCATTATTAACTGAATTTAATATGTTTAAATATGTATTAAAAAATGCGGCAATAGCTAGGAGTAATAAACTCACACTAAGGACTACGCGTACAGAAAATGTATATCATTAATTTTTAAATAGAAAAGTTATATAAATTATAAATCGTTCGTTGATTTTTAAAAAAATCTAAAGATTATCGTACATTATAGTCGTTGAGGCAGAATTATCGAAATAATGGTATGATATCGTACGCCATGAAAATTATAGTACGCCCTAAAATTTTTTATTAAATTATCGCACTGTGCGATAATTATCATACGTCTGGTAACGCTGTTAAGAAATATTTCGCTGGCCCGCTTGTTTCTTGGATAAATTATTTTTACAAGCTTTTTCCGCATCATTGTTATAAAATTTTACAAGCTTTCTGTCACATCATTGTTATGGAAATAAACTATTGTACATAAATGGTAATTATTAGATAAGCGTTCTGGATGAAAAATTGGTGAATAAGTAGATAAGTCCATAATGAAAAGGGATAATAAAGCTAGACCCTAAACAAATTTGAAGAATTTTAAAAACTTACTTATAGCTCGTACCGATAGGTCTTCGAGCGGATGAAAACGCGAAACTCGGACCAAATAGATCTTCGAGTGATTAATTAAATAAAATAAAATAAAATAAAATAGCCAGAAAATCCAACGGTAGACCGGTTTCGTCCTATTTGGGACTCGTCAGTACCGTGCGGGAAATCTGGCTTGCGACTATAACAACGAATAGAGAAACTAAGCCTAAATATTAAAAATTTCAAAACGAGTTGCATAGGTAGCAACGGAAAGCCGAATAGGGGGAGAGTGGTGGAGATTATTATATACGTAATGTTAAGTTAAAAGGAACCACCTATGGACTGCATTGTACAGGATGAAAAATTGGTGAATAAGTAGATAAGTCCATAATGAAAAGGGATAATAAAGCTAAACCCTAAACAAATTTGAAGAATTTTAAAAACTTACTAATAGCTCGTACCGATAGGTCTTCGAGCGGATGAAAACGCGAAACTCGGACCAAATAGATCTTCGAGTGAATAATTAAATTAAATTAAATAAAATAAAATAGCCAGAAAATCCAACGGTAGACCGGTTTCGTCCTATTTGGGACTCATCAGTACCGTGCGGGAAATCTGGCTTGCGACTATAACACCGAATAGAGAAACTAAGCCTAAATATTAAAAATTTCAAAACGAGTTGCATAGCAACGGAAAGCCGAATAGGGGGAGAGTGGTGGAGATTATTATATACGTAATGTTAAGTTAAAAGGAACCACCTATGGACTGCATTGTACAGGATGAAAAATTGGTGAATAAGTAGATAAGTCCATAATGAAAAGGGATAATAAAGCTAAACCCTAAACAAATTTGAAGAATTTTAAAAACTTACTAATAGCTCGTACCGATAGGTCTTCGAGCGGATGAAAACGCGAAACTCGGACCAAATAGATCTTCGATAAGCGTTCTGGCGAGGGTATTCTTTCTCTATTTTTAATCAATATGACATTACGAAACTGATCTGTAACAATGTTTTCCCTTGTTCAGTTTTCATATTACATAATCACCTCCATCAAATACCAAAATGTTATAAATACAAAATGTAAATGTCAAAATATTGACGATTTAATATCAAAAACCTATACAAGTAGCTTTGTCTTTCAATTTCAATATTAATGCCCTTATGCAAAAAAAAACCAACTACATTCCGAGGATTCAATCTGTGAAATTCTACAATTGGCGATTCCAGATGATCTAATGCTACGTAACTTTTAATGGGGATGTAAAATAAAAAGTTTCGCATTAGATTTAATAAAATCTTCCACTGGGGAATCAAAAGCAGTTTTCTCTGAGATTTGTGTCTTTCACTGGTACTCAACGAATCAACAGATTCCAATAACGTTTTTCAAAAGTTACCTAGTTGTCTGAAAAAATTAGCATAAAACACCATTTTGTTAGAGATAACCTAGAAAATAATTTGTTTAATTTACAGTCTGTACCTACTAACGATAATCTTGCTGATATGTTTACTAAATTATTACCACGACGTGACGAAAGGTCATTGATTTTTGTATGAAAAATAGATTATTTTAAATTTATATTGAATTAACAAATTACGGGGGAGTGTTAGAAATAGTATATTCATCTGCTAATTTGTTAATAAGTCCTTACCTTGACCTTTGAGTTTATTGACCTTTATTCCCTAAAGCCATCTAATGGCGACATCTAATGGCGACATTTTATATTAACTAATGGCACATGTGTAGAATGAGCTGCCCCAAGTATCTGATCTCTTTAATATAGGCCTAAGTGGTCACTACTAATACAACATGTAAATGATGTATGACATTTTAAACTTTTACTTTAACAGAATAAATAATAAGAGACCTGTTACTAGCAATCACGTTTGATTTATCCGCCTACTTTCCAACAGAAACAAGGTACCTCTCGAGATTTGGAATGAAAGGAAGCTTAGTGGCAATTTCCTGAGACGAATAGGTTGTTAGGCTTAACAACATGTTCCCCCACAACGTCGGAAAAGTGAATTTCAAAGCCGTGCCATGTCAGGAGTAATGGTAGGATATGCTCTTGCAGCGGTTCAGGCGACCTCCACCAGATGTCGCCTGCTCCGCTGCAGACTTCTTGCCCCGAGTTTTATTTTTTGTTTATGACGTCATGCGGACGGTATATAAAGGTTCGTTCACCATGTCAGAAAGAGGGAGTGCGGAGAAAGGGCTTAGTTAGGAGTTAGGACAAAACTATTGAATTAGAATAATTTCAAATTAAAAAGATGTACAGTCGAAGTCTATATGACAAATTAGTGATCGATGGACTCGATTACATTGTAAGTGTGAATGATTACTAATATATATTATAAATAAAAGATTTAATAATTGTAACTCGTTCGAATTAGTTAATTACGATAAGCCTAATCAAATATTAGAGCCGTAAATTATATGTAACGAGCGATACCGGCTGTTTCGATTATTTCATGGAAATATAAACAGGTATCGGTTACATTTGGCACCCGAACTGGGGCTCGAATAATATTTTGATTATTAATATTATTAATTAGAACGAGGGTTACAATGGATTTTGAAGGGTTCTCGCAAATGTTGGCCGCCGCATTGCAACATAGCCGAGGCCCGTCCGAGCCGCCTAAAGACCTATCATTTAGCTTTACACGACATGAAAACGCGCCTGAATTAATTATGGCTTTAAATGACTTTAGAAATTATAAAGGCTTATCAGACGACGCTATTTTACGAATGTTACCCCTAGTCCTTAAGGATCGCGCATTGGCTTGGTATCGCCAATTAGCTAGAGATTAGGTAGCACGTGGCTTGAGTTTCAGAGTAGGTTTAGAAGTAATTTTTTTCCGGCTGAACAAGAACAGACCAGTATGATTGACATGCTTCAAATGGTACAAGGAAAAATGAGTCAATCGACACATTTTTCGGAAAAATAATTAAATTAAACCAACAACTATCCCTTCCACAACCCGATAGTTCGTTAATTGTAATACTGAAACGAAATCTACGCCCTGAAATTCGTCTGCAACTAGTAACGATGCCGTTAATAGCTTAACGGCATTACAAACGAAATTACATTTAATAGAATCAGCATTAATAACAGTAAATGATAATAATAACGTGGAACCTAGGTCTAATCGCCACCAGACTAACGGTAATGGTTATAAGCCACAACGTTATAAAGGAAGGCAGCGAAACAATAATAATATTGGAAACCACGGTTCACGCTCTAATAACAATAACGAATTTCAAAAAAATGCCTACGGGAGATGCAGTCTAATTGGGAAACACAGCGTCAATATTCAAAAATCCGATGTTACAATTGTAACGAAATCGGACATATTTCAACAAACTACCCCATCCCCTCGGCTTCAAACTTAAACGGGGGGCGCGCAAACGGGTAACACGCCCCCGAAAAAGGAAAAAACCCACGAAAAGTTTAGGTGTATTAAGAAAATCTTCGACCAACTCGCCGGTAGCAATCGAAGTCGATTTCGTTCATGGTTCTCGCATTGCTCGTTTAGACTTGGGGGCTGATGTCTCCTTCATGAGTCTAGAGCAATGGCGCGAGATCCAGGAACTGACTTATGGAAAAATTGAAATCCCCACTCAGGAAGATATTGAGTGTATAATATTAGGAGATGGAAGATACACTTTTACTAAAGGTTCTGCGGTCGTGTAGTTTTCCATAAAAGGAAGACACTTCCAGCACGAATTCTTGATATTTCCATCTCTCCTATGCGATTTCATATCACGTCGTGACTTTTTGAAGAGCGTTTCCGCAAAATTAGATTTCGGTCAAGGCACTTGTGTCCTCGGAACTCTAAGGATACCCTTTTCAAAAATATTCCTTTCCGTTGGGCACCCAATCAACAACGCGCGTTCGAATTGCTAAAGGAAGCGATATATCGCGCAGGGCCACTGTGTCCGTGTATATTAACCACTGACGCTTCTGGCCTAGGCGTGGCCGCGATGCTTAGCCAAAAGCAAGACGGCGTTGGGGTCCCGTTAGCCTATGCTGGCAGGCTATTAAGTTCCGCTGAGAGCAGGTACACAACAATGGAAAAGGAATGTTTAGCCATTCATTGGGGAATTAAAAAATTTCGATGTTTTGTAGAAAATTTGCCGTTTACTGTTATGACTGACCAAATGCACGCCTAGTAAGATGGGCTATGTTTTTGCAGTCATTTCAAATTAAAATTGTTTATACAAAGGGAGTAGAATACGTAGTAGCAGACGCACTTTCTCGCGAGCCTTTAGGTCTGACAGCCATGGAGCTCCGAAATGTCAATCCCGGCCATCAAGGGGATAATATAATATAATATAACCTCCTTCTCCTCACACCATGTTCAATGTATTTGATTTATCCGATGTACAAACCGCTCAATTTGAGAACGCGGAAACGAGAGAAATCATCGATAAATTAGCGGAGGAAAATGACAAATTGGGAAGACTTTTCGAAGTAATAAATGGTGTGCTATTCCGTAGGTCGTGGGGAACCTTAACGCGAAAAATTTATTTACCTCTCCGGTTATTACATGACCACCCAACGTCCGCACATAGAGGACGTGATAAAACTTTGACCAAAGTGCTCTAAGATATTTCTGGCCCAACCTTAGACAAGACGTTCAACATTATGTACGTGGCTCTCTTGTTTGTCAGTCAGCAATATAAGAGTAGGAATCGAAAAACTCCAGGTTTAATGATGACTACGGAAACAAGTGGTCCCTGGGACATGGTGGGGGTCGATATTTTAGGGCCCTTACCGACGTAACAGGTTCCTCATTGTTTTCGTGGATTATTTTACGAAATATGTGGAGCTGGCTCCGGTGAAAAGTATCACAGCGGCAATATGCTGCGATGCGTTCACGAAGCTTGTATTGCGTTGGGGTTGTCCAAGACGTGTCTTTAGCGGCCACGGTCGACAATATGTATCCACTCTTTGGGATGGAACTTGTAAGCTCTTAAAGGTCAAAATGAAAACTACTAGCGGGTACCATCCCCAAAGTAATATAGTAGAGCGGTTGAATCGCGTTATTGGCGAAATGATTTCAATGTATGTCGGAAATGAACATCGTCGATGGGATCAGTCCTTGGAATTCTTGCATTTCGCCATCAATTCCGCGCCGCAGTACACGACAGGCCGTTCTCCATTCTATCTGAATATGGGCCTTGAACCGCGATTGCCACGGAATTCCCTGGACGACGATGAAGATCCTCCGGAAATCATTCGTCAAGAACGTTCTTTCACGCAACGTCATGATGATCTTGAAAGAACTAAAAATTATATGAGAAGAGCGCAAGAACATCAAAAGAAGTATTACGATCAACGACGAGAAGATCTCGAGATTCCAGTAGGTACGCTAGTATGGCTGGAGACTCATGACCTTTCCCAGGGCGCGACATACCATGCCGCAAAATTATGTCCGAAATGGGAAGGGCCGTACCGAGTCATCCGACAGGTCACGCCCCTAGTGTACGAACTGGAAGATGAAATAACTAATATCAACCGAGGTCTGAAGCACATCAGTCAGCTGAAATTGTATTGGACGAATTTCAATGTCATAATTCCTGATGAATTAGAAGCCGTCGTTGGCGAAGCCCAACCTTCTTGCTCAGCTCCAGAAACTTCTGATCCCGTACATACGGACGATGAAGAACCAACGGACGCACCGGGTCTAACCCAGGATCCACCGTCAACAATCGACGCTCCAACAACCTCGGTATTGCTGGATTCCAAGGAACCTAGCCATGAAGACGTCGAGACACAATTATCAACCTCTTCGGACAGTGAATCCGACTCACAGTCGAAGTCACCTCTGCCCGGAGACCTTGATGAACGGAGGTCGACAATCCGCTGGGCGATGTGAGGTGGGTTGGATTCGGTAACACAGTTCCGGAAAGACTGTGACTAAAAAAGGGCCCGTGCTGGATAATTATTATTATCCGCCCTTACACCCCAGTTGCCGCCTACGCTCACTATCAGACGTTGAACGATATTTAAAAACTAATAAAATATTAAATTTATTGAAGTCTGATTTTTCCTTCACCCGGGAGGCCGTATAGAAACCTCCTTGGGAGCGGATACGACCGGCCGCAATAAAAATCTTACAATTACTAATTTATCTTACAGGGAGTTGCAACCACCCATGAAGTGTTGGCGTTTTGCCATGAGTCCTCAGAGGAAATATCAGTCATAATCCCCGCTGTTTTGGACCTCAGTTACCCCTTCGAGGCTATCACGCACACTCTGGCGGCTGAATTGGGCTACGAAGTTTACATGCCCACTAACGACGATCATGTAGAAAACCTTCCCGATGACGCTCCTGCTAGGACGCCTTGAACATCTACAAATTGAGATCTTCTTCAAGGCCATCACCCTGAACCACCTCTTGGTTATTCGGGATAGGCGCTCTCTACTATTACTTGGACCTTGGGCACTGAGAGCGGCCCAGCTGCAGTACTGCCCATGCTCATTCTGCCTCGACGGCAACGGTGGATTTCGCCATTATCCGGCACTCGGAACAGGTGCGCCGCACGCAACAAAATGCTGGCTCTCCACCCACGGTGGACTCGTAGCGGCGAAACGTTGGACTCCTTTCCCCTCCTTGGTCCCCAGACACGCTTTTCCTGGACGTCGGACTCCAACAAATCGACGACCTCAGTGCTCCCTTCTTGGAAGAAGTTCCAGAAGTAACACCCCCAACAGTGCCGAAAATATCCGACATCCCCATTCTGATCGACCAATTAAAAGCCTCCCTAAAAAAGGACCTTCCTCCCACGCCAAGTACCACGCTAGCGCAACCTCCAATGACGACACCAAACCACGATGATGACCTCCCGAATTTGACCACACCAACTCCGACAATCATTCAAACCTCCACTGCCACTCCACATCAATGTGGCGTCTGCAATTGTCATACCTTCTCCAACCTTCCGAGGAGCGTTCCTCCCGTCCCGGTACCGCCGATCAGGAACTAACGACCCGCTTCCGCTTCACAAACACCGGTCGATGAAACCTTGATGACCTGCTACAAGTGCCGGCAGAAGCGACAATGCGTCCGAAATTGCCCGATGGGTAATAAGAAGAAACGTCGCCTCTAAAACACGGTCATTCTCCACTCCCATTTCCACGGGAAGTCTTTTTTTAGAGGGGGGGAGATGCAGCGGTTCAGGCGACCTCCACCAGATGTCACCTGCTCCGCTGCAAACTTCTCGCCCCGAGTTTTATTTTTTGTTGTATGACGTCACGCGGACGGAATATAAAGGTTCGTTCCCCAATCCTCACAGGAGACAGAGAGAGGGCGGAGAAAGGACTCAGTTAGGAGTTAGGACAAAACTATTGAATTAGAATAATTTCAAATTAAAAAGATGTACAGTCGAAGTCTATATGACATATTAGAGATCGATGGATTCGATTACATTGTAAGTGTGAATGATTTATAAGAGATATAATAAATAAAATATATATTTATTGTAACTCGTTCGAATTAGTTAATTACGATAAGCCTAATCAAATATTAGAGCCGTAAATTATACGTAACGAGCGATACCGGCTGTTTCGATTATTTCTTGGAAATAGAAACAGGTATCGGTTACACTCTGAATACTATCGGTTATCGTATCTGGCTACCTGATGAGAGGAAAGTCGTCGAATCGAAACACGTCACCTTTGCAGAACCAAAGATAGGAATGGACAGCATCAACTACTTTCATCCAGATGATAAAGAGTTGATATTTTGGCCGATTGATGATGTTCCTGAAACTGACACTGTTGAAGTGACACCGATGGAGACCGTAGATGCTGAAGAAGAGTTTATCGACTGTATAAATTCGAGCGATAACAAAGAAAAGGCAGAGGATTTACCTGAAGCAACGCAAGATGTTCTTGAGATCGCACCAAGCACATCAGCTGTTGTACCACTGGCGACAAATCAAGCTATGAAGCAACAGGTTCTTGGTTGGGAGAGGTCCGAATACGCAAATGTGGTGCTACAGCAGGTCAGAAGGATATTTATAACTATGACCCGGCACAAATACAACTACGATCAAAAGCAGAGGTTGTAAAATATATGAAGGCACGCAAGTTGCATTATGATTGAAATTTTTTGATTTTTCAAGAAACAAAACGACCGTATCTGCAGCAACAAATACAGCTTCAACGCTACTTTCCAGCGTTCCAGATAAATTAAGCTGATTTTACTGAGGTAATAATACCATCTAATTATCATGAAGCAAGGAGAAGAATGGTTAGAAGCCATGGACCGAGAGATGAACACCTTAGAAGCGATGGCCGATTGGTTATCACACATCACTACGGGTTTTTCTACGTCTACAAAAAAAGCTTTAATTCATCTAAAAGGGGTTGTCACCATAAAAGTTCTCTTATCACTTCACTAAGTGCCACATACTCTGCTTCCATAGTGGAAAGGGCCCTGACTTCTGCTTCTTTGACCTCCATGAAACAGGCGTTGAACCAAAATATGTGATGTATCCACAATGAGAGTGTCGAGTATCTTTATTGGTTCCCCAGTCACTATCGCTGTATATGACTAGTTGTGGTTTTGTGACTCCATGATATACGAGACCAGATTCTGCTGTTGTGAGTAGGTAGCATGTCAATTGGAATAATCTGTGCCAGTGAACTATCCCAGCATTGGAGTTAAATTGCGACAACGCAATAACTGTAAAAAAGATGTCAGGTCGCGTTCGTTGTGCGATCAGTCTTGTTTTTCCTAATCAGTATTAATAAACTTTTAGTATATTTATTTCTGCATAGTCTTTATTAAACCACTTAACACAACCATAGGCTGGCGAGAAGTTTTTTTTCTACACTGATGGTCACTATTTTTATTTTATTCGCAAGTTCACTTCCATAGATTTGGATTAAAATCTAAAAATTAAAATTAATTTAGCAATTCATAAATATAAATAAGCACAATATACAATTACTGCACATCAGTTGCATGATGTGTCATCCTGAAATGACTTTTAAAGTCAATTTGGCAGTAGTGTGATATCACATTCTATACATAATTTGTTATTCTATTGGGTGCCTTCTTTACTTTGGCATTAAGTTTTTCATTTAGGGATATCAAACCTAACGCAACTCTTTTGTTAAACTGGGATTTTGAATTTAACTCCAATATATCATCGGAAAATCATCCTCTATTTCATTGTCATTAATGAAAATTATAGAGGCAAGCTTCCTTTTCCTTTCCATGACTAAATTGAATATGCCACCAAAAAAAAATCAACATTCTCAACGCATCCCGTTCAACAAATAAATTATCAACGCGGAAGCGGGCAATTTATTTTGCCGTTCAACAACTGATAACTTCACGATACCCACCGTTGAAACGTTGAGTTTTTTATAGATTATGTTGAATAGAAGTTTCCTCCCTTACCAAAAAATAAGTTGGATTTCAGTTTGTATACACATTATTAGTTGATATTAACTTGGTATTAAGTAGGCTCAAGTTGTCAGCATATTTCAAGTAACTAGTTGAAGGGTAACCAGTAATAAGTTGTTATTCAGTTGGTAGAAAATACTTATTTTGCTAAGTTTGTAATTAGTTGGTTTTAGTAGTCAGGAAGTTACATACTATTTTTAAGTTGGTTTTAAGTAGGCAGGAAGTTACATATTTTTAAGTTGCTTTTAAGTAGTTAAATGTAAATGTTGATTCTGGTTTAGTTGGAAATAAGTTGATTAATAAAAACCCCTTACCAAAAAATAAGTTGGCCAAAAACCACTTACGACAACTTGTATTTCAGTTTGTATTTGGGACAAATGCTTACTAGAAATAACTTAAATCGACTTTATTAATCAACCTATTTCCAACTAAACCAGAATCAACATTTACATTTAACTACTTAAAAGCAACTTAAAAATAATACGTAAATTCCTGATTACTTAAAACCAACTAATTACAAACTTAGCAAAAGAAGTATTTTCCTACCAAATAAATAACTTCAACTAGTAACTCGAAATATGCTGACAACTTGAGCCTACTTAATACCAAGTTAATATCAACTAATATTGTGTATACAAACTGAAATCCAACTTATTTTTGGTAAGGGACGATTTAAGTTATTTTTAGTAGGCATTTGTCCCAAATACAAACTGAAAACCAAGTTGAAATACAAGTTGTCATAAGTGGTTTTTAGCCAACTTATTTTTTGGTAAGGGTTAGTTGTTAAACGTACCCTAGGAGTATCATTTTTGAAATCAAGAGAGGAGCATGGTGTTTTGATTTTACTTTTTAGAACACAGTATACCATGGATAATCTGGTAATTTTGTATCTTAATTATCTCTTAAGTGAGAAGTCATTAAATTATTTATAGTTAAAACAGTTCTAGTTTTTCTTTCATCAAAGACAAACATTTTAGATTATCGATTTATAATTGGCTAACCGAGGGTTACCTAATATTATAGCAGGTGGATTTCCAGGAACGGTATATTGATATTACGTTGTCAGAAATACATCTAAAAGGATTAATAAATGAGATGCATTTCCAAAAAAATTAAGTTTCGGATTTAATTGATAATTAAGATAATGAAAGTAGTCGTAAGTTTGTCTGAAGTTGCTATTTTTGGGTTAGATTTTAGTTGTTTTACAGTTGCCTAAAACTAGTTATTTTTGAGTTGGTTCAAGTTTGCTTTAAATTGTCTTTTTTAAGTTTTAAGTTGTTTTTCAGTAGGGTTTTCATTAATATTTAGTTGGTATTTGACTCAAATACAAATTTAAAACCAAGTTGTTCATAGATAACCAAGGACAGGAATTTAAAGTGAAAACATCAAATTAATCCACAATCAAGGTGCACACCCCAGGTGTTTATTGCCGAATTTGATCAAAGTCGGGCATAATGTAGACATATATGAGATATGAAATTTTCCACTACCCATTCGATTTGCCATGGCAACCGAAAATGTTTTTGTCCTCTTAAAACAAAAACAAGATTTTTTCCTTATTTTACCCAAAAGTGTTACAATTTTACCCCAAAAATGTTCCAATTTACCCAAACTTTATGTAATTTACCTTAATGTGATCCAAATTACCCATTTCGTGATTTTAATTTTCGTAGGAAGTACCACGTGAAACCGAGAAAATACCATGCTTTTTTAAATGGAGATTTTTTGTTTTAAGTGGGCAAAAACCTTTGCGGTTGCCATGTCAAATCGAATGGGTAGTGCAACGTCTCCGTTTGGGAAATTTCATATCTCATATTATTACGCCCGACTTTGAACAAAATCGGCAATAAACTTTTCGGGTACTCTCCTTGTTAGTTTTATCTGTAACAGGACTAGACATAATAATTATAACAATTTTGTCTGGGGCTTGAAAAAATAACTTATCAGCAAGAAAATAAAAAAGGTATGTTTTATCCCTTACCAAAAACTAAGTGGTCTAGGAAATACTTTAAATTGGTATTTATTAGCGGAATTATAGTGAAACTTATTGAGTACCTTTCAAATAGTACTCGTCCGTTTATGATATCAAGATTTGAAACTTTTTTGCAAATTTTAAATTCGAACATTGGCCAAAAGTATAATGAAAACCTTGTGATACTTTTTAACTCCTTGAGAAAAAATGCAAACCTCCAACTCCGAAAAAAACGAGGTAGACCTAAAAAATGCAAGATTGTCAATAAACCATTGAAAAATGAATGTGATGAAGATGAAGCTTCAGAACAAGAACAAGTCAATCAAGACATTGGTGCCAATCTGAGAACACATGCCAAAAAGCGAACAAACAAAGCGATGGCTGATTTAAATGTACAATACTTTCAGGAGGCGAAGAATATACGCAGAAACTTTATGAGTGGAAATGAAAGTCATGATGAACTAAAGCTTATGCGACAGCTTTTTATTGGTATTACTTATAAAAGGGGATAAGATATTTAATGCGTTGTCTAGGGAATATTTAATTAATTAGCCTTATAGCTTAGGTTAATGAAACTGTCGACATTAATAAATATAAAAGGTTTATTTACACAAACATATTAAAACATACTAAAACTTAAAACTAATCTAACACCAACTGTAAGCTAACTTACATCTAATCTTAAAACTAAAACAATAATCTTTAGCTGGTTCCCCATCTTAATTAAAAGTTTATACGGTACCGTATCGTTTATCGTTCGGTGGTTTGACGATGAACTCTTAGAGATCATCTCCCGATCCGTGGCGTAGAGGTCCAGTCATAATGGCGGCTCGTTGGCGTAGAGGTTCAATTTCAGTCCGTTCCGAGGCTAGTCTTTTTCGGGATACCACGTATCACTCAATCACTCATTTTTTTCTTTCTCGCGCATAAATTTAAACACGAGGTCGCGAGATCATAACTCGACCTTTCAGTCCTCCATCCAAAGCTCTACTGCATGAGTCCTGACCCCTTTTTGGTCCTTCCTTTTTGACCTCCTGCTGGGCGCTCGGGGATGACCGCGCGTTCGCCAAATATCTTGGTTTTTCCGAGGATTCTAGGGAGAGCGGAAATTTACTCTCCAGGTGCGGATGCGATGCGTTGACGTTCACTTGTCATAACCAATGTTCGGTTTATATATAAATACGTTTAAAGGGAACCAGCTTTTAGGGGATAACCAGCCATTTAAAGAATAAAAACCGTTACAACTCTCCCCCACTCAATCGTGAGCGTCCACGCGAACATAATTCAAAACAGCAAAAAAAAAAAAAAAACACACACACACAATACCATCAATACAAATAAACACAATTATCATAATTATAACACTAAGACACTAAGGTATACCTTATTATTTACAATGGCCAAAAAGAAAAATTACTACAATACTGTTAAAATTGGTATGAAATCGTAGCTTTGTAATCATAAAACGAAAAAAAAAAATATATCACGATATTAGAATAATATACAAGATTTAACAATCAACAATAGGAGACAAAATGACTCCTAGCAAAATCACGCGTAAATAACACGTCCAGTAACTGGATCGCGAGGTCTGAGGCTACGAAACCCAGGGGAATGTTCACTGTCGCTAAGTTCAGCAGAAAGCTCCCTATTTTCGCTTAACGCGCTACAAGGTCCATCAATGTTGGCCGGACGCGCAACAGACATAGGTTCTAAGACCTGATCAGAATCCGGATCGGCATTACGCGCAGAAACCGGAGGCTCAGATAAGTTTTTGGTAGTTCGCTCAACATGAAGCTTCAATTCATGAATGTGAAACGTACCTTTTAAAACTCTCCCACCCTGAAAACATTTTAATCGGTAGGTCAGGGGTGATAGCTTTTCAGCAATGACAAAGGGGCCCTCCCAACGAGGAGCTAATTTCGAGATGAAACGCGCGCCGGCGGAAGACAAAAAGTGCGAACGCTTGAAGACCAATTGGCCAATGTCAAATTCAAAATCTCGATGTTTATTATTATAATACTTGGCTTGACGGGCCTGTGCCGCGGCAAGACTATCTTGGGCGTGAGTTACCGCGTTTTCAGTTCGTTCTTTAATAGCAAGCGCGTGGCTATGGATGGACTCGTCGCTAAGGACGTTCTCATGGCACATGGGGAAACATATCAGCCACTGCGCGGAGCTCGCGACCAAAATTAAGATAAGCGGGCGTGAAACCCGTTGATTCGTGAGTGGCCGTGCGTAGCGCCATGGCATACTGTTGGAGGCCTAAATCCCAGTCATTGTGGTTGTCTTCCACATAGGTAGCTATCATAGTTGTTAAGGTTCGATTTATTCGTTCCGTTTGATTGGATTGCGGTGAATAGAAGGAAGTATATCTATTACGTATACCTAACACTTTACAAGTATCACGCATAATTTTCGACACAAATTGTTTACCATTGTCACTAACTATGGTCACTGGTAAACCGAAACGGGTGAATACCTGGTCCACCAGCAAATTGACTATAGGTTTGGTAGTAGCACGGCGGAGCGGAAATATCTCTACCCATTTGGTCATCATGTCAGTTACGACAAGGAGTTGCGTAATTCCACGCCTACTAGGAGTATATGGGCCCTTCAAATCAATCCCAATGACACTCCATGGATCGGTGATCTTCGCAGAACGCATAAGACCTGCGGGGGATTGTTGGGGGACTTTGTGCCGTTGGCACGCGTCGCAGGAGATAACGTATTCTCTTACCGCGCGGGTCATCCCGTCCCAGATATATCTTTCGCGCATGCGCCTAAGAGTCTTAAAATTGCCTAAATGACCGGCAGATTTAAGGTCATGGGTTAGTTGTAAAACGCTATGATTAAGTGACTTGGGAACCCAAATTTTGTAGTTTTCGTCTGCCTTTTTAACGTTACGGGGAAGTCTATGTAATATCCCATTAAGCATTTTGCAGTGGTTGATGAGTTGAGCATACTCAGTGGAGTCGGAGGGGAGTGGAGTGTTTTCAGAAAAATATTTCACCAGAGGGCTAAGGCGATCGTCCTTAGCTTGCTCCTCAACAAGAACCTCCACTGACATGGCGATTAGATTAGGTGGCGCTGCCAAAGCAAGGGCGACACATCCGGTGGGCTCTGGGCAAGGTGGGTGTAAACCATCCTGGTCCAAAGCCACTGGTAAACGTGACAACGCGTCCGCTATCACATTTTTGTCACCGGAAATATGGTGCACGGTGTAATCGAAAGCCTGGAGTTTGGCGTACCAACGAGCGTATTTACCTGTAGGATCAGGTGTTTTCAAAAGCCACACAAGAGCGGAATGATCAGTATAAAGATCGAAATGTTCTCCCTCAACATATGGACGAAATTGACCTACACCCCACACTGCAGCTAGGGCTTCCCTTTCCGTAGTACAATAATTTTTCTCAGCATCGCTGAGGGTGCGACTCGCGTAGCGAATGACATGGAGTCGACCATCTTGTTTTTGCAGTAATACTGCGCCGATTGCCGTATCCGAGGCATCGGTCTGAATAACAAAAGGCTTTTTAAAATTTGGAGCTACGAGTATAGGAGCCGACGTTAAAGCAGTTTTAAGCGCATCAAAGGCGGAATTATGGGCGGTAGTCCAAACGAAGGGTACGTCTTTATGGAGTAAGGCTGTAAGAGGGGACGCCAGGGAAGAAAATTTTTTAATGAAACGCCGATAGTAACTGGCCATCCCTAAAAAGGAGCGTAACGCTTTAATGTTTTTAGGGGGTGCTAGGGCGCTTATGGCACGAGTTTTCTCTGGATCAACTGATATTCCCTCTGTACTAATGACATGGCCCAGCAACCGAGTTTTGTTTACGCAAAATGTTGTTTTACTAGCCTTTACAGTTAGGCCGGCATCGGATAAGATTTTAAAAACCTTTTCTAAAGTCGCGAGATGCTCTTCGAATGTCTGAGAAATCACGACTAAGTCGTCTAGGTATGAGCTAACCCCTTCGGACGCTAGAGGTCCAAATAAACGGTCAATCATCCGCTGAAAAGTGGCGGGAGCATTTTTCAGTCCAAACATTAAAACTTTTGGACGAAAGAGGCCTTTGTGCGTAATAAACGCGGCCTTATCACGACTATTGGGGTCAAGAGGCACTTGCCAATACCCAGCTTTGAGATCAAGCGTCGAAATAAATTTAGGGGAGCGAATTGAATCCAAAATGTCATCTATGCGGGGGAGGGGGTAAGAATCCTTAATGGTGACGTCATTTAAGTCACGATAGTCCACGCAAAGACGGAAGCCTCCATCCTTTTTCGAAACTAGGATACAGGGAAAGCTGAGGGACCGTTACTTGGTTCTATTAACTCCTGACTAAGCATATCATAGACAATTTCGTCAATTTGGTTCTTTTTAAAGGGTGAGTATCGATAGGGGGCGCGGCCTATAGGGGTCGCGTCAGCAGTGTCAATATAATGCGTGGCGGTGCCGGTACGTCCCGGTACCATCGCGAACAAATGTTTATAATTTGCAACAACAGCATTTAATTGTTGGCTTTGATCATCAGAGACTTTAGCAATAGATAAGGCCTTTTTTAAGTCGACCTCGTCAATTTCGACATTTTGCACATGGCATAATAAAGGAGAGGACTGCTTTATAGAGGTATTTACAGTTTGAGAAAAATCATAGAATTTCGTGGGTTCGCTAGCCCATGCGTACCGCATTTCTTTATAATTAGCTATTAGGCCACACTTTCGGAGAATATCCATCCCCAAAATACACTGACAAATTAAATTTGGGACAAAATATACAGTATTGGATTCAGTTTTTCCCGGCAAGGAGAATTCAACTTCCACAGAGCCCGAAGAGGTTAATCGCGTTTTATTCGCCAATTTTAAACCAAGTTTGTGCCTATTTCGGCGGTTATTAACTAAAATTAAATTATTTTTAAAGGTTTCGTTTACCAAGGTACACGAGGATCCTCGGTCTACCAAAGCCGTGCACTCCCTACCATTAATGAAAACCTGAATCCAAGCTAATTGCGGAAGGCCACTAGTCTCGATCGAAATATTTCCTAAGATTGGGCTTACTTCCGATATCCGGGGGGAGTGCCCGACTTCTCCCCTCCGGGGTGATCTTTTCCCTGGTGGGTGCGTTTTGGGCAACGCGGCTTGATATGGCCTTTTTCGCCGCAGCCATGACATGTGGGGACGAAAGGCTTCGCCTCACTGTTTAACGGGGTTGACGTTTCACGGCGATTGGGGCAACATTTTTGATAATGGCCCGGCTTACCACAATGCATGCAAGTTAATGGCGCTTTCGGGCCGGGAGTGAAATACTTCGCGGCAGAGGTATTGGAGCTGCCCGCGGACTCACGCGGATCTTGGGACGCGTGCTCGGTTAAGACGGCGTCGCCTAGCAACTCTCTAACGCGCGCATATTGTTTTGTAGCCAAAGGAATTCGAATATCCTTACGTAAATTGCGCCTAATTAAACGGATCTGCTCGCGCACCGTAAGGGGTTCTGATAGCTTGCGCAGTAAGGTCAATATAGCTTCTATATAATTGCTAGAACTCTCCTTGTCTTTTTGACAACGGTTATGTATTTGGTCCAAGATTTGCTCGTCATTTGTGTCGAGCTGAAATTCAGCGGTAATGGCTGTTGAAAAATCAGAAAAAGTCTGAAATTCAGTCTGACCCGCAAACCAGTCCCAAGCCGACCCAGTGAGCATACCGGGTACCCAGCGCTTAACAAAAACAGCTTCCGGACAATCGCGGCCGGCCAAAATTTGCTGAGCTTTGGTCAAGAATTCTTTAACAGTGGGGCCATTAGCGGCACCCGAAAAGCTTGGCATAGATACCGCTGGTAGCCACGACTTCGGTAATCCCGGGTGTGGTTGCGAGTGAGTAAAGCCTGGCGCGGGGAGACCGGAAACAGAGCCGGCTACCGAGGGCAATAAATATGCATTTCCGGTGCCTATCAAAGGAGGAAATAAACTAGGTGCGTGAACCGGCGCGCTAGGTGCTGGAAATTGACCTGTCTGGGGAGACACAATAGGGGTGCCAATCGCTTGCGTAACATTACCTCCCGACGAAAACATTTGTGGTGCAGAGGATGCGCCAGTCACGGGAACGGGCCCTCCCAACGCGGTACTAGTCGGTATTCCAGTAGCAATGGGCGCTGGAATAAGAGAATTGACCGGGGTGCAATTGTTAAGGGGGGCGCTGAAATTCGCCTGCATAGCCACTTGTTGCATTAAAGCGCTCAATTGTTGCTGCATCGCCAACATGGGGTCATTGGAAGTAGAATGAGGGATATTAACCATGGTATTTACTGGTAGGCCTGGGTTTATCGAAACGGTATTATTAGGAATACCGGCGACAACATTCGTTAGGCCCCCAGACAGCAAGGAATTGGAAACCGACAATGGCGCCACGCTAGTAACTGTACTGCCGCCAGGCGTCGTGCCCGTAAGGTTAGGTATAGTAATCGTCGGCCCACTAGCGGACAGCGTGGGGTCTGCATTTGCGGAATTTTGGATTGGCGCCATATTATTTTGGTGACGTCGCGTTATAGAAATTTTCTTAACCGTGGGGGGGACTAAGGAGCGTTCGCTTTGTCTACGCGCCGCGCGCTCGTCTCTCTGAAATCCTGTAAAAGCGCGGTAGCATACGTCACAACTCGTTTGACGACTATATTGGGGAACACACTTAGCGTGTTTCGGCGTAAACTTCATGAATTGAAGCTCCCTACAATAAAGGAATTCCCAGAATTAACCAAAAGAGTGGGAAAATTTTCCTAACAAATACCGCTATCGGTACGAGCAACGATAATAAAAAAAAATTGAGCAAATCCAACGGTTAAACAAATTACACTGGCACCAACACCCGTATTCTCCACTAAGAAATACGTAATTAAATTAAGTGAACAATTAACCGAGGATGAAAATTAAATTCTTGAATATTTAAATTACATAAGTTCTAACTATTGTCGTAGCGAGCGACTGCGACTTAGCCAAAATGAACATTAGTTAACAAAAGGGGGTTATTACGTTAAGACATTTAAATTAAATTTATTAATTTCTTTGGTCATATTCAGATCCCGGACGGGGACCCCCAAAATGCGACAGCTTTTTATTGGTATTACTTATAAAAGGGGATAAGATATTTAATGCGTTGTCTAGGGAATATTTAATTAATTAGCCTTATAGCTTAGGTTAATGAAACTGTCGACATTAATAAATATAAAAGGTTTATTTACACAAACATATTAAAACATACTAAAACTTAAAACTAATCTAACACCAACTGTAAGCTAACTTACATCTAATCTTAAAACTAAAACAATAATCTTTAGCTGGTTCCCCATCTTAATTAAAAGTTTATACGGTACCGTATCGTTTATCGTTCGGTGGTTTGACGATGAACTCTTAGAGATCATCTCCCGATCCGTGGCGTAGGGGTCCAGTCATAATGGCGGCTCGTTGGCGTAGAGGTTCAATTTCAGTCCGTTCCGAGGCTAGTCTTTTTCGGGATACCACGTATCACTCAATCACTCATTTTTTTCTTTCTCGCGCACAAATTTAAACACGAGGTCGCGAGATCATAACTCGACCTTTCAGTCCTCCATCCAAAGCTCTACTGCATGAGTCCTGACCCCTTTTTGGTCCTTCCTTTTTGACCTCCTGCTGGGCGCTCGGGGATGACCGCGCGTTCGCCAAATATCTTGGTTTTTCCGAGGATTCTAGGGAGAGCGGAAATTTACTCTCCAGGTGCGGATGCGATGCGTTGACGTTCACTTGTCATAACCAATGTTCGGTTTATATATAAATACGTTTAAAGGGAACCAGCTTTTAGGGGATAACCAGCCATTTAAAGAATAAAAACCGTTACACTTATTAATGTAATAACCTCGTCTACTTTGATGTTTTGTAGAATAGAAAGCAAGTATCCTGAGAAATTTCAAGAAGATAAAATTGAAGAAAATAAAAGTGAAGTAATTGCCGAAGCTAGTCTAAAATTTAAGGATGAAACTGACTCTGCGCTTTATAAACTGGGTGGTGGTTGTCTCCATGAAATTATAAAGAGGACTGCGGTGTCAAGCGTTAACACAAAGCATTCTTTTAAAAAGAGGCTAGCTGACCAGAATCTTTGTAAAGTTGGACTAATGATTCATATGACTGATGCGGAAAAAGATAATTTACCTATAGATTTAAAAATTAGATATAATGCAAAATTAAGTTTCCCTAAGATGCAGTTCCTTGAATTAATACGGAAATTAAATGAAAAAGTAAGAGATAACGCAAACAAAGCTTCGTTAATTAAATATGGAACGCAAATGATTAAAGTAAGTGGTCATCTTAATAACTTGTAACTTTAGTTTTAAAAAGTCAAAACTGTTTCAAACATTTTCTAATATAACAGGTTTTATCTGTCCCTGGGAATAAAAATTTAAGCTCTGGAGAGCTTCCGTTTAGGGGAAACTTTTAAGATGTATTGCATCTTCAAAGCAAAAATATAGCAACTCAACCCTTTTAATATCATAACTTTTTTAATTGTTTGCAAATTGTAAATCACCCCCTTTAAATATTTTAAATGTTTCTCTTATTAATTTAATAAATATTTTGGCATATAATTTCAAAACTTCAATGTTGATTTTCTTTAAGTTTAATTTTTCAAGTTACGACTTTTTTAAGCTCAGGTTACGAATTAGGCATATACCAAGTTACAAAATTCTAAAAAATTAATTTTCCTAGAAATGTGCAGAGGAATGTTTTGGTTTCATGGAATGTGAAGAGCAGAAAATTATGTTTCGTGGTGCATTACCGGAAGGCTTTAATTGTGAGGAGCTTCATATTGATAACTTCTACAAAGAATGAACTAGGAAGATGATACATGGTCGTATTCAAGAGTTTCTTTCGAGCAGTAGTGCCATCTTGCCGAACAGGTGGCGCATTCTTGATGGTATATAAATTTTCAGGTGATAGGACTCCTTGAAACAGAAATGTTCCCTTTGCGTTGTAGATAGTATACCTTGATTTTTAAATGGTCGACCGATAACCTGCTTTGTCAATGAGCCAACCGGATATAAGATCTCTCCTCATTCGTGGCGTGTACATAACGTTCTTCAGTAAATGAAATCCTCCATAACGACCCCCAATCTGTAAACGGATATCTCCACATCCCTCAATTTCAGAATTCCCCTCACCACAGGCTGCAACTGCGGTCAGCGGCTGAAGAGACATAAACAATTCTTTCGTGCGACAAAAGTGATGAGTTGCTGCTGTGTCAAGAACCCAATCGTTAGATTCAATGGAGGAACAGTGCGCAGATGCGAACATAGCTGACTGATTGGACCCCACACCATTATGTCTAAAGTGTGTAGTTCGACTGTGGTCAGGTTGTCTGCTCCAACACTCACTAGCTTTGTGACCCGGTTTATGGCAATGGAAACATGTTACAGGTGGACGGGAGCTATTGTTCCTTCCATGCGTTGATTGACTTGATCACTGTCCTCCACGGCGAGCCTGTACTGTGAGTGCGTCTGCTTTAACTTGCGCTTCGTCGCTCTGAATTTGTCTGCTGTATTCTGCCATTAAAGTCTTCTTAATATGAATAGGCGTAAAATCCAATTCACTATAATGACAGATCTGTTCTACTACTTTATCGTAACTCTCGGGTAACTTGCTGATCAATTGATATGATATATCTTTCTCCGCCACTGTCTCACCAGCCTCTACCAACATTCGCTTAATGTCATACAACCGTCCAATAAACGATTGGATCGACTCTCCTGGTCTACAACTAATTGTATAAAATGTCTCCCGTAATGCGGCAATACGTGCCCTGGATTTCGGACAGAATGCCTCCCTTAAAGCCACCCAAGCTTCATGGGGACCTGTTGTTTCAACTATTAGATTTCGGCAATCTTCACCAAGCGATAATGCTATAATCGATCGTGCCTTAGCTGCTCGAGATTTATAACTCTTGATTGCATTAGCTGTAGCGTTTTCCCCTTTCGGCACTGTTTCAGTTCCAATCACCATCTCCCAATATTCCCTTTCACTTAATATTTGTTCTATTTCATAGCTCCAGCTCTTGTAATTTTCCTGATTTAATTTGATAATTCCACTCACCAATATTCGAGCGTCCGCCATTATTTTAATAGGTGGTACAATATTGACGTCATCTAGAAACCGGCGGAAAACTCGGCCTTGGCCAAATATCTGACACCGTGGGCCATACCAAACGCTCTTGCTACCACTTGTTGGGGGAAATTATAAAAGATACTTGACTAAGAATTAATTAATTGTTTTAATTAAAAACTAGTACATCATATACAAAGAACTAGCTTATACTAGGCTAAACTTGTTAAATATTCCCTGCGGAGAGGAAACAAAAACATGCTAATACCTCAGTGGGTGCGCATTAACTAACTCAGCTGTTATCTACAATCTTCATTGGTCCATTATTTTATACACATTACTCCAACAACATTATATGGCACCTCACTCCAGCAACACCTAATAACTTATATCTTCTTTAGAATAAACTAGCTGGCTAGCCCGTCCTTCGGCCGGGCCCCAGCTAGAACTAAAATACCGTGAAGACTGAGTCAGAAACCAAACCCTTCCCCCCTCCCAGGCAGAAAAATATTGGTTGTATAGGTGTATGTAGGTTGCAGGATTCACGGCACCGTTCCAGGGACAAAAATACAGGATTGAATTAATTAACTTAATTGGAAATCGCCGTTAAGACTGTCATAAACAAAACCCTATCCCCCCCCCCTTCCAGTCTCCATTCTCCAAGTGACTATGACGCAGCCGCGAAATTGACTGAGACAGAAAAATATTGGTTGTATAGGTGTATGTAGGTTGCAGGATTTACGGCACCTTTCCAGTGGCAAAAATACATAGATTTCGACTCGCTTTTTAACATTATTTAATTAATTAACCTAAACCCAATTGGAAATCGATGAAAATAGCGCGACTCGCTGCCTTTGAGCCATTAGAATAGCTGTGAGAAATTTTGAGGTCCTAGGTTGAACGGCTCGGACGCCTATAGAGAAACAGACGCAAGACAGACAGAAGACACTTAGGAATATAGTATAGACTAGCTGGGTAACCCGTCCTTCGGAGAAGCCCCAGCTAGAACTAAAATCCCGTGAAGACTGAGTCAGAAACCAAACCCTTCCCCCCTCCCAGCGTTATCATTAATTTGTCAAAGTTAATTAAACTTCATATCCTAACAAGCTGTTTGTGTCCTTTGTAAACGTTGGAATAGTTATTAAGAATTTAATTTTATGCTGTTTAGTGGAATTTGAATTAAGCTACGTTAAGTGCCTGTTTTCAACTTTTATAGCGTAACGCATTCTTTTGAGCTTCTTTGAGTGTAACAAAATTTAATACCGTTAGTAAATTCTATGCTGACTGTTTAGTAAAATTTTAAATGTAATTATGGGGTAATTATTTTCGCCTTTTTAAGTTGCATACTAACGAGCTGTGTGCCCTTTGTGAATGTAGGAATTATTACGGCACCCTAACTTTCAGGGGGCTTTGGGGAGTCGTGGATATCGGTAAGGAGGGAAGATTCAAAAAGTTTCAATAGTAAACTTACGAATCTGACCCACGCATTAAACTCGAGGGAAATTTAAAACTGTTTATTTACCCGTGCCGTATGTATCGAATTTATTTGTTCGGGATCCTTAGAGTTGTTAGTGTTACAGTGTAGGCAAATGAAATTAATAGTAGTTAAGCAAAAATAGTAATTCTTTATTTAGTAACATCGTTATTACTCTCAATTTATACAAAGTTAAGTATTTCTTCTTACCTAACCTTAAGGAGTTAACACCGCGTGGCTATGGCGTGCCTTTGGGGTTTGGATAGAATTATATATTAATAAAGAATACTCTGGTCGGTAATAAAAAGAGAGTGGCTTTGGTTGGGCAAACGTTCGTTAAGGTAAAATAATAACCAAACTACATTTAATGACGGATATGAAGGGTTGACTAGATGGTAAGTAGCGCGTGGCTAATCCATAGACATAATAAAGAAATAGACACCTTACGCGGAGTTTGATTTGCCAAAAATATACGGGAGCGATAACTAGCAGACAACCGGTATTTGTTCCGTATTCCTGTGTTACCACGTTTAAGCGACGCCTGTCGATTAGGCGAGAAAATACAAAATCATCACGTGATACGTCACACATGTTCGTGTCTGTAATCTTTTAGGTACTCTGACGTGATTCGCGAATATTTTGGCTGTGAGAATTTAAAATAAGGTAAATTTTTATTATAATTTTTAAATAAGTCAATTAATTCTTTCAAAACCCAAATAAAAAGCAGCAGATGATCTTATAATTAAAAACAAAAAATTCTATTTGCGAAATGATATTTTGTCAAAGGCTTAAGTAACAATCCGGTTTGTTGTGGAACTTGTGGTTAATCTGGTTATGGCTTGTTATGGGAATATTCTGAGATTCTAAATTGTAAACAAAAGTAAATGGAATTTTGATGAAAAGGTTGATTCTACCTTGGATTAAGAATGATTCTACTAAAGGTATGTAGCTATTGTTCTTGCAATAAAATTAGCTTTGACAATTTAAGTCTGATGGCTTGACCCTTCATTTCTAGATTTTTGTCCTTCTCTAATTTGTGGAGTCTGAGCTTGCAATATAAATTAATAACTTTCTTAATGATGATGTTCGATTCCAACTTCAGGATCAAACATGTTCATGGTGATCTGGTAAGATGTCCATGCCAACAATATTTCATAATACAGCAAGTTCTAGTTATTAGACTACATTTCTTTTATAGAGAGAGGAATATCTCTTCATAACAACTAAACAAAATTGGCTAAAAACCAAGGAGATCTTACTCAAATTATAATAACATATTTAAACCTACACGAAATGATCCTTGGTCAAAATTTAAAGGTGAGAAGTTAGCATCACCGGTTTTTTCTATTTCACTTTCAACTGGATGTAATTTTTTTAAATTAAATAAAAACATTATTTTGACTATTTTTACTTGTTTTAATTCTATGGAAACCAAACCAGAGTTGGAATGGCTTTTGGTGTGACCCACCTTTTGCCATTTACAATTTGTATATCCCGTTTTAAAAAGTGATCATTACAAATTAAATCATGATTTGAATGTGTCGCGATTTACAGCAATTGTCCACTGAGAAAGTATTGTAGGTTTCGTTATAAAAAGATTTTAAATAAGAAAGAATATTCATCGAAATAATATGATAATTTAATCCTACTTATGGAATGAAACCTTTTCCGGTATTGTTTTACTTGTTATTGCAATGCGTAAAAACACTAAAATTAACCCTTTTTTACCAAATAAAAACCAGATTTTTAGTAGAAAACACTTTCTATAAATTTTTAATAAAAAAAAATCACCAAAACGAATTATGAAACATGTTAGCTAACATAAAAGTACTACCCGTTTATCAAATTCACCCCTAAAGTTTTTGCGTCTGATTTTAAACCGGATAAATATTCCTAAGCGTTAGGTACTACATGGCCTAGGCCAAGCGCTCACTACTCCTCGTAACGTCTCTGTCATGGCTTCCACGAGCCTTTGCTTCGTAACCGAGTCAATTCCTTGTGGAAGGCAGGACGGATACGAAACAGAGAGCCAGTGGGCGCCTAGTCCAAAGCGCCACTTAAGTTTAGTGGCGCTTTATAAGTAGGAATAAACTATCATATTATTTCAATGAATATTCATTCTTATTTAAAAATCTTTTTATAACTATAGGCAGGATCGAACATCATCATTCAGAAAATTATTAATTTATATTGCAAGCTCAGACTCCACAAATTAGCGAAGGACAAAAATCTAGAAATGAAGGGTCAAGCCATCAGACTTAAATTGTCAAAGCTAATTTTTTTCAAGGACAATAGCTACATACCTTTAGTAGAATCATCATTTTCATCGAAATTCCATTTACTTTTGTTTACAATTTAGAATCTCAGAATATTTCCATAACAAGCCATAACCACAAGTTCCACAACAAACCGGATAGTTACTTAAGCCTTTGACAAAATATCATTTCGCAAATATATTTTTTTGTTTTTAATTATAAGATCATCTGCTGCTTTTTATTTGGGTTTTGAAAGAATTAATTGACTTATTTAAAAATTATAAAAAAAATTTACCTTATTTTAAATTCTCACAGCCAAAATATTCGCGAATCACGTCAGAGTACCTAAAAGATTACAAACACGAACATGTGTGACGTGTCACGTGATGATTTTGTATTTTCTCGCCTAATCGACAGGCGTCGCTTAAATGTGGTACCACAGGAATACGGAACAAATACCGGTTGTCTGCTCGTTATCGCTCCCGTATTTAACCCCCGTAGAATCTTGGGTCTATTTCTTTATTATCTCTATGGGCTAATCTGACTGGTGAAAAAAGGAAAGAATCTACGGGGTTTCTGAGTTAACAAAAGAGGTGGTAAATAATCGTCTGCTAAATCTGCAGGAAATTAGGTCGGGACATAAGAGTTTCAGTTTATACAATACAATTCAATGAAATTAAAGATAAATAATAAACGAAATATTTCAAAAGTACTTATCGTTCTTCAAGTAACCGTCCTTAAACCAACCAAGGAACGAACCGTACATAACTTCTTTACACAAAAGTCATCACGCACGACCACGAATTCGATGAGAAATACCCGCACAATACCGTTCACTTCACTCTTCACGTCGAACCGCGTCACCACATTCTGATCACACTTGAAGATACGTTTAAAACAAAAACTGAAGAAAAACTGAGCTACTACCTAAAGCTGACTTGGCTTTATATACTAGACAGGGTTTGTCAATAACGGAAAAAACATTACAGGGTTGCCAGAATAGGCAAAAGGAATTTAAATAAAAAACAACATAAGGAGTTGGCCCCTAGATGGCTATGCTGAGGGTAGAAACGAAAAAAATAGGAAAATAACAAGATGATCACTCCCGAAAGTTAAAGGGTCGTGATAGAATATTTAATAATAAGTTAATTTTATGCTGACTGTTTAATGAAATTCGAATTAAGCTATATATATATGGGGCAACTGTTTCAGGTTTCTTAGCTGCGTACACTTGCACTTTGCATGCTTTTCAAGTTTATTGTGAGCGTAACAAAATTTAATACCGATAGTAAATTCCGTGCTCACTGTTTAGTGAAATTTTAAATGTAGTATGAGGTAATTATTTTCGCCTTTTTAAGTTGCGTAACTGGCACTTTTTGTGAACGTAACATAATTTAATACTGATAGTAAATTGCATTCTAACTTTTAAGTGATATTGAATTAAGATATATATAACTAAGTTACTGAGTAATGTTTTTGGCTTTTTAAGCTACGTAAATTGCACTTTGCATGCTATTGAGCTTTTTAATTGTGAACAAAACTTAATACCAAGTAAATTTTATGATGTTTAGGGCAATTCGAATTAAGTTATATAGTTATGGGGTAATTGTTTTTGGCTTTGATAGCATCATAACTTGAACTTTACAACGAATCGAGCTTTTGTGAGCGTAGAAGTATGAAGTACCGAGTAAATGTTCTGTTGACTGTTCAATGAAATTTGTGGTAATTGCTCTTCGAATTATATTTTGATCTGTAGACTATATCGAGTACTATGCCTAAGGACAATTATAAGAAGTTCTGTACCATGTCTTTACGGCAAAGGTCCAGATTGGCGGCAAATTCAATGCAGAGCTATCTTGAGAATACTGTAGAAGCAGTTTCTCAAGTAAATGATGCCCTAAATGTTATTGTTGAAACTGAAATTGAGGAAATTGTTCCGGAAAACGATAATGATGCCCATTGCAATTATGATGGAGCAGCTGACAATGGAACTAAAGGGGACCCTGGTCACTATGAATGCAATATTGAAAATAACAATTTCAATGAAGATATTATCAACTATGGAAATCCTATCTTTGATGATGATGCTGCAGATTTTCAAAATGATGCAATCGGTTTTGAAGTTGAGGAAGATCCCGCTGAAGTCAATCTCTGCAGCAAACTTGCTGAATGGGTGACTAAATTTGGAATCAAGAAACGAGCAGTCAACAGTTTTCTTTCCATTTTAAAAATGCATGATTGCCATAAGGATCTTCCATTACACTCGAGAACTTTACTTAAAACACCTAGATATGTAGTCGTTGAAAAATTAGGCGGTGGAAAATACTTTCATGTTGGTCTTGAGACAGGTATTCGATTGGCAACTATGCAAATATGCTGTACTGTAGAACAGTTGGAAGTTTTAGTAAATGTTGATGGTTTACCTATATCAGATAGTTCTAGAAGTCAGTTTTGGCCCATTCTTGGCGTAATTATAAACTTAAAAAACTCGCAACCTTTTCCAATTGGTATTGATCATGGTTTAATAAAACCTGAAGACCCTGATCCACTTTTACAGCCTTTTGTCTCCGAAGCGATAGAACTAATTGAAAACGGTATGCTAATAGACGGTCAACTAATAATGATTAAAGTAATGGGCTTTGCTTATGACACACCTGCTCGGGCGTACATATGTTAAATAAAAGGACACGCGAGATTCTATGGTTGTGGCAAGTGCATGTTAAAGGGCGAATATATTCGAAATCGCGTTTGCTTCCCATCAACGGAATTAAAGCAAGAACCGATGAAAACTTTAGAAATAAAAGTAACTTAGAACACCATAATGGAACTTCAATTTTGGAATCGCTACCTGGAATTGACATGGTAGATAACTTTCCCTAAGACTAAATGCATTTGGTTCGCCTAGGGGTTATGAAAAAATTACTTCGGTCATGGATAACAGGGAAATGGGCAAAGTTTAAACTGACGACAAGCCAAGTATTAGAGGTATCAAGTCTACTGACATCTCTATCTTCCGCAACTTGTTCAGAATTTGTGAGAAAGCCTAGGTCTTTAATTGACGTGCCCCAATGGAAAGCAACTTTCTTAGTTTATATGTAGCTTGTAGAATTTTATTTAGTCCGGTATATCAGTCAGCTTTAATTGATTTTGCAGACACGCTCTTGAAATATTTCGTGGAATCATGTGCAGTTCTCAATCGGGAACCATTAATATCTTTCAATGTCCATGGACTTCTTCACCTAAGACTAAATTATGGACCGTTGGATACATTTAGTGCGTTCCAATTTGAAAATTATCATCCAAAACTTAAGAACAAACTAACCAATTCTGGTCGACCTTTGAAACAAATAATTAATCGGCTTAGTGAAGAACGTAGTCTGACTGTATTTAATAGAACAGATTTTGTAATTTCATATCATATGAAACAAAATAACGGACCTCTTATTGATCAGTGTGATGAGCCACAATACAAGCGTGTTAAAATGGATCATTTTGAATTAAGTAATAAAGAAGGTGATAAATGTTGTATTACGGAAGACAATTCCATCGTGTGTATAGATAACATTGCAACGTCGGTAATAGACCAAAATATCAAATACGTTATTGGACGAAAGTTTCTGTCGGTTGGTAATTTATTTTCGTCTCCGTGCGACTCTAGTGTAGTTGGTATATCATGCCCAAACTCTCTCTGGTCTAATGAGATGGCCTCTGTCACAAATAACTGGGAAAGCACTTAAATATGTCATAAACAACTGTGATGAATAGTATTTAATATCTCAACTTCTTCACAATGAAAAGTTGGAATGAAATATATTTCCCATCAAAGTTTGCACTCGAGACTTGGAAGTGGCTTCCGCGGGATAAATTATATTCCTTAGCATTATTACAATTCATGTTTGAAGTTCATAATGATTGCCAACCAAACTATATACTGAACCTGTTCGATAAGTCCAATAAATTTTATAATCATAATACTCGGAACGGTGCCTCTCACTTTTTTAGATTGGCTGAAAATTCATATAAAACCGTGTGTAATAAAGCGTAAGGGAGAGCGGTATTAGACTATGGCATGAATTACCGAAAAATATAAGAGAAAGTCTAAATTTACCTGTTTCTATTAAAAATGTTTTGTCTTATTTTGGACAATAATTAGTTAAGAAAATAAATTATTTCAATACTATTGTATAAAAGGACGCACTTTTGTGTATATAACTTAATTTTAAATCAAGACCATTTTGTAAAGCAGTGTATAACTGAAAATAATACAAAAAGTTATTATTATTATAACATCTATTTTGCAAAATATTAGATTTTTTAAATAATATTTTAAAACTTTTTTTGCATTGAATAAACTAAATTTAATTTGCTTACATACAGCTTCTAAATGGAAAATAATCAAAATGAATTTTTGGTTGTTGAATTTGATCAAGGAGGGGTCGCTGTAATAACGGATTTTCGGTAAATAGAAATTCCAAACCAATTACTTGTTATTGGCCAGGAGACAAATCGGCAACCAATCAAGCAAAAAAAAGGGCCAAGGGTGATTTGTGGGAGTTATTTGCCATTACTATTTTATCGAGTTCTGGTAAGATAATGTATAGTTTCATGTAATAGTAATATATTGAAAATAATATAGCATTCATTTCCAGAAACCTTTAATGGAGCAGTTAGACGTATGAAGATAAGTCTTCAGTATTCGGCTGATACTCTCTCGTCTAGTAATGAAAATAAATCGACTCGAGCGAAACGGAAAAGAAAGAGAACAGAGGATGTCTATTCCCCCTTTGCAGAGACAGATTCCGAAGATTCTGTTCATGGTGCTTATTCCAAAAATATTCCAGGTAATATAAAAGCAAATTTCATTATTACATAATATTAAGCGTTAAATCCTTTTAGGAAATGGAAACAAAGTTTCTAGGCAGGATTTAGCTTTACCTTCAGTAAATGCTCGCGCTGGCACCTTTTCTGATATGGCAAAATTGGTTGAAACTATTACCCGTTCTGAGCCAAAGCTGGTGCCACAAGATCGCCCTCATGATGTCTTTGGAAATTTTTCCACGGGAAAAGAGAAAACTCAACTCCCATTAACTCCATCCCAAATAGCTGGAGCTGTACCTGATGTTAAGTATATTTTCATAGCACCTAAATTATAATTATTTATTTTTACCAATATTCCTCTTTAATTTTTGGCTGATGAAATATCATAAAACGAGTAATTCTTTTGAAAACGAAAGCATTTAAGGTACAATAAATTAATTGGCTTTTAATATTTGTATTTCAATTTTTTCTCTTCACAGAATCAATTAGTTTTTTTATGGACCAAAAAATCACTGGCAAGTTCATTAACAAGAGGTAAGAACTAAAATATTTTATCTATCTCGCATTTCTGAATTTGTATATTTTAAAGAAAATTCCTCATTTGGACCAATTCAACACTCGCCCGCCCATCTGAACTCGGCCAATCAGCTCAACTCGGTCAACAATCAGCTCAACTCTGCCGCTCATATGAACTTTAAACCAGGTAATGAAATGAATTTGTAGATGAAAATGCATAAAATAACGTTAACCATTTTTAGGATTGATTTACTGATTCTTTTTCTGCTCTTTCGAATGGCTGAAAGATTGTATGCGAAACCAGGAAACAATTAAAACTTCACAAATAATTCTTGGGCAAATGCTGGAAATAGTTATAAAAGCACTACAGGGTGGAAACAATAGTACGCAAATGAACAATTCAGCGGAAGTGAGCTTCGATGAACAAGATTATAAATTACCATTAAATACCATTGAAACTGTTATCATATTGGAGAAGAGATTGGAAGACAAAGATGAATGTCAGAAACTAGTAAGAAAAATATTTCAAAGTGTGAAATATTTTATTAAATTTTTTTGTTATAGTGGGAGTATCTAAGCCAATTTGGAGGCTTAACACCAAAAGACGTAGTGAATCGAAAAATCCATCATGTATTCAGTAAAACACTTGGTGCAAAATACAGTTGGGAGGGCCGTAAGGGGAAAAATAAATTATGCGACCTAGAGTTTATGAAAGTTATCAATGGTACGTTTACTTAGTGTTTCTATAGTTGCAATGAACTATAACTAAATACAATTTGAATTTTTAGCTGCTGTAAAGAAGTCTAAGTTCGTTGGTGACTTCACCAATTCAGAAATTGAAAAAATAGTTAAAGATTGGTCGAGGCATTGCCCAGTTGGCAGTATAAAAGAAAAAGTGTAATGAACCTTAGTTCGTTTTAATCCAAATGAAAATAAAATTTATAACTTTGAAATATAACCAAATTTTCAATACCATCACATTAGCAGGCTCATTATAATTATGAATTAATGCTAAATGTGAAAAACCTAATTTTAGTAACTGTTGTGTTCAACAAATACCCATTCAGACAATGGTAGAAACGTTTATTATGACGATGACATATTTACATGAGATATATATTTACATACGAGATATAAAGTTATAGAGACTTGCACTCGGTAATCTGGCTGCCTTACAATAGCGGGACGACTATTTATATAGATCGTTTTAGGTAAAGCGCGTGCGCGTACAGATAAGATAAGAGTTGTTGATATTGGTTTTGTAGTACACAACAGTTACAATGAACATTTTCTATATTTTCATGTGCAAATATGAGTATACCACAAAATAAGTGGTCTAGAAAATACTTTAACGTAACTAAATACCAACTAAAAACCAACTAATTACCAACTTAAAGAAAATAGTATTTTCCCATCAACTAAATAACAAATATAACCCCTTTAATTAGTTTATTGAAATATTCTGACCACTTGAGCCTACTTAAAACCAACTTAACCTCAACTAAAATGTGTATACCAACTAAATAACAACTAAAACCCAACTTATTTTTGGTAAGGGTAATGTTTGGCAATTTCTTATGTCCGGTAGACCATGCCATAATTTTATCCCATTTTCCCTAATACTCTTTTTACACAAAGTTAGTTTAGAGTTCTCTGCAGGTCTATAAAAATTACTATTTATACTCCGAGTATTATGATTGTATTATGATTGTATATGTAACTTTTTGCACCATAATGGTAAGTTGAGGAAAGTTTTTTAATATACTTGTTACTAGGCTCTTTCCATGAGCGCACACAGAGCGACCTTTCGGTGTCGACGCATCTGAACGGTCATGGAAACGGGTTAGTGCGATAAAAGTGGTCGACCTTCTTGGCACGACAAAATAGGTGTTCCGGGGAGAAAATATCACTCCTTATTGTTTCTTGGAAACGGTCATCGCATCGTTCTCACTACATTTTGGGTGTTTCTCTCCTTATTCCTTCTATACTCGGTGTGCCTCTGAGCCAATTTCCGAATTCAAAAACAACTGGTAAATCTAGTGCTTCTAATATCTATCTGAACATATCAATCCGTTATCTTTTTCTCACATGATCAGGTACAATCTGAATTATATATCCAAACTGCTTCACTAATTTCACCGTCAAATTTACATTTATATGAACGTATAAATTTGTGGCGTAATCGTAAGTCAAATTAGTTTGGGTGAAAGTCGAGTTTGACTTAATCCACCGCATTGGGCTAGTAAGAAGATATTAGGATAAATGCTTCAAAGTGACAGTTAGTAGCACTACAAATGGAGCGATCTACTCATCAGTGGGGGTTCGATTTGACAATGGAAACAGGCGGCGATATCGCGTCGCGTAATTTTCATGACCGTTCAGATGCGTCGACACCGAAAGGTCTCTCTGGGTGCGCTCATGGAAAGAGCCTAATTAACTAAGCAATTATCGTCAGCGTATTCGTGAGTAGCACTTTTCTCTAAACAAGTATGAATTAGAGTTTTCTGGGTGAGGTATGATGCAAACCACCTATTTTCAGTTCCCTTGATACCGTATCTTTCCATAATAAGAAGCAATGTTTCATGGTCCACAGAATCTAAAGCTTAGGATAGGTCAATAAAAATCAACCCAATGTTTCTTCCTTCCGTAAAGGGATCCATCACTGATGTTGGAGGTTGAATTAGGTCTACTTTTTCGGGGGCAAAATGGGGGAAGGAGGGGGTTAGCACTCCAGAGTTTACAATTTGTTTGAGTGTGAAATTCGGTCCAGTGTGGCGCCATCTAGGGGAGGTCTTCAAAATTTGGTAGAGTAGAGCGTCATCTATAATTGATTTTCCACTCACAAAGGCACGTGGGTTTTTTTGTTGAACCTGTGGTGATTGGTATTTCTTTAGAGATTAGTTCTTTTAAGTAAAATGGAAAATTGTAATTTTTCTTCTAATTGTTTGAGCTCAAGAAAGTGCACATGAAGGAGAAAGAACGTACCTTGTAGTACCATATGTAAAAGTGGCACTAATTATAATTGTCTAAATGGAAAAGAAACTTCTGAATGTATGCATTCAGGAAAACGCGATATAGCATCTGATGGTAAGTTTCTTACCTTTTTATTATAACTAGATAATATTTAGTCTCATTAGGATTTTTAGCCCAACACAGAACATGAGACAAGCTCTGCAAAAATATCTCAGAAGAAAAAACCGAGGGTTGGTTTACCTGCTTTATTTTTGATAGTATATCATTGTGGTTTTTTTTTCAGCTTCAAAATGCACGAAAACCTGTGATTAAAAGTAAACTTTTAACGAAATCAAAGTGTGCCAAAAATCCATTAAGCAGTGGCTCGACTACCTTCATTAGTGACTCAACCACCGTTGCCAGCGACTCAACCACCGTTGCCAGCGACTCGACCACCATTACCAGCGACTCGACCACCATTACCAGCGACTCAACTACTATCAACCCATCATGTTTTGCTACTTCTGAATCTCAGGTATTTTTTTGTTATTTCTATAACCATCATTAGTGTAAACTTATGGTATGACAATTAGTAATATAAATAATTTAAACAATTAAGGTTCTAGTGTTTAGAAATCATATAATGTTATGAAAATACATTGCACACTTATAATTAACTTTTGAAACAATGCCATAATTATGGTATTATGTTACTTCTAAAATGTATAATTTATTGCCAATAACCTTTACAATGGAATTTTTTTTCTACAGTTCCCACAAAAATTAGATGTCATTTCAATGTTGACGATGAAAGAAATGGGATTAATTTTAAGGAGAATAAATGCTGAAAATCCTCATATTTCATCGCAATCGTACTTAGAGCCTGTGGAAAACGAACATCAAGATTCTGTGGATAATCCGCAAGAAATTAAAGAGTTTCAAATGATATTGGAAGAATTAAATGCTTGCCGAAACTTGGAGCCACAAAATCCACCGCAAAGGGTTAGAAATCCGCCCAATGGACAACCAAATTCTCCTAATCCACCCAATAATGGTCATCCAAATTGGTGCAAATGCAATCACTGCATTGAAATGGATACTCCAATGGAAAGAAAATGTTGCTCTAGGCGGAGAAATCATGGAACAAATTATGCAAATTTCCAAAATTTTATTCTGGATAGAGAAGTACTGGAAATCCAAATGGAAATGATGTTAAATTTAATTCAATTGGACGATTATGATGGTGATTACAATAAACGTTACCGCTTTGCAGCTTACCGCTAATATATCTTTTGGACATGGGGTAAGCTGGGACACGGTAATAGTTAAGTTATCCCATCATGTGTTGACCATAAAATAAGAACTATATACCCAAACCCAAACAATAGGTATGTTGGATTTAAGCAGTTTTTCCTAGCCATTCCTCCCCAAGTGCTTTAATATTTTTTGTAATTAATCGAATTATCATTTGTTTGTTCGTGCATGTCTAAAGGGTTCAGTAAAGTCAGTTATTTTGATTTAATACCCTCAGATTATTTATATACTGTACCGTACAGTAACCTTTGGTAATTGATGCAATCGGAATCAATTTTTCGAAAATGTTAGTGGAATTTAGTTACTGAATTGTACCGATAGATGATAATTACAAAAATACAAACCTGTAATTTTTGTAGTAATCAAAATTTTTTAAAAATGATCTGTCACAAATAATTGGCTGCAATTTTTGGAATGGGACACTTACGAGATCTAGCCATGGTTTAGTTCGCAGTGGCGGATGTAGGGGTAGGCAAGGTAGGCTACAGCCTACCCGTAATTTTCTAGGGGGCCCCGCCACCCAAAATCATTTCCATCTACAATACGGTTAAGTTTAGCTATTCGTTGGAATTTGTTTCTTCGTCGTTGTGGTGGAACGTGAACAAAAGCCAGGCCGCCAATTCTTTTTAAGAACCTTCCACTCGGTCTTTGGTTCCTCTAAATTTCTAGTGGTACTTTATTTCCTAATTTTCCGTGTCGTGATCTGTTTCTGAGTGTCGCAGCTGCAAGAACCAATTCTGCCCATAGGAAGTGAGGCAACATCGCATCTTCTATCAATGCACGAACAGTATTGAGAAGAGATCTATTTACGCGCTCAGCCACCCCATTCATTTGCGGGAAATATGTGTTAGTACGTTCATGCTTTATTCCATTATCATCGCAAAACCTCGCAAAACAACCAGCCATATACCCATTATTCGTTCTCAAGATTTTAATGGTTCGCCAGGTTTGGTTTTCAACCTTGCTCTTGTACTTTTTGAAACAGTCAAAAGCTTCATTCTTGTGCTTCATAAAATATATCTTGATTACTCTACTTTTACCATCAATGACAGTTATATAATATTTTGTTACACCCAAAGACTGCAATGACGTAGGACCCCAAACGTCTGAATGGACTAACTCCAGCAACTCCTGACTTTTTATATGGATGTTTATTTCTCGTACTTTTGGCCAGTCTACATGGAATACAAACACCAATATTTCCTTTATTAAATTTCAGTCCGACCATCATTTGATGTGTCGCCATATATCTCCGAGACGTTTAGGCCATAATACAATTTCACTCAATTTGTCATTATCGACTATTACGGAGTTACTTTCAGGTTCATCCTTCAAGACCCGTGCCTTGACAGTATAGAAATTATCTTCCGATAAAGGAGCCACAAATCCAAGAACTCCATTTGGAAAATAAGTTGTAAAATGTGAATCTTCTATTATTGACTTGAACCCGGCTTGGATCTATTAAATGACCTGATATGAGATTCCTACGCATGACGCGAGTCTTGAAAAACTTTAAATGGGATTCCCTCTCGGACCGTCGCCGCGACAAACACCTCGCAAAAGTAAACAGTATTATTCACCGCTACAACGGAGACCGGACCCCACTAACGTCCGCCATCTCGTGTTGGCGTCGAACTACGCCGGAATGAAATCCGCGGCCCTCATTCTTCCTGGCTTTCGACTCTCCGTCCGCAGGCACTCCTTCCTCCCCTCTTCGATCCGTGACTGGAACTCTCTCCCGTACTTCCTAAAGTCCATTCCCAACCCCAAACAGTTTCGCAAGGAGCTAACTGAGTTCCTAGGACTTTATATTTAACTCGTATTTTGTTTTATTTCCCTTGTATCTCCCTCACATTGTACTCTTTTCCTGTACATACAAACTGTATATAATATCTCCTCTGTATATGTATATGTATATGTATAATTTGTATTGTCCATTGTCTTAACGTGATGGGTCTTAGACCACTTGTTGAGCAATTTAAGAACTAAAGAATTCGTAGTTTAAATAGGCTTTCATCAATCTCCAACCAAATGTCACCACATCCAATGACCTTCGACTTGACTTCACCCATAGTTGCTTCAGTTACTTAGGGTGTATATGTATGAAACCATTCCCGAACTTAACCAAAATGATGGGTAGCGGCTGAGTCAATTATCCAGTCGAGTATTCCTGGAAGTTCTGCAACTAAAGCCGGTGCAATAAAGGCCCCTTTGTTTCCCTTTATCGCAACTTTCATTGTGTCCTTATCATTCGACTGTGTTGTCTTATTTCTGCAATCCGCAGAGCGATGTCCCCATAGTGGCAATGATTCGATATTTTCTGCACTTGGGTCGAAAATGCTTTCGTGGATTGCGTTGATGTTTCTTTTAAAGCCTGTCTACTATGTTCGGCGATCAGTTTATTCTTTATGACATTTGGTGTAAACTCGGCATCAGACGAATCATATATTACAGAAACCAAACTTTGGTAAGTCTCGGTAGTGAACCGATTAATTGATATGACATCTCCTTGTCCGCCACAGTTTCACCAGCTTCCTCTAGTTGACGTTTTGTATGATATATTTTTCCAATAAACACTGGCAGCATAGCGATACGGGCCCTCGATTGGGGCGCAAAGGTAGTTCTCAATGCTGTCCAAACGCCCACAGCAGTTGACTCTCCTTCGATTAGGCTGATAATATCTTCTGACAATGAAAGGGCAATAGTGGAATAGGCCTTGGCCTCTCTCGCTTGTACTTCCTCTGTATATCATCTCCTGCAGTAGCTGCTGGTGCCGTTTCTGTTTCATTCACGATGTCCAACAATCCTTGGTTAATGAGCGACATTTTCATTTGCAAACACCATCCCCGATAATTATTAATATTTTTCAGCTTTGCTACTTGCCCAAACATTGCCAATTTTTACCACGAACTTCGTAAAATCGCAACTGCGTAGATCAAATCGGGCCTTGCCACACAAAATCGTCAAATCTTCATAATTTCCTCAGCAGAGATGCCATTGAAGTAGGTAAGGGGCAATTAGTTAATTAACCACACTATGAAGTTTTAATAACGTAACTAGAACGATTTATTAATCAACTTAAAAACAGTATAGCAAAGTATTAGGGAACATAAATTAATGTAACTATCAACGCATGGTCGTCAAACAGTGATGGAGGTAAAAAAAACATATGATCTAGAACTCGCCATCTGGTGATCTATATTTATGTATAAATGATTTAACTCCCGTTTTTCTTCAGTATCCAAATAATCCACTGGACAATGACGTGGTCGAAACAATGCACGTTACTTTCGATGAAACCAAATTGGCAGTTAAAAATATTCCACATCATAGGATCAACGAAGATGCATCTACTTTAGTGTGGATAATACTAAAAGAAGAAATGCCAAATACATCAGGAGATGAGACCTGCTGAACCGTTGCCAAGTTAATCTACGGTTTTGAACCTACCGGAGGGGTTTAAAAGAGAAGTAGTCATTCGTCAGAGTGGAGCCACTCAAGGGCCAGCTGACATATATTACTCTGATTCCAATGGCCATCGTTTGAGGTCCAAACCAGAGGTCCAGAGGTACTTGCAAAATAATAATATCGAATGTGATATAAATGCCTTTGATTTTTCAAAGAAATCATTAGAAGCCTCTTTGACGACCACATTAACTACCAACCAGGATATAGAACAAGAACCTCTTGAGGCATATTGCACAGGTATCAGTATTCCGAAAACATACCAGGAAGCAATAGTCTCGGATCAAACAGACAAAACCTCATGATAAAATTATCATAGGTTTTCGTTGGGTGTATGCGATTAAATATGATGGTAAAGGGAATATTGTACGCTACCGTGCTCGGCTTGTGGCTCAAGGATGTACCCAAGTTGAAAGCATAGCCTACGATGAGACCTTTTCTCCCGTTGTAAGTTTCAGTTTAATTTGTTTATTTATTGCCATATTTGTAATAACCCTTGGTGGTGTTGGCAACAGACAGCACCATATTAGGCAATATTTACCACATATTGTCCTCCCGATATACATTGAAGACACGGGGACCTATCAGAAAGCTATTAGGAGTGGAATTAGCTGTACAATCTGATAGTAGTCTTAAATTGCACCAGGGGTCATATATCTAACGTATCATTGAGAGGTTTGATCTACGAGCTGATATAAAAGTCTATTTACCTATAAATCCGTCAGAGAGGTTCAGTAGGAAGGACAGCCCTACCACTAAAGAGGAGAAACAGGAAATGGAGAAAGTAGCGCATAAGTCACTGATTGGCTGTGTTCTATTTATAGCACAAAGAACTAGACCTGACATTCTGTTTTCCGTAACCGCGTTGTCACAGTTTAGTAACAATCCGGGCTACAAGCATTGGGAGTTATTACACCGACTAGCATGTTATGTATCTACCACCGCTACCTACGGATTAGTTTATCATCAGGAACAGATATCAGATTTTGTTAGCTATAGTGACAGTGACTGGGGGTCTGATCAGGACACAAGAATATCTCAAAGCGGATATACAGTATTTTATGGTTCCTCATTAGTATCCTGGCGGTCAGTTACACAAAAGTCTATATCGCTGTCATCTATGGAAGCCGAGTACTATGCAATTTCAAAAGCCTCGAAAGAACTATTATGGTTTCTACCCATTCTCGAGGAATTAAAACCATTTAATGTATTTATAACTCAACCTAAAATATTAAGTGATAGTCAATCAGCTATATTTTATACTAAACATTGTATTGAAAATCAAAGATCGAAGCATATAGATATGCGGTATCATTTTGTGAAAGATGCTTTAGATAAGGGTCTATTTACATTGAAATATGTTGAATCATAAAGAACTAAGATCGGCTGCTGTAACGTGAGGGGCGTGCCACTTCCCTAGTTGAACCAGTGATGATAACTTGTAACTAAATAACTCTTAATAAATCAACTTTCGTTTACTATCAATTTAGTTGTTGTTCTTCAATAAACCATAACAGTACCAGGCGACACCCCGTTGTATTTTAGCCTTCCACCCGGACAGAGGATTAAGGGCGGTGACCTTCTACTTTCCTCCTTACTCACGCGTGGGATCTTCTATGAGTTTCAACAAAAACACAAACAAAAAGCATTGGGCAAGGGTCTTTCTTTGACAGCACCAGAGGTGGGGCAAAATTGTGAGCGACTTCTGAAATGAACGCTCCGACATTTTTAATTAGAGTGATCAAGTAAGCTAGTGCTCAATACTGGCGATGCTATTTTCTCTCTCTTAAACTGAACCAGTTCTGGCCGAGCACCGTGAAACTATCTTAGTCACTGATTGTTCACGGTGCGTTGAGCGAAATCGGTTGATCGACACGTTAGCCTGCTCAATTTGAAGTGCCACGTCCTCCAGCGGCGGGATAATTCGTTCACTAGAAAGCGCTGACGGCGGGCTGAGTGAGATCGCGATCAAAGAAGCGGTAGTTTTTGAACCTTGGAATTTATCATCGCAGTAAGCGACGGGATAGTCATTTTTCCGGAATTCTTGAGAAAAAATTATACAAATAATATTTTATTGTCGATTTTTAATTAATTAAAGTTAGCAGAAGACTCTGCAAAGGGTAATTCCTCTTCAAACAAGAGAACAAGGGAGTCGGACCACGACTCTCCAAGCTCTCAACAACAAGCTGCCAAAAGCTCTAAAACACAGACCTTCAGTGAAGCTGTGGGTTCGACGCGGATGGCCATCATAAAAGAAGGTTTTCCCTCGAAATGCTTAACTGAAGCAGAAATAAGAACCATCTAGCGTGGAGTTCTGGAGAGGATAGATGGGATACCCTCTTCCTCGATTCTGGCAATTTCAGCTGAATGGGGGTGCCCTGGTTTACCTGTGCAAGGATGACTTCACAGGTAACTGGTTAAGTCACAAGTTCGACCACAAGTAACAGGTTCTTCAGGGAACAAGGCTTTTGGTAACAAAGGCCAGTGACCTGCCAAAACCTTTCAAGGTTGCTCTCCGTACAAGGGACGTCTGGACGAAGCACCCTAAAGTTCTTCTCAGGCGTCTTCAAACCTTCAACGGTGCGTTGAACACCAACTGTTTAAAGATGGTAGGCAAGTCCAAGGAACCGGCTGCCATCCGATGGATTTTTCTAATGGATGGTGAGTCGGTCAACGCCATCGAAGCGGCAGGATTTGTTACAGAGACAAGTTTGGATAGGGGTATCTTTAAGATACTTAATAATCCAAATCCAACTTAGTAAGTGTTGTAGATGGTGTGGTTAATTTTACATCCTGTTAATGAATCTGAGTCGAACGGCTCGGTTATTTCAGGTCTAGATGACTTAGGGGATACGCTGACAGAGTGCATCAAAGACCTCTGCGTTTCGGATGGTGAAGAGGTCCAAGTCATGGTGGCTCAGCCACATGGAGTAAGAGTGGGGGAGACTGGTGGAACTAACCTAACCAGCGGGAGTGGGGTGGTTTCCACACCCACTGCTGAGAGGGGCGGTCAACCTCCAAACTAGGCCCGTCGCCATGAGCACTAACGTGGTGCAGATAAACCTTCATCACTGCACGGCAGCCTCCGCTGTACTTTGTCGAAGGCTTGCTAAGGAGCAAATTGATGTTGCTATTATTCAAGAATCCTTGGTCTTAAAAGTGCAGGTAATGTTAATTTTGACTATCATTCCGTTTCACCTAGTGCTTATGTATTGGTACGCAAGGACATACATGCCCTTCCGCTCTCAATCTATCACTCTAGGGACTCTACCGTGGTTAACATCATTTCCCCTACCGTTGATGGGAACGAGGAACTCACGCTGGCATCTGCTTACTTTCCTTATGATGATGCTCTGCCCCCACCATCACAGGAGGTGATAAATTTGGTCAATCACTGTGAGCGGTCGGGAAAAAAACTCAGAATAGGTTGTGATGCGAATGCTCATCATGTTATCTGGGGCAGCAGCCACTGTAACGATCGTGGTAATAAGCTTATGGAATACGTGGTTAATACGAAACTTCATATTCTAAATAAGAACAATGAACCAACTTTTGTTACTCGTAACAGAAGTGAGGTCATTGATCTCACGCTGTGCACAGAAAATGTCGCAGCTCTAATTAATGACTGGCATGTGTCCAGTGAACTATCACTGTCGGATCACAGACACATTTGCGATAAAGTCTGGATGAAAGTGGTTCAGGTTTATACCGAACTTCGCAATCCCAGTCGAACCAATTGGCCTGGTTTTAGGGATGATTTAATTTTCATCTGAAGGATGATAAGCCAAGGCTGTTATCGGTGCTGGATTTTGATTTGGCTGTTGATCGCATGCAACATGCCATTATCCACTCCTACCACCTCAACTGTCCGGTGAAGTCTACCAACCAGCCAAGATTAGTTCCTTTTTGGAACCATGAGATTGGCAGACTTCGCAAAGAAACTAGGAGGCTTTTTAACAAAGCTAAAATGTCGGGTGATTGGGTTGCTTATAAAATCTAAATTTTTTTCTAATAACGACGATTTTCGGTGGTTAACGCTCCTAACAACCGTCTCAGAATAGGGCCCCAGATCCGGGTTTAAAGGCCTAGGTTTTCTTCTGCCTGTCACCCTTTAAATTAACTTAGTGGAGTACAAATACCCTGGTGGTAGGCCAACCGCTAAACATGTCGGCCTAATTTAAAGGGGGACAGGCAGAAGAAAACCTAGGCCTTTAAGCCCATTTTCACTTGTAATATATACACTAAAAAAAGGAATGATATATAGGACTAGACATATTAGTTCTAATCCTTCTATATTTCTGCGGGCTTGAGAAAACTAACCTCACCTTAAGAAAATGTAAAAAGTTTTGTTTCGTCACTAGCATATCAACCAATGACAGGAATTTTATGTGAAAATACCACAATAATCCAAAATCAAGGTGCTCTTAGTTTCATCTTTAACAGAATGATATTTAGGACTAGACATATTAATTTTAATCCTTTTATTTGTTTGGGGCTTAAGAAAATCTAAAAAAAAGGTTTGTTCGTCACTAACTTATAAAACAAGGACAGAAATTAGGAGGTAAAAAGTATCAAATTATTTTAAAATCCAGGTGCACTTAGTTTCATCTTGAACAGAATTATATTTAGGACTAGACACATTATTTCTTATCCTTTAATTTATCTAGGGGCTTTAGAAAACTAACTCAACCGTAAGTAAATGTAAAAAAAAATTTTGGTCGTCACTAGCTTATCAACAAATGACAGAAATTTTCAATAAAAATACAAAATTAAACCAAAATCTAGGTGCACTTAGTTTTATGTCGAACATAACAATATTTAGGACTAGACATATTAATTCTTATCCTTTTATTTGTTTGTGAATTAAGAAAATCTAAAACCAAGTGTTCGCCACTAACTTAACTGCCAAAGACTGGAATTTTGAGGCTAAAGATTAAATTAAACCAGGAATTCATACCTCGAACTTGGAATGGTTATCCGGCCGTATTCCCTATGGTAAGATCTCGGGGACCGTTTTCAGTGACGTGTATGAGAAAAAAAATCGCCCCCTCGCACGCGTCTCCCCTCTTTAGGAGTTTTTACCCCGCGCAACCTCCCGTTTTTACAACTGTAGTTTTTTGTTGTTCGACTCCCCGGCCATTTCGAAATTAAGGGGTTGAAACCCCACCATTGATAGCGACGGGTCAGCTCACTCTCCCGACCTCTCCATGTGGAAGGATTAAGTCCGGCATTGTTAGCGCTGTCAAAATTGTCAGCAGTTACAATGCCCTTGAGAACCGCGAAGTACGAATAACGAGGGGACCGTCGCTATCAATAGAGAGATAGCGAAGGGAAAAGCAAAAAGATGTTTGAACCCTTTTTCGACACTGGGGGATGAAATTATCTGAAACAAGGATTTAATACCATTGAAAATCGTATGAGAAAACACGTATGCTCTGACGTCAAAATGATGAGAAAAAAACGGTCCCCTAGATAGATACGGAATTCGGGCGAGATAACCATTCCAAGTTTGAGGTATGAATTCCTGATTAAACCAAATCAAGGTGCACTCAGTTTTCCAGACTTCATGTATTTTGGATGTACCGTGTTTAGGTTTGGGCATTTGCATGAAATTATTGTCCTAAAATATTTCTCATTTGGAGAAAGTGGTATTCGAAGCATTTTGACTTGTGTGATATACTATTTCCCAAAAAATGCAATCTAATATGAATTAAAAATTTGTTTTAAATATTCCTGCCACAAAAGAAATTAAATACGGGTCAAATTCTTTTAAATCCAGAGGTTAGATTAGTTGCCCCCTTTCACGAAGTAGCTAAGTAAGTGCATCCAATAAAAGGTTATCTTAAACTGGGAATATCAGAAAAAGTTTTAACATATGCTTTGTGCCCCATATTTAAGCATGGAACTGAATAATAACAATTTTCTGGCTCTCTACTAAGATAATTAAAGCTAGCTCCAAATGAGCACTGTAAACATGTTTATGAGAGAACTGCCAGGTCTAACCACAAGTTTGCGACTGACTTTTAACTTCTAAAATAAAGAAGTCGCTATAGCGATTTAAACTTTCTAAAGCATCACTTCTTTATTAATATATCTATTCATTTGAAACTTTTGTCCCTTTATGGGTTATAATTTGAGTTGCATATAAAAGCACATTTATAATAAAAAAGTAAAGAAAAACTTTATTTAAGAATAATTAAACTATGCACTCATAAATGGGTTACTGTCAAAACCATTAAACATCTCGTTAAAGTCTAGATTATGCTTATAATTTAGTTCCATGTCACATCGGAGTATTCAAGTTAACAACTCTACTTGATGGTAGGATCTGTTATCTTGTAACCTGATCATCTTATACAATTACCTTAATGATACAAACGTTTTTTAAAATACGTGAGACTCGCTTCGTTGGGATACTTGGAAATGCCATTGTAGGCCTCCAATCTTCACATTACTAGGTTGTATTATTTTGACAATGTGAGCGCATTAAGGTTTCTTTAAACCTCTTGGAGGTAGAAATACTTTCTTCTCACAAAGAAAATTAGCTAATTAAAATATCTCGAATTGAAAACATAGGAATGAGAATCAAGAAAATCGAGTAGTCATCTTCTACTAGCGGTTCGAAATTGACGAGTCTGACGACAGTCTGGGATGGCTAATTTAAAACCTTCAACCCGCCAAAATGAAATCGGAAAGAAGCCCAAAAACCGCCAATCGATATTTAGAAAAGCAGCCCAAAAACTGACTAAGTCCTAGACTACTCAGCCCAAAAACAAACCAACAATTAATCGTGAAAAATTGCAATTAGTTTTTATTTTAGAAATTTCAAAACATTTTACATACCAACACCAATTATAAAACCCAAAAGGGAAATAAAACCAGTTTATTTAATCATAAATTGACGAGTTATAACTTTCAATCAATTCTAAAGGTGGAAGAAACTTAGAGCTTTTTATTTTTCATTTGAAGTCCAAATTTTAAGTACAAAATACTTTCTAACAACTCAAGACCCATTCGGTTTCTTAAGTCGTTTTTAGTTATGTTCACTTGAAAAAATACCCTCTCGACGTGGGCATTGGAGAGTGGGAGACAAAGAAGTGTACGAAAACCTTCAGCTAATTATCTCAGTGGATTTTCATTGGAAGCGTTCCTAAACAAAAACACTTCCTTCCAGAAGGCGGTAGCACTTGTTTTTTCTTCCCAAACGAGGTTTGAAACATGTCTCATTTGCGTTTCCAGTTTTCCATTATTTTTAAAAATAGAGTCTGGTAAACTTTCAACTGCTTTGGCGCCTTCCGTCAAAATCTTCGTAGGGGCAATTGTATTAAGTTTCCTTGACAAATTTTGACTGCTAGGTAATCTAAATTGGTATTGGATTGCTACTGATTTGATAAATTCCAAACATCTGTCTTCAATTTGGTGTTTAGTCTCAGCCGAGAGTTTTGAGCTATGTAGCTTCGATGAAAATTCCAACCCTAGATCAGTCTTTTGGACTAAGATACACTGTTTACATTTCAGACAAATCCAATTTTAGGAGGGTGCTCGCTTCTTTATTCGCATTGAAGACCATCGGTTTCAAAATCCTTTTCAACGTTTCTTTAAAAAAAAATTCGAAGTCCAAGAATAGCTTTAAAGGGATCCCTCACTCACAACCGGGGAAGGCATAGGGGTCACAAAAAACTGGTTTTGAAGCACACTGCAGGTCTGGATTTTATGTTACCCCTATAACTCGCCCTGTTGTGAGTGATGGATCCGTTTAATAAATATATCTCCGTCGTCCAATTGGAAAAGCTTTTTTAGTTGCTTGATCCGGTTTAAAATGGGTCGGAGAAAAATTAAGTATAACCTAACTTGGATTCTTCTTTGAACATATCTCTGAGGATTCTTGTGGTATAGCACTTCTCAGTATCTGGATTGTCAGCTGCCAGAGAAAAATGTAATTTCAATGCATCGTACTGCGTATGAATTCCCTCGATGCAGTCCGCGACCATAAGCCAACGGGTGTTGGAAATTGACATCAGCTTTAGGGGCTCTTCGTCATCATTTAATACTTTGTACAGTTTTTGGTACGCTTCCTTCCTTTTGGAACTGTGGGCAAACCAATTGTACCTTTCTCTTATGAGGAATTCGATGTGGCTTGGTAGACTTTCCGTCGCCTTACTTGCCACCTAATCCAACGAGTGGCAAACGCACTTGACTAAAATAAGTCCCGGTTTTTCTTTTTCCAGAAGAGTGAAACGCAATGATGGATTCCGCACATAGTGCTAGCTCCATTCGTTCCAATTCCAATTAAGTAATCGTCTACTATACCTTCCTTCTTATAATGGCACTACATTTTGTTCGGTGCATCCGAAAACCAGTGTTTTCAAATTGAGCATTAAGGATCTCTCTGATTTCGTTAACTGATGTTATTGAAGTCTTGCAAGCAGCGAATAAAGCTATTTTTAGTTCTCTCCTTTTCCTGACATTTTGAATTTTATTCTCTTTGTTTACGGCAGGAACTTTTGTCACAGGAACTACAAACGCTTGGGACAACGTAGAGACATCTCCAAGCTTTATATTTTTCTGTTTTTGTATGATTAATCAAATCGTTATAATGTGCCCTGATACAGCAGGAGCATAGTTTACATCGAAGCAGTTCGTCGCCTTCTTTTCCTTTCGCGAAATCTCGTAATATTCGGTCACACTGAGGGGAAAGGCGGTCCGAGTTGGCCCGGTATTTCGCTAAATTCTAATGGTCTTGGCTCTTGGCGGTATTTCAAGTACCGAAAGCCCAAGAAAAAACTCGAGAAGCCCTGTTATTTCCAGCCAATATTATAATAATAATAATAATAATCAGCTAGGGTAATACCCAAGGCACCACCCTAGGCCTAAGTCATCGAGCGACTTTTAAAGCCTTTTAATTCAGGTGGCCGGGTTACAATGCGTAGGAGGGTGGTGGCAAGCCCTGCAAGCCAACAGCTCCCTACACTAACTATTACCGTTAACCTCAACAATTTTTTATGGAAGGGGAAACCGAAGATCTCGAGGGAAAACCCCTTAAACCAGTGGGGAGAGAACTTGCAAACTCAACGCAGAAGGAGTTGTTCCGAGTCTTGAAAAGAAGCCCAATTGGCTGTTTTCCAGTCCAATTAGGCAGCCCTGACGACATAGAAATGATAGAAATGTGGTCGTTCTAAGAAACCGGGTTGTCAGATCTTAAAACGTTAATATATTCCTTAGCGGTTCGCGCTACCAAAGATAATATAACTACGTACCCTAGATTCGAAATCACGGCGTTTGTCGATAGCGCGTTTTCTCGTGAGGCTATAACTGAGTTCGCGCCGGAAGTCGGAAAAATCGGGCTCCATAGCAGGGTGAGAAATAAGGAATTTCAATTATGTTACTCACCTTTAGTTTTCTTTCGTTTAGAAACATTTTTTAGAGCTACAGGCATGATCCATTATTGTTTTAAAGCAATACAATGCAAAAATATCTGGTATATTGAAAACCGCGAGTCAAAAACAACGGCGCAATTGTCACTAAAACTTTACGTTTTAACTAGATGTCGGTAGCCCTGCCAGCTCCATGGAGGCAGTTTTTTCCGACTTCCGCCGGGAACTCAGTAAGAGTCTGTGTTACGTGAAAGGATCTTAATTTCGTTATATTATCTTTGGCGATACATAGCGGCCAACCCAATCGATTAATTGCCAATGTAGACGAATGAACAGAAAATCTCCCACTAGTGGTGCTGAACCCCCACAGAAATCTTTCAGTTTTAGTGTCGGCTGAAGGTGGAGAATTCAAACTCCTACAATTAAAAACCGTTTTTTTTTTGTAATTTTGACGTCATTATTTTTCTAAAATCATCAAAATATAATTAAATTAGGTAATTGTAATTCTATTTCATTATGTTTGAGCTTAAAAACGCGTTACTGAAGTGGAGGGAAATCTTGGTGGGGCGAGGTGCTATATTCAGTTTACGAACGTGGTTGTTGGAAGGCGCGTTATAGCCCCTTAAGAATGAAGAAATTTCTAAAGCAAATTGAACCATTTTGAAGTCACATTAGGGTAAGATTAAACAAAAAATGTAAAACAAATAATAGCTGGTTTTCAATCAGTTTGTTTTTGCATAATTAGAATCTAAATAAAGACAATGCCTTCCTGTTGGGTGCCACTATGTTCATCAAATACATACAATAATAAGCACTTATCATTTCATGAGATTCCATCAGATTAAAACCTCCGCAAGCTATGGCTTCAAAACATGTACAATATCCGCTTAGTAAACGAAATGTAACCGCTTACAACATGACCAAGTACAACGATATACACGGAAAATATCCGCCTAATACACAAAATATAACCGCTTACTACATGAACAAGAACAACGATATAGACGATCAATATCCGCTTAATATACGATATTTAACCTCTTAGTATATCAACAACTACAACGAACAATATCCACTTAATACATGAACAATAAGCGCTTCATACTGTATATTTTAAATACATTAACACCGCTATTGTTTCTAAAATCAACGCGACTGATACTTTAAGTTCATCACAAGTGGTGACATGATCAACGTTAAGCGAACGTGTTTTTCACACGTTTTAGCAACATGGACGAAACACGTTACATATACGTGTTTGTGCTACCTGGGATTGCCCTCCTTGCCCCACCTGAATGACATCCCTGTACATATAACACATTCCCTATTAAAAATATAGTTTTTAGTATCCGCCTAATTTAGTAGTAGTTACGGTATAGCGATATCTTTTATCGCGTTAAAAACCTACACTCAATAATTCGCCACTTGTTTTTTTTAAATATTTTTGAAAATAACACTGGTGGAATGATAAATAATCACACTGGTATTGTCATACAAGGAATGACCTCAGTTGTTTAAATTCTGATTATAATAATAAAGGGAATTTTGAACGACTAGTTGTTCGCAATTCTAGTGGTAATACTATTAACCCGGGCCGTAAGTTTGTTCAGCAACAAATTTAACAAATGAAAAGAAAACATACATAGAAAATTAACCTTTCATCCCTTAGAAAATCAATTATCGATTGAGTGTGGTCAGTGTTCTATAACTAAAGCTAATAAAAGTGTTACAGAAGCCCGGAATTTAAAAATGACGTTACATGATAAGAGACATTCAGATGAATCTTTGGGTTTTTTAGATATTTCCTTGAAAATAAAAAATAATTGTCATTGAGAATTCAGCAAATTTGGTTGGTAGAAAAAATGCTAAAAACACGAATTTGAAGATGGACCAGGTAGACTTGTTTCTTTATGTAACCCAAATATATTGGATTAAAATTATTTACCAATCATTGTCTAGGAAATCTTTAAATTATATTTTAAATTTTTTCTGGTGAAGCCCGATATTACCATGGATGAAAGAGAAGGATAGCCGACTCCACCTTTGAGCCGTTAAAGTTTTTTTGGAAGGCGATGCGATCGCCCCCTGTTGAACTTGCGGATAAACTCTCATCACGTGCTCAATTTTTAGAAATTTTCGTAATGGCGGACAGTAATAGAGAATTAGTTGAGAAATGGGAAAATTTAAAATATTATAGCGGTAAAGTATGTTGTTATGCAAATTGTAACAATGCTCAAGCTAGAAAGAAGCCTGGAGTGTCTTTTTTTAATTTCCCAAAGGATACTAAAAGGTAATATTATTAATTAAATTGTTATTTTAGCTTAGCCTTGGTCGGTCATTATTTTGTTTACATAATTTGATAGAAGTGAGCAGTGGTTGAAAAATGCAGGAAGAGAAGAACTATTGGGACAAGAGGAATATGCCTATAATAAACAGTGGAAAATCTGTAGTGAACATTTTAAACCGTGTCAGTTCCTTTCTGCAAAGAGATTACTTTGGAACGCTGTACCAGAGGACGTAAAGGGTTATTCAAAATGAGAATTAGAATTTCACATTCCTATTATAAGTATGTAAGTGGTATAATTGACACCTTTTTTTGCTGGATCAGAGCTTAGGGTTACCCCATTGCAAAATGTCACCTCTGTGCATAGTGTAACTCCCGTACACAGTGTAAGTGCAACACCATTGGAAAGTGCCACTCTAGTGAAAAGTGCCAGTGTCACGCCAGTGAAAAGTTTAACCCCAGTGGTGATTAGTGAAGACCATGTTGGTCTTATATTGAAAAGAGGTGAAGTTACTTTCTTGTTGAAAAGTAAAAGTAGAAAGGTTTTATAATGAAAACTCTCTTTAGCTCAACCTGCACCAAACCTAATGCTAGCAAAAAGTATAACTCCGGTAGATACTGAACAAAGAGGACTCATCTCATTACGAAGAACACTTGCGCCAAGTCAAAAACCAACTCTTTTGCAAAGTTCAACCCCAATACAGAGCCTAACTCCCATGCGTTGTTTAACCCCAGTGATGACTAATGATTTATCTATTGGTGCTCAATTTATAATAGATGAAAAGAGACTAACAACCAGTGGTAAACGGCATGTAGACTACGAAAATGCTAAGCCTTATTGTTCGATAAATTTTTAATGCTAGGTTCAGTTGTTATTTCAACGCCAGTTCTGAAACAAACTAGTGATCAAATTAGAGAGGGAGTCTCACTAAGTGGAAACAAGAGAAAAAATGCTTCAAAACTTGAAAATCGATGTATCAAAAAACCACGTAGGAAATTATTCTCAACCCCAACAACTAGTATTATTAAGAAAGCAACAAACTCGAAAAAAGAAGTTAAAATTTTTATTACAGAAGCAGTATCATAGAAATTGGAGGCTTCTTAAAAAAAATTCTACTCGCAAAGTTCCCAAAACACAATTAATATCTGAAATCAGGAAAATTCTTCCCAAACCAGGAGCCGACTTCTTCGAAATGCAATTAAGAGCCGCTTCCAAAAAACCCAAGGGCCGACGTTGGACACCCAAAGAAAAAAAACTTTCACTAACATTGCATTATCATGGGCCAAAGGCCTACGTTCTGTTAAGAAAGATTTTTTTGTTGCCTACCCAATCTTCGTTGAAGACATGGCTGAAAAATATTCCTTGTAAGCCTGGAATTATCAAAGAATTTTGGGATGTATTAGAGAAAAAAGTCAAATGCATGATTGAAAAAGAAAAACTGGCAATATTAACTTTTGATGAGATATCGCTGAAAGAAGGTTTAACTTTTAATGAGGGAGATGATCTGATAGAGGGATTTTCTGATTTGGGGAATGGCAAGAGAGGAAAGGACTTTGCAAATCATGCTACTCTTTTCTTGATTTTCGGAATCCAATCAAGTTGGAAGCAACCAGTCAGTTATTTTTTGACAAAAGGACCTATGCAGAAAGACGTTCTTCATGATTTATTTATTGAAACACTTAGTCGCTTACTTAATATAGGTATAAAAGTCAAGGTGGTAGTTTGCGATCAAGTGTCCAACAATCGTAGCGTGTATCAACGACTGAATGTAAATGAGAAAACGCCTTTTATATATGTAGATAATTGCAAGGTTTATTGTATGAATGATCCATCGCATCTCATAAAAGGATTTAGGAACAATTTTAAGAATTATGATGTCATATTTAACAATTTCAGAGCATCTTGGACAGATGTGGAGATATTTTTTACCTTGATTCACGTGAACCGCTAAGAATAGCTCCAAAACTCACACTTAAACATTTAAATGTAACAGCTTTTACAAAAATGAAAGTGAAATTGGCTACGCAATTGTTTAGTCACTCAGTTGCAATGGGCCTAATGTTTTTTGTGATTAACAAAAAACTACCAATTCAAGCCCAAAATACATCAAACCTAATAGCAGAGTTAGACAAATTGTTTGACTGTCTCAATTCAAGCAGAAAATATGATGTGAAAGAATTTAGGTCAGCCATAACGAAAAACTCCAAACATCTTAACTACCTTAAAGAAAAATTAAATTGGTTTGACAATTTAAAATTTGACTGTGATAGGCAGCCACCTGTGCTTCAGGGTTGGAAAACCACCCTCTCTTGCACAATTCAACTATCTGAAAACCTTATAGAAGAAGGACTTGAATTTGTTTTGACATCAAGAATTAGTCAAGACGTCTTGGAGAACACATTTGGCAAAATTAGAAGACTGGGTGGCTGCGCTGATAACCCAACTCCGCAATTGTTTCGTCTCCATCTTAGGAAAGTTATGGCGTCTTCACTGTTTCAAGTCCCCTCTTCAGCAAACTGCAGTGGTTCTTCGGATTTGGCAAATGATTTTTTGGTTGACTTGTTAAGTACCAAATCAAAAAATCATCCAACTTCATTTTCGGTAGAGAAAGTACCTTTTTTCGGACCAGAAGAAATTTCCATTTCTGATATAAACATTCCGCAGTCTGAAGAGGGAAAGTATGCTAACGTAGTAACTTACATCTCTGGCTATATGGCCAAAAAAATTGTTCCATTGCATAATTGCAACATTTGCAAAAGTGCTATTATTAAACCAACAAAAACAATTACATCAACTCGTGAAACTCTTACGGTGCTAAAAGCACATCGTACGGAAGAAGGTAGTGATGTTGGAAAATTAACTCTAGTGACCGAAGACTTCTATAACACTGTGGAAAAAATGGAAAGTTGTTATATGAAAAGTTACGGCCAATTTATGTGGGAAGAAGGACTAGCTAAAAACATTTTTGATGCTCAAAATAAAATTAGCTTCCCCGAAATGTGTTTAGACACCAAAGTAAAACTCATCAAACTCTACATCCGTTTGCGAATTCACCATGATATTCGCCTAAAAACAGGTGGTTATTTGAAGAGAAAGAGAAGAAAAGGAAAGAAAATGAAAAGAGAAAAAGAGAAGATGAAAAATGAAACACCACCAAGGTCTAAAAGAGACTCATTTCCGCAAACTTTCTAAACTAACTCGTATATAAAGCTAAAACAATTTATTTCTATCTAATCCCGCTTGTTGCATTCAGATCTATGTATAATAAACTAACTCATATATAAAGTTAAATAAATTTATTTATATCTAATCTCGATTGTTTCATTCAAATCTAAATATATAAGTTTTCAAATTTACCGCCAATTTTTTAAAAGCAGACTAAAATAAAAATAGTGCCATCTGGATAACTTGCGGATAACTAATGTTCGCAGTGCTGCCGGCTACCTTACAACAAAACGGGGGAGTCGGCTATCCTTCTCTTTCATCCATGATATAACCACGACCTAACCGTTACTTTTTGAAAACCGCTGTCAGCTATCTCAACAAGAGGGCAAGACATAGGTTATTTGGTATTAATATGGAACACAGGCGCTCCTTAAACGACCCTTTAGATGCAACATAGATGTTCCATGTTCAACAGATGTCCTATGGACATAAAGAGTACGGATTAGACCACTTACAGTACACGTTGAACATCTGTATTGCATTTGTAAATAAGTAAATAGCATCTAAGTCATACGTAAGGAACATGTGTAAGACATATGTAGGCATTTTATATGTTCAACCGATGTTTTTAGGCGCTCTTCAGATGTCATAAAGATTTGCAGTGTATATATGGGGGCTGACTTAAATTTTAGGCGGTTTTCTTACTTAGTCAGTTTGTTTGTCCTGAGTCCTAATTTAGTATTTTTGTTGTTGGGATAGGATGGCCTATAGGTATAATTTCTTATTGTTTAGTAATATTTTACCCTAATATGAAATCTTATAAATCTGGTATAATTACGGTGCTAATGAATCTTGTGGATGATGCATGTTAGGTATTTCTTTACTGTTTTCAAGAGGGAGATGAAATTTTATTTTCCTCTTTCCGAGAGACCTAGGGGATAATTTAAGTGTAGTCGGAGTTCTAATTGTTTTAGGTGCTATAACTGAAAGAGCGCAGATGCCTTTTTCTTGTTGGCTGCCAGCAGCGATAGCTGTTCCTACCCCCGTTTCTGCTTTAGTACACTCTTCTACTTTAGTAACAGCGGGGGTATTTCTTTTAATTCTTTCGGAAGGGATACTTAGCTTGGAATTAAGGGCGTTTTTGATAGTAGCTTCTTTATTAACTTTAATTATTGTAGGTGTAGGGGCTTGTGTGGAAATAGATTTTAGGAACGTAATTGCCTTATCCACTTTCAGTCAATTAGGGCTGATGGTGTTTACACTATCTCTTGGCCTTGGAGAAATATCTTATTTTCATCTTTTGACTCTTGCCATCTTTCAGGCACTATTATTTTTGTGTACGGACTTTGTAATTCATGGAATATTTGGTTATCAGGGTATTCGACTTTTAGGGAGGTTGATGTAGAGTTCCCCTCTTGTTGGTCTGGGGTTGTTAGTAAGTTTCATAAGATTATATGGGATCCCTTTTTCCTGCGAGTTTTACTCTAGAGACTTAATTATTGAAACATATCTTAATTGTTTTCGGATTTTTCTTTGGTGTTTTTATAACTATAATTTATTGACTGCGGTTGAGGTATTATTTATGTATCAGAGTTTATCAAGGGGGTTGTTTAATTAGATATAAGGAGGATGCTGTTATAAATTTTTCAATTGGGTATATAAGATTATTAAGTGTGATTTTTGGAAGAATAATTCAATGACTTTTAATGGATTATGCCTGTAGCATTTATTTATCTTCGAGGAAAATTTTTTACTCTCATATATATATATATATATTAATTTTCTACTGGAGATATGATTTCTAAGTAAGGTTAGTTCTTACCCTATAATATTAATAGTGGATAAAATTGGAGGGTTAATGGTCATAAGGGATTTAGGTTGAAAGGAATTAAAATTGGGTGTAGTTGTATTTAGGGCTTTAGGTGAAATGAGCGCAAATTATCAGTATAACTTTTTAGGGGCACAGCTAGGTCTAATTTTATTAATTATTGTGTATTGTCTTACTTATTACTTACATAGTTTTGAAGCAACTTAAGTAAGAACTTTGTGAGTATTTTTAACCAGTGGTAGTTTGGGGCTGAATATCCCACGTGTTTTTTACACCATAAAAACAAATACTATCTTATTGATTAACATTTTTAAAGTTAGCGGCTTTATCTGGCTAGTCTCTTTAATAGGAATGTTTTCAATTTTCTTATTAACAATAAGATACCTCTATTTGGTTTCTATTAAATTAATAGGGTTTGTCCCTCTATCAGGGCGAAACTGAATGTTATTCTATATTACTATTAATAGTTGTAAGGCTAGGTAAACTTACAATTTTAATTTCAAATAAATTTTATGTTTTAAATACTAAGCTTAAGTTCAATTAAGTGCTCCTTGGTTTTATTCATGTAGTTATCCTAATATTAAAATGGTCATTAGAATAATGGAAGATGTTACTATTGTTACTGATAAGAAGTCTCTAATATGAATTGGGATTATAATGACGATCTCGATGTCAAACACGATGAAAATTAACGCAATTAAAAAAAATTGTAAATAGAATGGGATTCGGTTTTTATAAAGAGGGTTGAACCCGCACTCAAAAGTAGAAATTTTATCTAGTGCATTGTGGGGAGTGTGGGCTAAATTAGATATAAGAAATAGAAATAAAACTAATTAAAAGGGCAATTGAAATGAGTAAAACAATGATTATCTAATTTATTTAAACCTCTTAGTTGGAAGCTAGTTGTACTTTTATTATACTTTTTAGATAACTGCCTCATCAGTAGATTATTGAGTATAACAATAGCAAAACTATGAAATGTCAGTATCAAGCTGAAGCTTCGATTCCAAAAGGATGAAGACTTGAGAAGTGAAGGCTATTATGGCGTATCAAGGAGATAAGTAGTAGGGTTGAGCCCACTATTACATGCAAGCCATGGAAACCTGTTGAGACGAAAATGTGGTGCCGTAAATTGAATCCGCGATGGTAAAAGGGGCTTCAATTTATTCCCAGGCTTGGAGTATTGTGTAGTATAACCCTAGTGCAATGGTGATTCTAAGGGCTGATTTAGATTGTGAAAAATATTTATGTAGTAATCTATGGTGCGCTCATGTAATTGAGATACCCGAAGACAGGGCCGGATTAAGGGGGGAAAGGGGGTACTGGCCCCCGGGCGCAAGGCTAGATACTTTGGTTTACACTTTATAAAATTACACAAGATATTTACTTCTGTTCGTTTAGTAAGTTGAGTACGGTAGATACCATTTTTAATATAATACTTTATTTGGTATTTAGTTTTTCAGTAATGAGCGTTATCGTGTATTTTGCTATTAGCTAATTTAGCTGTCTGTTCACTTCTAATAGTGTGCGTAAACCTATTTCCGTTTATCTGGCGCTGGCAACTTTTAAACGGTTCTATGGCGGGTCTTGGAATCGAAGGAGTATATAGACCCGAAAAAAGACCGTTATCTCCTAGTCATTTTCCCGCGGATTTAGTCGTTCTACGAACGTTTTATGCTCAAAATGAGTGAACAATATTAGAGACCTAGCGGTGCACAAAATCGGAAAAGGCTTATAGAGAAAACAAAACGAGAAAGAGTTTTTGGATAAGGTACCAAAACGTGACACCTTCTTCATTAGCAAACCAAAAATCAGTGAACTGGTCGATCAAGGAAAAAACTGAAAATGCAAAACTTTTTCCTAACAAAGCCAAAGAATTCGAAGGGGTTGCAGTGGATGTGGAAATATTTCCGGTAAGATCAGAGTTAATTACCCTATGAGGATACCCTGGGAAAACTGTTTATATCGTAATTTTATCAACCATTTCATAGGCGTAAAGGCGTTTTAATTAAGGCAGAGTCGTTATGATTCCTGAAATGTTAACTAAAATACGGGCCTCGGGTTTCAGAGACCCAGAACCGTCGCATAAATATTAGAATATCCTAAGAGCCTATTTTAGATTGTGTGTTAAATTCTTGATGCAATGGGTAATACGGCTATTAAATAAACGTTTTTAGACGACACAATAGCGATAACTTCAGAACATTGGGGAGTTCGGTGTAATTGTTATTTTGCAAAGCCCTAATAACTAACATTTTATATTGAGGTTTAAAGTTTTCTGTCATAATTTTCAATACTTCTGTCGTCTGATAATTTAGGTTTCTGTATGATGTATTGACACATATTAACACAATTTTTTTTAATTTACGTACTTGGCGGCCGATTTAATCGGATTAGTCCTAAATTATAGAATACCCATGAAACTTCTGAAGAGCAACAGCTACCCCTTAAGGTTTAACCTAGTTGTTTGGACAATCTATCGGGTTCAACAACAAGAAAAAACAATTGCACCATATCTCAGCTTCCAGAAGACTTACAACAAAGCTAAGTTAGTCAACAATGCAATATGCTTCATTGTAATGTTACTGAAAACAGACTTGGAAATGATCCTGTTCTATGGAAAATAAACGTGGAAACTCGAAACTTGCTTTTGGCCAGTCCATTACATCAAAGTATAGATCATATTCAGTTTGAGAAAACCGAACGCTTGTTTTGTAACAAAATCAGACTTTTATCGAAAGATGTTTTTACAAGAAATCTAGTCAACGGCGAAAATATCAAAACGGAATGGCTGTTATACTCTAAATCTACGAATGCTTTATTTTGCTTTCTGTGTCTGTTATTCGCTACATATACCAATCCAAATTGTACAAAATCTGCTTTTGTCAAAGAAGGATTTATTAATTGGAAGCAGTATTAGAAAATCACTTTAACGTGTCAAAGCCAATTAATTCTACGCTGTAGCGCAAAATGTAACACCGCAATTAATATGCATTTGAAAAAACAATATGAAACATAAATAGATTATTGGAGGAATGTCTTACGAAGGGTGGTCGCGACTAATAAGTTTTTAGCCACTAGAGGCTTAGCCCTACGAGGAGAAAATGAAACTTTTCGATCCAAATTCAATGGAAACTATCTGGGCATATTAGAACTGATTTCAGAGTTTGACCCCTTTTAGCCAAAGATATATCTGATAGGGGAAATATGGGTCGTGGACATGTTTCTTATTTGTTGATTGAAATAATGGCTAACAAAGTACAAGCACTAAACTTAAATGAAATTAAGGCTGCGAAATATTTTTCGATAAGTGTTGTCTCTACCCCGGACATATCCAAAATTTATCAATTAACATTGATATTTCGCTATGTTCTTCCCAATGGTGACCCAGTAGAAAGATTCTTAAAATTTCTGTCTTCAGTTGGACACAAAAGCGCTGAGATGCGGGATGCGATCGTTTTAGATTAAGTAGCTCATGGAATCGATATAAAAAACTGCAGGGGCCAATCATATGATAATGCCTCAAATATGTCAGGTGCGTATGCCGGACTTGCATTGATTCGAGAAGAAGCTTCATTTGCCGCCTACGTTCCATGCGCTGCACATTCTCTGAATTTGGGTGGTACATCCACCGCAGACTGTACAACCAGATCTATCGATTTTTTCACCTTTCTTCAAGCCATTTACGTTTTTTCCCGGCTCAACTCACCGCTGGGAAGTACTATCTAGTCATTTAAAAAACAATTACGAAGCAAAAACCATTAAATCATTTTCAAGTACAAGGTGGTCAGCCAGGGAAGACGCTTGTAAATCTATGCATTTGGGAAACGCTGAAATTAAAGAAGCGTTACTTGAAATGCCTAACGACAAAAAGCAGAAAGCAACCACACGCCACGAAGATAACTCTCTCTTAGACAATATGTGTACTTTGGAAATAGCTTTTATGGTCGGATTTCGGACTCCAGTGTTAAATCGTATTAATTCCACTAGCAAGATTCTTCAAGGAGAGCAAATAGAATTATCAACTGTTACCTGTTTATATAACTCTTTGGTAGTGTACGTAAAATCACTGCGGGATGAGTTTTAACGCTTTCAAATCGAAGCCGAGATTTTGTGTGAAAAAAAAGAATACAAATGGGAATTATGTAGGAAGAAAACGCGAAAAAGAGCAGTTGATGAAGGTCTAGCGCAAGAGGTTGAATTGACTGGTAAAAAAAATGAAGTACCAGACATTTCTAGGCATAATTGATACGTTACGCGGTGAACTTTCTCGAAGATCACAGGCCTATGATTTGCTACAAAATCGTTTCAACGTATTGATTGAATTACCCAAGCTTACTAACAACGAAATCGAAGACGGTTTCAAAATTTTTAGGGGGTATTATTCTGATGACATAGAGCCAAATATTTTTAACGAATTGCTACAGTTAAAGGGATTGCTTTCGGCTTGAAGTTAGAAAATCTATCAGCTAGAAAATTTTTATACATTTTATTTGAATATAAATTGTGTAATTCATTTCCCAATATCGAAATAGCTTTAAGGATTTTTATATGCCTACCCTGCTCGGGCGAAAGATCCTTCTCAGCTCTAAAGAGAATGAAAAATTACTTACGTTCTACCATCCACCAAGAAAGACTTAATTCCTTAGCTATACTCTCTATAGAGTCAGATATTCTAAATAGCATTAGCTGGGATGAAACAATTAATAAATTTTATGAAAAGAAAGCGCGAAAACGTAATTTCGAATAATTACTTCCAAAAAATCCAAATCATTCTGTGATTACTAATTATGGTGCTTTTGTTGTGTATTGCGCAAAAAAAGTAAAAGTTTGAACCATATATTGTTGTTTGTCAACAATTTTTAGTGTAACGATTTTTTACTGTACCCCTACAACCTTTAAGAAACGAAAGTCTTAAGTCTCCGGAATGACTCCCTTGGTTTTAGGGGCGCAAATTATCTTGGGCCCCCGAGCGAAAAATGGCTTAATTCGGCCCTGCCCGAAGATAGAAGGATCGTTGTATTAAGTAATGGGATTTGAAGGGGTTAAAAGGTTGAATTCTCTGTGGGGGTCAGATTATCCCTACTTCGATGTGTAAAAGAGATAAAGAAAAATACTTCTGAAATAATGAATAGGATTATACCCCATTGTAGCCCTATTAGAACTTAATTGGAATGTGGCTTCTCGTTTGATATCACGCCATCATTGGAAATCTAATTAATAGTAAAAGGTTAACTTTTAGGTATCTAATAATACCTGAGGTTATAAACAGGATACTAAATGTTATCCTTAAAGGTCATGGGCTTTGATCAACAATATGGTAGGGGTGAAAGTTCTTCATAGTGAATTTCTGTTGAGTATAAAGAGATTAAAACTATGAAAACGTAAGCTTGGATTATGGCTACTGCTCATTCTAGCGTCAAAAGTAAGAATGTGTGTAAATAATTGCTCTTCTCTTAGTTAAAGAATTAATTGTTCCCTAAAAACCTAGAAGTGTTAGAAGAAGGTATCCTGCAAATATCTTATTTCTGTTATTTAGCCAGCCGCATAGTATAAATGTAACCCAGATTGGCAGAGCTAAACTTACAATGTTAGTGTAACCACTATGTGACTTTTAGCGGTGAAGATAAATGGGAATAATCCTATTAAATTATTGATAAAAATTATTCAACATCAGAGCAATAATAACTAAAGGTATTCCTTGCTTTGAAGTTCTACCTAATAATGCTGTAAGTTCTATTTTTAAGTAATTCACGAGGTTATTTATTTAAGTATTGCTTCGAGTTGGTGAAAGTCAAAATCATAGGGGGATAATGAGGATAAAGCTTAAGGCAATAACTCAGTTTAGAGAAGTAGAAGGGTCAAAAGTGGAGAATAAATGAGTTATCATTGTCAATTTAAGTTTATGTTTTGCTTCTTTGGTCATTTAGCTGTGTTAGTGCTTAGTGGCATTAAATTTTTTGTAAATATTTAGAGCTAAAGTTAGCCCCATTAAAATTATAGGGTATAAGAGGGGCTATTTGTTAACTATCCTTTTCATTAAGGGGAGGACCCCATAGAATGATTTAAGAGACCATTACTTATAATTTCAGCCACTTAATGATGTTATCTATATACAATCTCAACCTTTCTATTAGTCTAATTGATATAATTTTGTGTAGGAACACTTTCTAATACGATGGGTATAAAACTGTGTTCAGCTCCACAAATTTCTGAGAATTGGCCGTAGAAAATACCATTTCGTAAAGATAGTAGAGGGAGTTGGTTGATTCGTCCGGGGATGGTATAGCTCATGAATGGATTACGTCGGTGACTGAGAAAGGGTTAGAGTAGAGCTTTAAAGCGATTTATTTACATTAAATAGTTCTTTGTATGACAGAGTGCTCTAATAAATTTTTTTATTTGGAATATTGAGGTAAATTTGGTTGAATAAACTAATTGTTTGTCTTATTGAAGCTGTAAAGGTGTTTAAAAATTTAGTTAAAGTAGAAATTTTTGTACCTTTTGTCTCAGGGTAGATTAAAATTTTTGATTTATTTTAGTTTCCCGAATTAGATGCTTAAGTGTTAATTGTGAAAAAATTAATGAAATAAGTGTTTAGTAGCGAGATGCTATTCGAATTTTCGATAATCTGGTTTCTTTAGAAACTAAAAAGGTAGATGTTTTATATATATATTTAAAAAAAAATAGCAACACGTTTGTTAGGGTTAAGCTTAACATGTAATTTTTATATTTCTTGTTATGGGTGATTAGATAGGTTTAACAGTGGCTGGTTGTTTAATAACAATTTTTTTGTAAAGGATTAAAGGGTTATATAGAGAAGATTTTAGTCTTTAAAAATTGTTCATAATGATTTAATTAGTAGAGATAAGAACTTGTTATTTTTTGGTTAAGTCTTAGTTGAATTAGTTTTAATAAAAGTTTAATAGAGGAACTCGGCAACCATTAACCTTAACTTTTTATCAAAATCATATCTTTAAGGATAATTATTTAAAGTTTTTAATTGAGATCTGGTATGAAGGGATAAATAGGGTAAGTCTGTCTTTTTTTATATTTTCAATTTAAATTTTTAGTAAAAATGCTAGAACTAGTCTATGGGACGATAAGACCCTACAAAGCTTAATTGTGCTAGTTTAAAAAATCTAGATTAAGTTAAATTAAAATTAATGAGGATCCACTCTTGGTGAAATGAGATTAAGTTTCTTTAGGGATAACAGTGTAATATATTTTTTGAGTTCTAATCGAAGAGAATGTTTGTTACCTCGATGTTGAATTAATTAAATTGTGAGGTGAAGAAGCTTTACTAGTTAGTCTGTTCGACTATTAAAAAATTACATGATTTGAGTTCAAACCGGTTTAAGCCAGGTTGGTTTCTATCTATAGTTTTTAAAAAGTTTCTTGGGCCGTTGAGAAGGGTTCGTTTGGTGTGAGAGAAGCTATATATATAAATAAAATAATTCGCCCCCCTAGGAGGACTAAGATGATGATATAGCTGATAAGTCTTATTTTAATAAAAAAAACTGCTTTAATAGCTAAACTAATTGTAATTCAAATTAATGTAACAATTAGTGTAATAGGGTGGTTTGAGAATGTAATTAGTAGAAGAGTAAAGGCAATAAGAGGGGTGATTAAAATCAGAAAATAGTTAATTCATAATATCAGTTTTGGGGATTGAAATAATTTTAGATTTTTCCGAGTTTAGCTGAAGGGCTAACTTACAATTTTGGTTTACAATACCAATGTTTTTAAGAAACTACCAGAGCAATATTATGGAAAATTTTAATATTTGTGTTAACTTAATTTTTTTTGGTGTGGTTTATAAGTCTAGTATATAGTATATAATTTTAAGATTGGAGTTTTTAATATTAAGTGGTTACCTTATAGTTTTAAAAAGAGTTGGTTATATGTTGTTGGATAGTTAAGTTATCTTGTATCTGTTTGTTGGTGTATGTGAAGGTTGTTTGGTCTAGGTATCTTTATTAGTTTAGTAAAAGGGTACGGGGAAGATATTTGGTTTGATGAGTTTTGTTACAATGTTAAAGATTTTTCTATTCAGAGTATTTTTGACTCCCTTTTTAGGTTTGTTAGAGTATTATATTATCGTAGCTTGTTTATTACTTTTAACGGTATTGATAGTTTCCGTTTACTCTTTGGGGGAATGGGGTTATTTTAGAGGATTCTTTGGGTAAGCTATAATAGGTTGTCTACTTTTGTTTTTAACGAATATAAATACATTATTGAGTGAACTAAGTTCTTATACTTTACTTAAAGCTAGGAGCAACAAACACAGCACCCCACACAAGGAGAACGCAATCCGTCAAAAGTCGTGGATTTTCTTGTGTACATTTTTCATTGGCTAGTCGCTTTAGCGCCTGTTGCTGTCGGAAGGGGAAAATTCGGAAATTGTCTTCCCCCCGCCCGTAATACGTTCAGCGTAAAGGCTCGTGACGCTCGTCCAATGAAATTCGTACACAACCCTTCGTTAGAGTGTTTAAAGGCTTGCTGCTTTCTCCTTGTGTTTGTTGCTCCTAGCTTAAAGTGTGGGGGAGGGTAACATGTTTCTTTCCTTGGGTCTAGTCCTTATAATTTTAAAATTTTTGAGATTTAGTGTGAACGATTTTGTGATTTTATATATTTTTTGAGGTGTCTTTATTTCCTCTCTTAGTAATTGTTTTGGGGTATGGTGTACAACCTGAGAGGGGGGCGCTGGTCTCTAAATGTTAGTCTACACTATCTTTGGTTCTTTGCCATTATTAGTTGGGATCTTATTAATTAGTTTTAAAGTAGGTAGTTTGGGTTATAGTTGTTTGTACTATATTAATTGTGATTTTGATTTAATTTTTTTTTCTTCATTTTTTTTGCTTTTTTAGTAATATTTCCAGCAAATATAGTTCAGTTGTGGTTACCTAGGGCCCATGTGGAAGCTCCCATTTTTGGTTCTATAGTGTTAGCCGTTGTTATATTGAAATAAGGGGGTTATGGTCTTATTCTATTTTTACCTTTATGTGTAAATGTGCTTAAAGGTTGGTTAGACTACTTAGTAAGTTTTTATATTTTGGGTGGTGTTTTGGCTAGAAATATTTGTTAATCACAGGGGGGTTTAAAATCTCATGTGGCATATTCCTCTGTTGATCATATAATATTATTTTTAGGGGCAATTTTTAGATTGAGAGTGTACGGGTATAATGGTGGTCCATAGGTTTTCATCTTCTGGGTTATTTAGCTTAATTAGTATGCCTTACGAACGTTTACATTCACGTAGTCTTATATTAATTCGTGGGAGGGATGCTGCTGGTAAACCCCTTTATATGATTAATTTGCTGTATTTCAAGTGCAAAAAATATAGCTGCTCCCCCTTTTTTGAATTTGACTGGGGAATTAATTTGTTCCTTTGGAATTTTGGGTATTGAAAGACTATATATAGTTCCTTTAGGGTTAAAAGTTTTTTAGGCTTAGCATACTCTATATTTTTTTCTTCGGTGCAGCATTGGTCTTTATTGTGTAGTTATAGTTTTTTTAGTGGTCTTGATCTACGGGAGAGATTTGTCTTTTAAATACATATTATCCCTCTTTTTATATTTAATTGTGAAGTTAGATGATCTTTTTTAGCCTTAAATAGTTAATATTTTAAAATTTTGATTGATGCTACTGAGAGTTTGTTTTTTGGGGGTGCTGTTTTTTTGGACTAAATTTCTTATGTATCAAAATAAGTGAACAGTTTCTAAGCCATCACACGGCATGATACACCTGCCCAGAATGACGACGAGACAAAGAACATATTTTAGGGATTAACTACAGAGTCTAATGTCCCAAAAATGTTTGGTCGTTCTACATCGCAAATTGAAAGATCTTGTACGTATGCGGACATCGTGTACAGTCCCGTTCAAAAGTTTCCGGCCGTTTTTAATCGTTGACCATTTTGTTCCTATAATAGCTAGGGAGACATGTTGTCAGAATTTATAGCCCGGTGTACCGGAAAGAGAACCACACCACCGGAGGCCTATCATCAGAATGCCCTACGCCAGCGTCCACAAGCCCGGACAGGTGACAAAACCAGCATGGGTAGCAGAACCCCACTACTGATGGTCGCACCCTCGACGCAAGCCGCTCAACCCAGCAGAAGGTGCAACAATGGGACGACCAGCCCGCCACTTCGCACACAGCAGTGGGATAGATAGCTAGGGAGACAACCGATACGTTTTTCGATAGGATATAAACACGAAAAACAGACGCTGTTGCAAAATTTAGTGTAACCTACATAAGGAAAATTAAAGGCGGGAAATTGCGAAACCCCACCAAAGTGACGTCACGAAAAACTGATGCTTAAGTTTCGAGACCACGATTATTGAACGCGAATTTTTTCACAGAAAACAAATCTGTTTTTAAATTCAAAATCGCTTTCGAACTTAAAAAGTTATTAAATTATGTGTGAAGCTTAAAATTCAGGAAATTAACCCCAACCCACTTTTCAAGTGAAACAAGTCAACTTAATTCTGAAGCAAGCGTAATAGTAGGGAAAACAATGTTGGTCAAGACAGCAACTTTTGTTTTTTTCCTAGATTTCGTATGTGGTAGGTTATGAAATTATGTATAAAATATAATGAATATTTATTTTGAAAACTTCGTTTTTTAGACGAACCAGATTCTAGTTTATTATTGAAGACGTTTTGAGGAGATTCCTCCATCACTGATATTAGGAATTTATTATCGGTGATTATTATATAAATTCTTAATAGATCGCTGTAATACGCTATTGGAACGAAACAACATATTACAGCGGCTTCTAAGTTTTTGCTTTTTCTGACAACATGGTCCCCAAAAGCCTACGCGCCTAGTTTAAGTTTTGGTCAGAAATATTGCCGCCTATTGGCTTATGTTCAATTTTACACAAGGATTTCGTCTGCATTTCCTTGTTTATTGCTCCAAAACAAATTTATGTTTTATCATCGTACAATCTCAATAGGGTTCGTTAGTAGGTCATATTTCGACATTTCAATTATAAAATATACAGCTCCTGTCTGACGTAATATGGTCTAAGTATGGTTTTATGTATAAAATAGATTACAAAACTATGCTATATCATATTTAGCTCTTGAAATCGCAATCGATCAATATGGCAGATAGAGTGGTTGTTCGTCGTCAAATTGTTGAACTTCATCAACAGGGTTTTTCTAATAGATTAATAGCGCGTCAACTAAATGTGGCTCGTTCTACAGTTGCTACGTGGGTTGATAGATATAGGAATGACGAATTTAATGACGGAGTAGACCATGAAAGAGCAGGACGACCAAGGGTTTTTTCTGACAGAGATGTTCGCCAGCTAGCAAGAACAAGTAGAGCTCAAAATTTCTTGACCTCGATACGACTGAGGACGGAATTGCAACTTCAAGTTTCATTACCAACTATAAGAAGGGCACTGATAAGTCAGAATCTAAATGGACGCGTTGCTTGTCAGAAGGAGAAATTAAGTGCCGCAAACCGACGCGGAAGATTTGAATTTGCCCGAGACCATCTCGACTGGACGCAAGATCAATGGGAGCGAGTGGTCTTCACTGACGAGAAAAGTTTCGTTGTCGGACACAACGGCCAGGTATATTTATAGTCTATTAAAAAAACCTGAATCAATCTTAAAAGCACGTTTTTCTAAAACCAAAGATTTGGGTTAGAAGACCGGTGGGTACACAATACGATGAACCGTATATTACTCAAGTCCCAAGAAGCGGTCGTTATTCCATTAACGTATGGGGCTGGATGTCAGCTGTTAATTCTGGAACACTTTTAGAAAATGAATGCTTCCCTAGCGTCTTTGAAAGGTTTGCGGATGGAAACTTTGTTTTCATGCACGATCGAGCTCCAATTCATACGGCTAGACTGGCGACTCAGGCACTAGAAAGACTTAGCGCTGTTCACGGTTTTACGGTAATTAAATTAAATTGTTTTATTATAGTTGAATTAAATTTTAAACTCTAGTCGTCAATTTAAAGTGATTTTTGTTCTTTTATATGTAGATAATGATTTGGCCATCGAAAGGTTGTGATATGAATCCCCTCGAAACTGAACACCAGCTCGTTTAGTTTTATCCACGGTTTGTTAAATAAATT